>NC_041396.2:83424245-83780078 GCF_900747795.2 Erpetoichthys calabaricus
CTCACCTTTTTTCTGTGAATGTATGCATTTCTTTTGAAGTTTTTATGCATTAAATTTACGTTGTCCTTCCACCACTCTGGAGTGGTGATCCCTGGTAAATGCATCGAAGGCGCACCAAACTCCTGCCATTCAAGTGGAAACATCACCTCCTCCCCCTGTGTGCTACAGCTTTTAATTTATTCCACTGATGTGGAAGATGTGCTGGAATTTGGCCACAGACTGTAAGAACACAAGCCCTCAAAGGTGTCGATGCGTGTGGATTCCTCACAAACAGAATCACGTTTGATCAGCCCTGTGGAAAAGCATGTTGTTTTAAAAAATGCTTTTAAAGATCTGGAAGAAACTGATATTTTCCATTTAGCAGCCAAAGCCTTGACTGTTTTCGAACCAGGATTGAGTAACAAAATATATATAAAAATAGATAAAAAAAGTCATTCAATTTCAGGAGTGTTCAGTAATTCTCATGGAGATTATCATGTAGGCTGTGTTTTCAAAAAATCTTATAAGCTCCTGGAACAGCAGAGAATTAAAATGCAATAATTGGGCCATACTAGAGTTTCTTTTGTCATGGTCTAAGGTGGTCTGTGTTTTAGTGTTATTAATGCATTGATCATCATAATTTGAAGGTGTTTCCATACACTTCTACGCAGTGGTGTGCTGGGGAGGCAGCATTAAGAGGAAAGACGCCTCACGCCTGGACAAACTGGTGAGGAAGGCAGGCTCTATTGTTGGCATGGAGCTGGACAGTTTAACATCTGTGGCAGAGCGAAGGGCGCTCAGCAGGCTCCTATTAATTATGGAGAATCCACTGCATCCACTAAATAGTATCATCTCCAGACAGAAGAGCAGCTTCAGCGACAGACTGCTGTCACTGTCCTGCTCCACAGACAGATTGAGGAGATCGTTCCTCCCCCAGACTATGCGACTCTTTAATTCCACCCGGGGGGGGTAAACGTTAATATTTAACATTATACATAGTTATTGTCTGTTTTTTCACCTGCATTATTATCATTCTTTAATTTAATATTATTTATTGTATCAGTATGCTGCTGCTGAAGAATGTGAATTTCCCATTGGGATTAATAAAGTATCTATCTATCTATCTATCTATCTATCTATCTATCTATCTATCTATCTATCTATCTATCTATCTATCTATCTATCTATCTATCTATCTATCTATCTATCTATCTATCTATCTATCTATCTAAACTACAGATGATGGATTCTGACTGTTTATTTCTTTTTTTAAGTTGGACAAAATATGATTTAGGGATTCATTGACAAAGGAAATTTTAAGGGATTGGGACAGGCCCAGGGCTGATTCTACCATTTAGGTAAACCAAGCAGTCACCTAGAGTGGCCAAATCTGGGTGGGGTGAAATGGGAGGTGGGTCAGCATTTTTTTAAACAATAAAGATTCTGACTTACAAGCATTCTGATTAAATACAACTGTACAATTTCCATTAACCTGATTAATTTTTTTGGCACACAGTAATCCCCAAGGAGCAATTGTCTTTTCACATGTCCTTTTCAGGTCAGAGAGTAGGGTCGGACATTGTACAGCACCCCTGGACCAATCTTCAGGTTAAAGACCTTGCTCAAGGTTATATTCTTTTATATTATTATTCGTTTGCTTTGTCTCCAGGATGCACCCACACTCATCTTCTCAGAGGTTTACTTCACGCAGAACATTTTTGTTTCTTTAGTTTTTTCAGGAGCAGATTCATAGTTTCATTTTTGTTTTCATGGGCGCTGACATGTTAAAAATTATAGGCTAAATCATCGTTTCTCAACGTTTAAGTATTTGCGACCCGAGTTTTCATAACAGTTTTAATCGCGCCCCCGTAACATTTTTTTGAAACCCTAATAAAATGTTTTCCTATATTTTTTGCTGCCGATACACCGCTACAAGTTTAAAATTTCCCTACGAATAGCGAAATTACGTCACATATGGCAACATTCGCGCCCCTTTTTTTGTTGTTTGAGAACCGCTGGGCTAAATCATCATAATAATAATCCATCCATTCATTATCTAACCCGCTATATGCTAACTACAGGGTCACGGGGGTCTGCTGGAGCCAATCCCAGGGTGCAAGGAAGGAAACAAACCCCGGGCAGGGTGCGCACACACCAAGCACACACTAGGGACAATTTACAATCGCCAATGCACCTAACCTGCATATCTTTGGACTGTACGAGGAAACCAGAGTACCCGGAGGAAACCCACGCAGATATGGGGAGAACATGCAAACTCCACACAGGGAGGACCCAGGAAGTGAACCTGGGTCTCCTAACTGTGAGGCAGCAGCGCCACCGTGCCGCCTCATAATAATAATAAAATAATGATAATCCTCAAAGTAACGTAGAGTAGGACACTCAGATACAGCAAAATAAAATTAAATGATCAAAATGACAACAGCTCTTGAATGCATTGCTAAAGACACATTTAATTCAAACTATAATCATTTCCCAAATGGGAAATGTGCATAAAAACTTGGCAAGTATCATTCTCCTTTGTTCTCTGCCATCTATGACATTTATACTTGCCAAGCTTAAAAAAGTCTATACCTCGTGGAAAAAAACTCTCTGAGGCTGTGCATTGAGTGAATAGTTACAGTATATTACATTGCATTAGTATGGATACAGTAAATGGGAAATATGGGTAAATGTTTAAAGATAATTGTTCTACTTCAATTTCATTTAAGTTTTGTGATTATATTAAGCTTGTTAATTTATTTTAGAAACCTAAATGAAAAGTATATGATTATAGAGCAATCTTGGTAAGATTATAACTAGACTGTTACCACCACTGTAAACTACCTGTTGGGATGATGGTTTAAACAGAGAGTTACAGTAAACAAGTATGGGGTAGTTGATGAATATATATTGCAAATCTATTTCCATGAATGCATGTGATATGCAAATAACTAATTAAATAAAATGTAAGAAAACAAACAAACAAATAAATAAGTAAAACCTGCTTAATACAACTCAATTCCTAAGTGATTTCCAAAATGGCACCCTTCAAGCACAAAATTTTCAGATATACTCTTGCAATAGCAATACGTATTCAATTATTCCTCTTGGCATTCTTGCTACTGCATATGGTTGCGAGACATGGACGCTATCCAGTGACCTGAGATGAAGACTGGACTCCTTTGGTACTGTGTCTCTCCAGAAAATCCTTGAGTACCATTGGTTTGACTTTGTGTCAAATGAGCGGTTGCTCATGGAGTCCCGAATGAGGCACATTGTGAGTGAGCATCAGTTACAGCACTGCAGCCATGTGGCACGTTTTCCCGAGGGTGATCCAGCTCGTAAGATCCTCATTGCTGAGGACCTGAGTGGCTGGACCAGGCCAAGGGGTCGCCTACATAACACCTGGCTACAGCAGATAGAGGATAATTTCCGGAGGGTGGGACTGGACTGCGTGTCTGCCTGGGGGGGGTTGCCAACCAGGATCCTGAGTTGTTTCGTCGTGTAGTGGGTGCGGCAGTGCACTGTACCAGTGCATGCTCCCCAGTTTGACTTGACTTGACTTGACATTCTCAAATTGTAAGTCCACTGTTTTGTATCCCAGTCCTCCATCTTTCCTTCTCCCCAGTCTTGACTTCTGTCTGGCGTCTTCCAGTTTCACAAACAGAGGGTGGCGGGGCACCATTTACACCCTCGCCTAGGGCAGCAAAAAGGCCACAGCCAGCCCTGTCCGAGCTCAGTTTACAGTATATGGTTTAAAATGTGCCGTTTCCATGTGTTTTATGCATCATACTATGAATATTGCATTGTTTTGTCACACACACACACACAGTCCCAAATTGTAACATCTTAGTTAATTTCAAAGCAAATTCAATTGTCAGATAAGGACGACTGAAGGTTCAAGGTAATATTGTAATGCTTACTAATTATGGTGCTGGAGAGTGGCTCTGTGCGTCATATTGATTAGCATATGCAAGTAAGAATTTCACTGTACTCTGCACACCCTTTAAACCTACATTCAAGGAAATAGCAGGAACCTCATTTTAGTTTAAGACCCCTGACTAGTTTCCGCTTAAATTTAGGGGTGCTGGGTTGCAGCGAGTGGAAAGTCCCCCTTGTAGCCTGTGAGTGAGCCGTACCATTGCGTTTTACTTGATACAATGGAGTTCTGACTCAGGGATCCAGTGGCACATTCAGTATTACCAGAGTCTCACTTGAGAGAAATGGACTCTCACCGATGCAAAACGTGAGCGGTCATGCTGTGTTCTAATAGCAACAACACAAAATCTCTTTTGGTGAAGCTTTCCTAAATATTTTGGCTCTGTGTCCTCTGAGTGCTGCATAGCTTTTTAATGCAATTAGCTCTCCTGGTGATTGAAACGTTTTAGACTCAGCCATTTAGGAGCCTTCTGTCGAGCAGAGCTTCTCTAATCACTGCTGTCATTTTCTTTTTTTTTTTTTCTTTTACAAATTGGCAGAGACAATAAAGCCACATTAGCAGCAATTTTTTTCAAGCACGATGTACAACAAAATGTGTTCAAAATGTCACAGATACAATTTATTTGGGATGGGGGATCCTGCTGAGTTAACTGACCAGATGACTGTTGTCCTCAGATGTCCAAGGGTCAGAAAAATATTTGAATGTATTTTATTGACCTGCTCTTAGACTTTCCTCTATGGCTTTGAAGCTCCCACTGTTTTATTGTGGGTCTTTACGGTTGTGTTTCAGTATTAGTCAATTCTGTTACTCAATTATTACTAAACTAGAAGTGGTCAGTTGAAATCAGAGTAATCAATGCAGACCTCAGCATTATTGTCTGTAGTGCACCATCTATTGGAATGTATTTTGTAATGCATATAGTATAAAAATGCACTGCATTTGTTATTCCAACAGATGGCACACCACAAAAATTTGGAGTAATAAAATGCATAGCTACAAATGTTTGTGATGTGTCATCTGTTGGAATAACAAATGCAATGCACATGTCTCTGTTATATGCCATTTGATATGGACTTTGTAAAAGCAGTGCTAATATTTGTGATGTGTCATCTGTTGGAATGGTGGAGACATAGCAACCAGACAGACACACTCACCCTTTCATTAAGGTGGATGACACAAACGAAGCTTTTGTTAAACTCTGATTACATGGCAGTAAGTAATGCACATTGCACATTAAAGGTGTCACTGGCGCTGATAAGACCAAACACAGCTTTTCATAAGCACTGGTTACAGAGCAGGAAGTGACTGATAGATGTACTACAAGCAGTTGCTTTTCTAAAGTGTAGGCACTGGTGCTTTGTATGCTTTATTAAGACTAAATAAAGTGTTTCTTGAAGTGCTGTTACACTTCAGTAAGTGACTAACCCATGTACTATAGGTATCACCATTTCTTAGGTGTTCTCATTTGAGTTGTATAGGTCTTATTAAAACAGAACAAAGTGTTTCATGAGGTCATGTTACACTTGAGCAACTGACTAACAGATGCACTAAAGGTAGCCCCTGTTGTAAAGTGTTGTCGCTGGCAAGTCCTATAAAGACCAAAGTCTTTATCAAAGTCTTGCTATTAAGCAGTAACTGACGAACAGGTGCATGACAAGTGTCCCAATTCTAAAGTGCTATGCAAAAGTGCTTAATAATAAATATCTGCATTTCAAAAAGCAAAAAATATCTCAGAATTGCTCATCAAACTAATGAGCCAAAATTCATCTGAGTAGCAATTTGTTTGTCCGGGTCGAGGAGCCCACCCTGGATGGGAAGCTTATGTACTTGCAGGAAAAACATTATGGAAACACAAAGACAGCAATTTTCTGTAAACTGATGGATGGGAACCAGAATAGGAGAAAATATTTAAATTGTCAGACAGCCTGGCATCAGACATGTTCCTGAGAGTTGTCAGGTGACACCAGTGGAGGGTGGTGAAAAAAATTTGGGAGAACAAACTGAAGCAGAACTTATCTGTTATATAGTGCCTTTCACGTCTATCTATCTATCTATCTATCTATCTATCTATCTATCTATCTATCTATCTATCTATCTATCTATCTATCTATCTATCTATCTATCTATCTATCTATCTATCTATCTATCTATCTATCTATCTATCTATCTATCTATCTAGTCATTTCACATGCTTTTATGGTCCTCATCATAGTGTCAATGCATATCTTGGCCTGTCCAGTACCAGACCCATAGGACAAATCCAGCCTAAAATGTATTATTCACCATGCTGCTTAATATGATGCCAGCTTTCCCATTTCTACTGTGCTCCAAAAGTCTGTGACATCCACTGTCCCCTTATTCTTCCCATATCTTTCCCTATAGATGTGGAAAGGAAATGTTTATACTATACCTGTCTCTAAATTGCCCAATCTTCTGCCAACTTGCCCAGATCCCCATTCTGCCAAAATCCACACCATAATGTCCACACCCCCACCTCCATAATTTTCCAATAAAGTGGATTTCCGCCTGTCCTATATAACACATTCCTAGCATAAGTCCAATGCAAATCTTATTCAGCCTCTTCTAATAGAGTGCCCAGTCCTTGGCCATTTATACATTATTCCATAAATCCACATCATATAATCACTAGGCCTCTGATTTTTCTCAAGTCTTGCATCCCAGTTTATCATTTACCACACCCACAGAGGTATTCCCACCCTAATTTTATTCTACACTTGCTGCCAGTCTGCCCAGTCCTATCCAACATTGACAGGCTTAACTCACCTTGGCACAAATTCACATTGTAAGATCCACAGACCCCCACATCTTAAAACATAACTCACCCCCCAACATGTCTTGTACTATATATACCCACAGGACAAGTCCAGCCTAAATCTTAGTCTGCCTTCATGATCAGGATACCAATATTTCCTTCAAGATAAATTTTGCCTTCCTTTCCTTCAGGCCTGAAAACCTCTCAGTTACATTCTGATTAAATTGAGTCATTTCACTAAGCCAATCAAAATTTAGCCTCATACTATTGTCTATATCAGTGTTTCCCAACCTTTTTTTTCTTTAGTGGTACACTTTTTGTAACAAAAATCATGCCAAGGCACACCACTGTTTTACTACCCACAAGCACATTATATCTCATCTATTATTCTGGACAGGATATGTCAATTTTTGGTCACCTCTTCCTTGTGGTTTCTAATACCAATCTTGTAGTGTTCATCTAGCTGTTCAGCAATACTAAGCCTGCAAAACAATTTAGCCTCATGCTATTGTCTAGATGACCGAGGCTACCTTCATGCCGCTTGCATGATTCAAAAAGATGTTTTAGGTCTCGTACCCCCGTCCTCAATGCTTTGGTATCAACACTTTGAAACAGCAAACAGGGAAAGCAAAAAAGGCATTACTTACACCACACCCAGTTAGCCAACTCCATTTGTCATAACAAGACCAGGAAAAAAATCCTCATCCTCAAATTCTTAAGTTAGGTCAACCCAGGCCAAGCTCCCTTATCTTGTTTTATTCTTCAGGTGAACAATTTATAAAGGAATGTTTCATTAAAGAAATTAATCAAATTTTCTTTAATTCCTGAAGTTCCGCTTGAAGTTGTCATCAAAGTGGCACTCACTCATCTGTCATTTTAAAGGCGGGTGTGAACTGTGAACCATTAAAGTCAACATGACATAGTGCATTGAAGATTGTCCAATCACATTACATTAAAAAAACGTAAAAAAATACTAATTCTCTGCCAATCAATGTGGGAGTGTCCAGGGAGCAGAGAGCTGTGTCCCCGGAAAAATCTGAAAGCAACCAATTAAAGGGCAGCCTCAGGTCACCTGCTTGCCAAAAGATCAAGGACTTACATTTACTCTCATTTGACCAGCGTCCTTCACTTTGGAAATATAGGTATTCACATGGAATTTATTTATTTTTTTTATTCACACAGAAATTAAACAAATACAAGTCAGAACCAATTATTAATGGATGACGACATACGCTTACACCAGGCACGTTGTGCAAATAAACACATTTATTTAATGATTATTTCACATTAACTAATGGGAAAATTTGGGGGTTGGTGGCAGGATTGGCATTCCATCCACTGTAAAAATCTTCACGCTGTTCCATTCCATTTGAACTAGTGTGGTGTTGAGGTGCCATCCATTGCAGAGCTGCAGTCGGATCCTAAATTGGGATCCTGAGGTTGTTTGTTATGGGGTAGGTGCAGTAAGCATCTATATCAGTGCATGCTCCCAACCTCTCTCTGTAATTAATTTGAGTTTTTAAAATATGTGGGAGGGCAGCGCCCCAGCGTCCCACATTACAAACCACCACTGTTTGCCACTTTAAGAAGCCAACAATAGCTAATGTAAAGGATTTCCTCACTAATGCATCTATTTCAGAGCCATCTTGTTACTCATGAAAGTGATTGATTGCTTTTATTTTGCAGAGACACTGAGCTCAGCTGCAACTGCTTCTGTGTCAAACGTCTAAAGGTTAGACCCCAAGGTGCAACATCTTGTGAATATTGTTACAAACTGTAGGTAAGTAAAGTAGACCTGCAATGGAGTGTCATCCTGGTCATTGCAGTCCCACAGTTCATACTTTTGTAATTTGTTTGGTGTTAATATGACTTACGCAGCCCTAAAGTCAACACTTTCAAATAGAAGCTACTTACTCAGTAGTCACTTACTGCTATTTAATAAGAACTTATAGGAGACTGCATTTTGTTACAAAGCAAATAAATGACTAATAGGTGCAGTGTAGCCAGACCTTAAAGCACCTAAAGCCCAGTGCTGCTGGGAAAGGCTTCAGACCCCTGCTACTCAGAAATGGATTAAGCAATTTGTAAATGTAATACAGTATGTTATGTGTAGTACCATCACCTTTAAACATAAGGGTTCCAAGCTAAATGACAGATGCTTGGGCACAAGCTGGCACTGAGGGGATGGACATCCTGACACGTGAGGTTAATTAAATATTTTAAGTTGACCTGGTGTAGGTAATTGCCAGTGTTTCTTGTAATCATTCCTGCCATGGGTCTATTGCTGCTAGGATAGACTAGAGTCACTTGTCATCCTGAACTGGATGAAACAGGTTTAGAAATGAGTGGATAGATGGAATAAATCCACACAGAAATGCCCCAGAGCCATTAAGGTGAGATTCCACACAGACTAGTGTGGTTTTTCAGAATACTGTAGATCTAAGGGAAAGCTTTAGACTTCAAACTGGCTTGGACTTGTTCAGTGGAGTTGGACTTGATGGATGAATTGAATGATAAAAGAATTAATTTAATTAATTGTATTGTCTTGCACACAGATTCAATAGAACAGGACAGACTAATCAGTGAAGGATGCAGTGTCTTCTGGATATTCTTCAACATCTAGAATCTTTGAACCTGTGTCTGAATCCTCTTTACACACTGTTCTTCCAACACAATTATCCCTCAAACCTTTAGAACATGGGTATCAGCCAGACCTGTGTTAATACCCAGTGGATTTTCCTTTTGACAGAAAACAGATCATAAATCTAAAAGATAATGCCTCTAAGCCCCTCACCATGACTGTGCCTTATCACCACTCTTTTATCCCTACACAAACAACTATATTTAATACACAGATTTCATAAGAATGGCCAAGATTGCTGATCTGATCATTTTAGAAAGGTTTCCAACAGGCAAATGCATGATAGAGCAATGAAGAAATGAAAAATACTAATGAGAGAAAATAGAGGTGAAATCAAAGGCGAGTTAGGGTCTGAATAACAGATATAAAATATTGAACATTGAGTATCAACACAAGAACAGGATTTGTTGTCAAAAAGGCAAGTAGAAGGTCTTGAAACTAGCTTGCTTTAGTGACCTCTGACTGACTTAGTATAAAGTTGTTTGTAATTCATAGGAAATCTAGTACTTGGGTCGTAGAAGCTGTGCACCACCATCTTATATAGGCATGACGAAATAACATTAGATGTAAGATAATTTCCACATCACATGGACAGCAAAGGAAGTAGCAACCATAAACAAAATGTCAATGGCTATTGGAGCTGTCCAATTTCTTCCTCCCCTAGATTTCAGTCTGGTATATCTGAGCTAAGAGATATACAGTATTTAATGAGTTAGAAATGGTGGTGTTCCTTTCCCTTCAATCTAGGCATTCTATCCTTTCCACTTTATATTTTATCTATTTGTAGCTGAGGTCTCAGATATGAGGAGCCCCCTCACTTCTCCTCTTCTAATTCATTCTCTGTACTCATTTGCTTTTACCCTTTCTCCTAAGTGCAAACTGGTATCTGGTTTTTATTGCCTACCCTACAAAGCTTCCTTCAAAACTCTCCCAATCATGTCTAATTGGCTAACAAACTTTTCCCCGCCCTCTCTATTGTGCTGGCGAGCCATATTTCTAAATATGAAAAACTGCTCTAAAACTTCTAATTGCTAGCACACACAATTTAAATTTGTTCATAGACTGTATCCTTCCCCTCAGAGATTTTATCTAATAGGACCAGAATTAGCTCCATTATGTCATCCTTGCCCTTTTAAAGTCCCTGACACCTTCCTCCACATGTTCTGGGAATATCCGGTGGCTGTGGCTCTCTTGCAAAATGTGGATGAATCTCTCCCTCTACAATTCTTTATTTCCCCATTCCTTTATTTTCTCCTGCTAGATCTTTCTTCTCTGTCTTCACTTTCCCATTCTCTCTCCCAGCGGAGGCTTTTAATGACTGCAACCTCTGCAGTTAAGTTTTTTTTTTAAACTCTTGCTGGAAGTCTCCCACCGTTATCTCTCCTGCAATCTGGAAGTCTACAATTTACAATCTTACCCTTTTTGAATTTTCTGCTTCCCTTCATCAACAACAGGTTTCATGCTGTCCAGTTAGTAAAGAGCTGGTTAAGGTTTGCTCTGTGAGGCAGTTTCTCCTGTTCACTTTTCCGTGTTTTTTTTTTCTTTATTTCATCTTGCACCCCAGCATGGGGTGTGTATGTGTGTGTGTGTATGCCAATGTACCAGTGTGCCTATCGACTCTTTTTTTTTTGCCCTCTTATTGTGCTTCTGTTTAATTAGCCATTTGGGTGTTTGTTTTTGTTCTTATAAAGCCCAAAAATTAGTTATTAGTTATTAGTACTTGCTTAAGTATATGCCATGATAAACAAAAAATGGCTGCACCCATAAGGAAAATAAAGATGTTATAATAAAACATTTCACAATTTCACAAAAATGCACAAAACTGTCTTCTTGGAGTTTGTTAACTCAGATTATAACATCGGAAGATGCCATCCTTGTGGGCTTCATTACAAATGATCACATGTCTGCATACAGGAGTAAAGTTTACAGAACTGCAAACATGGTTTATCTTATATAATCTGAAATTAAATATAACAAAAATGAAAGTTTTTAAATGAGGTTGTGGAGGTATGGAAGTAGTGAGTTTCGAGTTCCTTTGCAGCACTCTAGCATTGCAGGTCAGCGTATCTGTTTTTGTCCAGAAAGCTTACTAGAGGTTGTTCCATCAGAGACAGTTGAAGAATTTTTAAATGGTCGTCCAAGTCAGTTCCTGAAAGTCTTCAGAGAGAATGGTATGTTATGCACCACTTCTAAAATCACTGCCACCACTTGACACTTCTTCTCCAGACTAAAACACTGAGTCATTAAGAGTTATCTGAACCATCACATCTCATTCACCTCTCAGACAATAAGATCACAACTATCAGACTTAATAACTGTACTTATCCAAAAGCTATGGAGATTCATGAACTCAACATGTTGACCTTAGGAGTGATCTACATACATTGACAAACATGTCTGAGTGTTATTGTTAAGTTTATTGTTCAGTGGCTGTTGTGAAGTGGTGATTACTGTTTTATGTTTGAAAGGATTCTTTATTTGTGCGAATGATACCAAGTCAAATTTAATTTTTTTATGTTTGAAAGGATGCTTTATTTGTGTGAGTGATACCAAGTCTAATTTAATTTAACTGAAGGTTGTTATGCCAATATAGTAAATTTAAAATCACAAAGTAAATGATACAGCAGTAACTAAACATGTCAAAAAACAAACAATTCAATGTGTATCCATTTTGTTTTTCACCTCATGCAGAAGATGAGCTGCCACACTGTGTTTGCAAGATAATCACTGTTTGAGGCCTTAAATGGGGATATAACTTTAAACGATATTTTTATAGACACTCTGCTAACTACACAGCATTCAAATGCCATAATATGAGCCATTAGCAGGAAAGCACAAGCCCCCTGACTATAATCACTTTGATAGCATGACTTGTGGTGGCCAGCCATCTTCACAATGCAGATCTCACAATAAGCAAGGTGTTGATGCTGGAGTCAATTCTGACTGTTTAATGTGCCCCAGCTAATGGCGGCTCGGGTGTTGTTACACAAAGACACAAACGTTGAGTATTGCCATCTTAATTTTGTAAAACAAACACTGATGGGCCAAATTCTATACTTTTATAACAGTGCAGACTGCCAGACATTGTATGTGAACCAAGGGTATGCTGTTAAGTTCATGTGCAGTCATTTTCTATTTTTGAATTACCTTTTCCTATAAGATGTCAGGAACACGTTGACAAAAGACATTTTTTTGCTGTAACTAAGTTTACCTAATGTACTCCACTGGAGCACACATTTCTCGAACAAACCACAATGACAGAAGCCTTACTTTCATCGCCCATCCCATTTTGTTTAATTTCAAATAAGGACCAATGGGACACTGAATTCAGACTGCCTGCTGGCTGAACATTTGCTTTGCAGCTTTTGAAGAATTCTTCGAAAGAACTTTCATCTGTCAGTGCCTTATATTTTGAAAAACTTCTGATATGCTTTACTTTCAATACCTTTTTGGCCATTTTCTTCATGCTTCAAATGAAGTAATCATTTTTATAATTAACCCTCTAAAACTTTACAAAGAAGGAGTTACAGGCCTAATCACTTGAGAAGAGCTTTGAGTAAGCAGCCACTCACCATCCTCACGGGACTTTTGGATGAAGGCATCCACACCGCTTTCACCATAATTTCCTTCAGAAGCCACTGTGGACACATAGTTCCATTTCATCTTCTTGACAATGTCCACCATGGCCTGAGCCTGGTAGGTGTCCGGTGGAACCACTCTTGAGAAGAAGTCATAGCGACTGTTGTCGCTCAGCTCCGGGGCGGTTGAGGCGTAGCTCACCTGGGGAATCTGCAAAAAAGGAAAATCAAAGATAAGAGTACTAATTTATGCAATGTTGTAGCTTTAAGGTCAAAACATGGTAGATCAGACAACAATTCATCCAGATTAAGTGGTCATCTATCAGCATTTCATACAGCTTCCGTGGTCTAGGGACTGTACTGAAGAGCATAAGCATGTTGGTGGAAATTCTCTGGTCTCTGGTGTTGTGACCTGCCTTATGAACCTGTAACTCCTAGAATTACTGTACCACTCATTTAGAATGCTCTGCAGTAGTAATCAAAATGATCATCAATTATTTCATATAATGCCATTGATACAGAACACCATTACAAGTTACTTTACACAAGAAATAGCAAATACTTGTAATAATTTCTAAATACATGTTAAAATTAAAGAATACAGGGAACCTAAATAAAGAACAGCAGAATAATACTAGGGAGGAGATGGGCAGCTAGAAATGACTGTATGGAAGAAGTAGTATTTGAACCATTATCAGCAAAGAATGGAATAAGAATACAGTTAGAGTCAAGAGGATTTAAATTTAAGAGAGATGAAATGAATCTTTAAGCAATATCTGAATGAGGCTACCAGTGGAGCTTCAAGAACAGACCTTGGGAGAATAGCAGCCACAGACACAATCAAGATTGCAAACTGACTATGTAATAATATGGATTATGGCCCTTTTGAGTCATTCAGCTAATTAAGACACCTCACCATTTTTAGATAAAGCCTTCTTAATAAGATTTCATCTTTTAGATTAAAGTACAGTTATCAGGAATAGGACCTGTGCTAAACATAAGACATAGTAGGCTAAAACAACCTTGATCTTGGAAATTTCCTATTGCTCTGGGTGACAACCAGGAGCATGATCAACAGCTATGAAGACATCCTTCATCGGTCCAAGAAAGCTATATTTATTGGTGCTTGGTCCTGCCTTCAAATTCAGAAGAGCATATGATAAGGTATGGCATCATATCAGCTCATGCCACCTTCTTTTAACTCACATTTTTAAACCTCTTGGAAGTTATAGATAGATAGATAGATAGATAGATAGATAGACAGACAGACAGACAGACAGACAGACAGACAGACAGACAGACAGACAGACAGACAGACAGATAGATAGATAGATAGATAGATAGATAGATAGATAGATAGATAGATAGATAGATAGATAGATAGATAGATAGATAGCCTACACTAACAGACATTGGCGAGGAGGTCAGGATCTCCAGGTGACATAAGACAGAGTGAGTGTCTATGGCTTCCAGTCACCAGGCAGGTGCTCATGCATATCTAAAGCTCTCCCACAGCTATGTATGACTTATTAAGACCAAGCAACTTCTAAAGTGTTTAGCCTCCACCTGTTATAACCACTGATTGACTCATCAAGGTCTTTTTTCTAAATTAATTATTAAAGTTGTCTTGAAAAACAATCTTGTGTTCAACACGGAAAAACAGTCATCATCTGCAGCCGCCTGCTCTGTGGGTCGCTCCTCTGCATGCAGCCCTGTTAATGCAGCACCACTCTGACAAATGTCATTATTTTTATAAAGCTTCAGCAGAGCTACCACCTGTTCAGCTTGGAATTGATGGGGCTTCATCTTGCAAACCCAGATCTACATTGTCTCACTGCTCTTCAGACTCTGTACTGAACAAGGGCTAAGATTCTTCATTTGCATTTTCAGTAATCAATGGGAGATGTTAAAATTTGTATGAAAGAGGACAAATTAATTAAATGTCTAACATGACATGGAAATTGGTACACATGTCTCCAAATGGGCTCAGTTTCTTTTTACCTAACATCCCGTTTTTAAAGCTTCATAATGTAATGAGGGCATTTGTGCTGCTTCATGAAGCCCAACTAATGATTTTAGCTCACAAAATTTAAGTGGTCGGATATTTTGAAGAGTGATATAATGTGTAACAATTCTATAATGAACACACTGATGCAGGGATCAGCATGGAATTAGTAAGAATACAGATTATACTCTCTGTATAGGTAGTGAGCATCAAGCAGATTATACACTTCTTTTTAGATGATGACTATATAAACAAAAACTTCATAATGGATTAATTATTAGCAAATAAACTTGAAATCAAAACACTGAAACAACATGCAGAGGCTGGTCCTAGGCCTCTGTCTGACCCCTCAATCTCTCACTTTCTCTCTCTGTTCATATATATTGTCACACATGTGCTCTTGGGAGGCAGTCAAATGGCCTAAATCAGGGAACTGACAAGCTGGACGAGGGGTTGACGATGACCACTAATACCTCTTCTTGTCTCTCCACAGACTTTCAGAAAAGAAAACCACCTGACCATGTCACTTCCACTTCTGTTCCTGACCTCACTTCCGGCCCTCATTGATGACATCATTCCACTTACTTTCAGGCAGTAAATACTTACCTAAGTATCAGCTCAGTCCTTAGTGATTACTCAACCTGAGCCTTACAATATATGGGTTGGATATCCAAATCTTTTTGTTTGTGTTTTTGTCTTTTCACAATAGATACACTATGTGTGTGTGTGCGTGTGTAAATGCACACACATATTATACATTGGTATGCGGAGGAACCTGTATGGATGTTCATCAGCAGTCAGCAAATCTAAATAATTTAAAGCCTACAAACAGAATGAAAGGGTGTTTATTTAAAAAAGTAACACAAGAATAATGAAAAATATAAGAAGAAACAAGTAACAAATAAAAATGATCAACAAAGCCTAGATGTCCCACTAAGAGAGATACAAAGGAGCTTTTATGCACTTTCCAATCTTTAAACACCACTTCATCTCTCCCCTCTTTTAGGTCCCGTACTTGTTCAGTCATCTCTGCTCTCTCATATTCTGGAATTCAACCCAAAACCCTAACCCTACCTCTAACCTCTGGAACCCCTGAGGTTGTCTTCCTAGGGATCCTATTAGAAGCCCCAGGTATCCCGATACCAAATTCCAAGAAATACAGTCAGGCAACTCTATTTAGGTCACCTGAGTGGTTCAAAAATTCAAGGGACTTCTATCCCCTGGATATAACTTTGATGATCATTAAACCAAGCTGTGCAAAGCTTCAAGGGAGATCCTTATTACTTACCCACCCAGTAGTTTCCCGTCACACCCAATTTCTTGCTTCGCCACTGGTTGTGCCTTATTATGGATGGCATGTGGAAGCCAATGACCCAACTAAAGCCCACTCCTATTAATGAATACAAAAAGGTGGGGTTGCAGTGGTCTAAAGAACACAACATTGGACAACAAAGAATGTGAAAAGTATTGCCGGGGGCTGATAAATCCTATTTCTTACTGAAGCATATATGATAAACGTTCCATGAGTCTTTGGGCCATTATGCTAAGTGTCAAAAGGAAATGCTGGCGGTGGCAATGTAAAACTGTGGCACGCACGCAGATGAATGTTCAAAGCTGCAGAGTATTTGAATATCATGGCTGATCAGGTACATCCATGGCATCAGTATTAGACATTTGTGAATGAGCTTAAACAGTGCTTCATGACACAAGGTTTGGAAAACCAAGGAATTGTGGGAGCACAACAGTCAATTCAACTTAATATAGTAAACCACCTTCTCCAGGTCACCAGATTCCACTATCCAACCAATCATCTGTGGGGTAAAATGAAACAAGATATTTGTAGTAGACATCCATTTCTAGCTCATCTTGGGAAGCAGTAGAGTCGAGTGGCTCCAACCCATTTTTTGAGAGTCCGTGTTCAGCTCCCCAAATCTAATCTATTCCGAGTGGGGAGTACAGCAAGTCGGACAAAGAGAGAGATTTGTTACCTCCATGAAAGTCACCCAGCCACTTAAAAACCTGGTTGGTCGCTGTAGCGAAAGAAATTCTATTTTAATCCCCACTGGCTGAAAAGTCAGTTCTTTAATTCCCTGCTATTTAATTCTTCTTGTTACTGCTGTCTTAGGGGCGACGAGTAATTGAAAGACACTGAGTATAAATGGGGGATATCTTACCTGAAAAAAGTGGCTATGCTCACTACTTCTGTTATTTCTCATGTGACAGAATACATTTTATTATTTGTGTTTTTTTGGTAATATCTTGATTCATTTTTTAATAACCTTGTCAACAAACTTTCATAGTCCAATAGTGGATATTGAAACCTGAACAGACGTGACTGACATCCCTTAGAAGCCAATGAAGGATCACCTCACGGTATAGCAGGATAAATTCTTTGACTCGGGTCTAGAGGTACATTTGCGCAGTGGCACAGTAAATGAAAAAGGCAGATTTAAATCTGTTGAAGATCAAGAGAGGCATAACCTCAGTTCTGAGGATAAGAATACAACAGATTTCTGACACTTGACACAGTGATGGCCAATAATGGTAAATGCGGACAAGTTTTTAGGAACAGAAAACATTAATAAGCTATTTGTTCTCACTAATACCTAGAAATAAACTCCTTTGAACACTTTTTAGGTCTTTCTTTAACAAATTTACAAATATTTCAATTTACTCCTACATGATCTGGTATTGTGCCACCCTTGTTACAGAAAGGGCCGCCATGTGACTTCCTGCCCCCGTTCAGCCTCTAGTAGCAGACAGGCCATGTTGGGTTGTAAATTGCCTATCACTCACTGTGTGACATTCAGCAAATTACTACTTATACTCACATTGGGAAAAATAGTTATAAGTTGTCAACCAACATCTATTTTCTAACAGTTCATACAGTGTTTAACTATTTTCCAGTTCAAAGTCATGAGGAGCCAGTGCCAATCTTGTTGGCAGTAGGGATAAAACTGAAACCATCCCTGAATGGAGTATCAGTCCACCATACAGCAAATAAATGCCTAATAGTCCTGCAATTTTAAAACACCTTCATACAATGTTCATTAGAGAA
The DNA here is from genome assembly GCF_900747795.2 of Erpetoichthys calabaricus. Taxonomy (NCBI): domain Eukaryota; kingdom Metazoa; phylum Chordata; class Cladistia; order Polypteriformes; family Polypteridae; genus Erpetoichthys; species Erpetoichthys calabaricus. The sequence continues at coordinate 83,442,220 of NC_041396.2, forward strand.
AGGCACCATACAAAATTAAAGTTATCTGTGTAACTGAAGTAATTTTAATCCACTCAATACTTTTCTTTAAACACACAGTGTGGAGCAAGTCTAATATATTTTGTGTGCTGAAGAGTTTTTGATTAAGCTGCTTTTCTGGCTGTAACACTAATGCTGTTATTTTATTTTATTTCTGAAAGTTTTATTTTATTTTTGTTAATAAAAATCTGAATATTCATTCCAAATCCAACCCAAGCATGTTTGAGATTTTAACATTTTAAAGCCAATGGTAAATCAAAAACTACTCATCATGTACCAACTACTACTCTGTATATTAGGGAGTCCACATTCAAATGCAGCTCATCCTGCTCCTTTGCTTTAGATTGGCAGGTGGGCAGCATAGTGGCACAATAGTTAGTGTTGCTGCTTCACCATTTCAAGAGCCAGTTTTGGAATCTCCATCACCTTGTAGAGTTTGCGTATCTTCCATGTGTCTGTATGGGCTTTTACTCAGGGGGCTCCTATTTTCATCCAAAAGAGGAAGTTAAGTTAATTGATGACCACATTTTGCTAATGTATGAGTGAATGTGGGTATGTGTAGTAAACTCACATCCAGGGCTGGGTTGCTGCCTTGTACCTGATGCTGCCATAATGGGCTGTGGCTGCCTCAATTAGATTAAACAGATTTAAAAACTGGTTCGTACTTTTGATTTCAGCTGCACTGTTTGCTGATGCAACTCCCAAATTGCATTGTATTCTTCATTTTACTTATCATACATTCATTATCAGGTTTGTTCTACTTTTTCCAATTAGTATAGGAGCACTTCCTGAATTTTTTGTTTTATGATTTAATATTATAATATACCGTGACTACTCCACCCTTCATGATCTGATTACCAGCTGTGGATGACAGAAGGTGTCACTGAGCCCCAAACCCTGGATACAGTTCATCCCTATAGCTCCCACTGGTGGCACCCATGGCATGCAGCTGTGCTGTCCCATGGAACTATGATTCCCAGCATGCCCCAAAGGAAGGTAAATGGGAGCCATGACGCAGGACTGCTGCCCGCTAGCATGTTGGAGAGGTATATACTCCAAAAAGGTTAGCTCCCCTGGTCTTTCTATTATTCTAGCCTTCTTTCCTGGCAAAGGATCAATTCTTAACCTGGTTGGGTCTCCAGTCCATTCCTGACCTTTCCCTACAGCCTTCCTTCCTGGTGATAAGCCCCCTTTCCTCTTGGACAGGATGTTGGATAATCCCGCATGGCACTTATACCTCATAGTAATTAATTTTTTGAACTCCACTCCTCAGCCTTGCACCCCACAGTTTAGGGAATACAGAATTCTAATATACGAGGTCTGTCTATTGAGTAATGAGACTGTGTTTCTATCTCTTAAACAAAGCAGTGAGAACTGATTATAAGTACTAGCCATGCAGGTTTAAACCTGTCCAAACCTGCACGACAAACAACAACACTCTCTGCCGTTTAGTTGATTGTCTGTCACCATTTAATGCAGTTGTGTTTCCCCTTATGTGCCGGAATCATGCAAAGTTTAAAAGTTGAGCAACGTGTCAATTTGAAACTTTTAGTAAAATTGAACAAAACTCCAACAGAATCTTTTCAAATGCTTACTGAGGCTTACAAGGAAGACTGCATGTCTCGTGTGTTTGTGTTTTTCCTAAATTGAAATTGGTGCTTAAAGGAACACATTTTGACTCAATGGACACAGTAAAGAAATAAAGAAGAAAATGTCAGATGTCTTGAAACAGTTGACAGAAACTGATCTGCTCCATGCCTTTGACCGGTGGAAACCAAGACTGCATCGGTGCGTAATTGCGAATGGGGAGTACATTAAAGGGGACATGCATTAGAATTGTAATATAAATAAAAATGAATTATTGTGTCAGTCTTGTTATTTAATAGACAGATCTTGTAGCACTCCATTAAAAAAGCATTTGAAAATACCCAGTCAAAAACTACGGCTTGTGGGGCTTTTATGGCTTCTTGTTGCTCCACTAGGGCACACATTTTTTCCCAGCTGAGACCAAAATGAGGACTGTAGACCAGTAATGAATGAGCTGAAGCTATCTGATGGCAGAGTGTAAGATTCCAGCCAGTTGAGAGGTGACCATGGATTAGTCTCAGATCTGCATTGAGACCCTAATCATCTCCTTGCCTACAGTTCTTTTCACTGTTCAGTCCTAGTTGCCCCTTTTTTGTGTAATAATGCTGTTTGCTGTATTTTCCTATAACAACTTCACAGTAATTTAGACAGACAAAGTAGGGCAATGGCTGACAGAACATTTCACAGTACATGTTAACCATCATGATCAATGATCTCTCCAAGCAGATCACAGCACACTTCATTCTTCTTGATCAGAGCCACACTTATCTGGCTACTGTCACAGACAAACAGCAAATCTAAAATCCTAAAAATCAGTTCTCATGGATCCAAAGTCTGACAAAGCTTGGAACTCACACCACCATTTTCATTATCTCTGGCTTTACTTCCTTTCCGATCCTCTCACCTTTCTAACTGTTACTTTTTCTCTTCATCCTCTAATCCATCATATGCTTAATGAATAACCAATAGCCAAAGTGTTCTTGTCTGTAACTTCACACGATTTATTTGATATACCCTTCTTTATATTTTTTCAGGAACGAAAAATCCTGTGATACTGCCTTGGGAGTAATTGATCTATGCTTTACAGCTGTTGGACATTTAGTAGATGAATTGGCTTTATGCACACAAAAACTGAACATGTAAGAAGTCACCACAGGGGAGGAGTACAGTGAAATTCTTACTTGCATGTTTGACCAACATACAACATGCCACCACTCTCCATGATAAATGGAAATGTATTACAATTAATTAAAAACAAAACCCAGCTCAACTGATGTCCACCGATGTCTTGTCTCCACATTTCCATTACCTGTTTACAAGTTGCCTGAAGAAGAGGCCTGAGTTGCCTCGAAAGCTTGCATATTGTAATCTATTATCACACACGTGCGAGTAGGAGGCAGCTAAAGGACTTAGAGAATGGTACTGACTTACACGACCAGGGGGCGACGGGGGGCACTGACTTTCTTTCTAAGTTCCCTGCAGACCTTTCTCGGGAAATCCCGTCAGGTTCCGGTGCCTTGACTCTGAAGACGTCACTTCCTGTCCCGGTCCTGATGACGACGTCACTTCCTGTCCCGGCCACGAGGACGTCATTTCCTGTCCCGGCCCGAGGACGACATCACTTCCTCAAGACTTTCTATAAAACCTCACTCCCCTCCTCTGGATTTCAGTTCTGTTTTGGACTCAGTCTTGTAAACTACTCTTGCTTTACAATTTTTTTATTTTTGCAGCCAGGAACATATTATACAGGTGCCTGCCCCAAACCTTTACCATGTCTGAAGTCTCGTACTTTCACACTATTCAGTTAGCCAATAAAAGGTGTCATTCTGCCTGACTTCTCATTTCCTCCATTATAACTATCCATCCATCCATCCATTATCCAACCCGCTATATCCTAACTACAGGGTCACGGTGGTCTGCTGGAGCCAATCCCAGCCAACACAGGGTGCAAGGCAGGAAACAAACCCGGGCAGGGTGCCAGCCCACCGCAGGGCGCGTGCGCACACACACACACCCACACACCAAGCACACACAACGGACAATTTAGAATCACCAATGCACCTAACCTGCATGTCTTTGGACTGTGGGAGTACCCGGAGGAAACCCATGCAGACACGGGGAGAACATGCAAACTCCATGCAGGGAGGAGCCGGGAAGCGGGTGCCGCCCATGGTGCATTATCCTACTACTAAATCATGTGAGAAAAACTCCAGTATAGCACCCAGCAGAGGTCTTATTTGATAGTACCAATAGACTTGCTCCTAGGTTAAGGCCTTGGGAGACAAGATGTAACATGAAATGTGTTAGCCGCAGTAAAAAAGGTATGTGGAAGCTTGTAGGATGACTTATTACAGAAGAAGAAGAAGAAGAAGAAGAAGAAGAAGAAGAAAACTGACCCTTTTCCAATAGAAGGCAGCAGCTACCTGCAGTGGCGCCAACTGATAACACAGCCAGGGACAATCTCCACATGATTAAAGAACATCGATTTACTATCAGGATCAATCACATGAGCCAAAAAGAGGTTTCATTTTTGTCCTTTGAAGATCTGAAGCTCATGGGTGCTTAGCTCTGAGACATGTTGGACAGACTAAGAGCAGGAGCAAAATGGAGGAGGTAAGCCTGAACTGTTTAAACTATGACTTGACTCAAATCTCTGGATTAGTGAAGTCTGAAACAAATTGTTATTACTTTTTTTAATCCTTGAGTGCATGAATGCAGAGATTGTTTTTTTTAATTTACTATCGCAGTGAAATTAAGGAAAGTTGATTTCTTTTAAAATTTATGTTCTTGCTTTCACACTAAAATACTGTACTCTCTTCCACCACTATATAAATTGGATATTAAAAGCTTACACTCTCATAATGAAATTTCATCTTTGGTTAATGGAAACACTGAAATAACAACAAGTCACGTCTGACATTTTTACACCTTTAATGACGCCTTTCAACCAAAAATAGATATGTGAAAAATAAACCGCCAATTTTTAGGAAAAATAATTAAAAACTTCCAATGACTTCCTTTAGCTGTATAAGTGTGCTTTCTCTTGATAATGGGTGCTGTATCTGAGCTCAGACTTTGATAACCACTATTATCAACTCTGAGTGAGCTGTGAAACTGGCATTCCTAATTCACAGAACCACTAAAGTAAAAGTGTCTAAAGGTGTTTACATTAAAAAATATAAAAAAATAGGAGGAAAAGGTTACAAAGAGAGTGAAAATGCAGAAAGAAAAAAGTAAAAACGCCTTAACATTTAGGGAAAGAGCAGATCCATTTATGTCTTTTATTTCTCAGTGGAGAACCACAGGGAATTCAAAAACCATCCTGGTAGGACCAGACACTAACATCAGTAAGCTACAAGACAGAAATGGCTTCTGTGAAGGATATCTTTAGTCTACAGAAGGAGTCTGCAGACAAAACTACACACGCACATGGTAGAACTGTACATGTGCCACACAGGACAGGAACATTTTCTCTCTTCCATAGGATCTCTTTGGGTTCAGCACACAAACCTCTTTCCGTCTCCCCAGTATTAAATCCCACTGCTGTTGAAGGACGCATGACTCAAGGAATACAATCAGACGAAATGAATTATGAATAACGGAACTCAAAGCAGAATGGATTTTTTTGATAGCCTTTGTTGATGTTTGATACAGATTTGTTTTGCAATGTAAATACAGATTGTAAAGTTTGAGGATGAGCTGGCAAATGAATAATGCAGCAGAGTACTTAGCAGCCCTCGCATCCATATGCATGAAGTGCTTGAATGCCCATCTTTCTTTAATACCAAATAGAAGGTCAATGATTAATTAAAACAAAACCAGCAAACACGAAGAGCAAAAGGAAATATCCTTGGATCTGAATCTGTTTTTGAAGCAGACTCATGACCCTGTTTCTGGCTTTCTGATTTCCTAACATTTAACTGCAGGTAAGAGCTGATCACATGCCCTGTGCCATTAGCTGACTCAATTCCTAAATCAAGGACTCCATACCCTGGATCCAGAAGACTGAAGGTATCAGAGATACCAGTGAGTGTTCTTAAAGACTCTCTCATTTAAAACTTGAGGACATTTTCAGTTTTTTTGCTTGAAAAGCCCATAATCTTAGACAGGTAAGGGAATGCCATACCCTTATATTTCACTAGCAACTAAAATAAGATGTCAAATTTGCCCCTCACACCCAACCAAAAACAGACTTGCCAGTATTTATTTATCAGTCTGTTGTGACTGAACCTGCTTAGCCCAGTTCTAGGCTGCAATGTTGTAGTACAGGAGCCAACTCTGGACGACACACCAATAGACAAATTCTTTAGTGGTTAGTTTGCTAGTAGGCATTTTCCCAGTCTAGATCCCAAAACAATCAGGTGGTCTAAAAATCCAATTGTTAACTTCCATAAGTTAACAATTAAGTATCCATAAGCAACTATAAAATAGCATAAGGCTGTCAAACATTAATAAAGTGTGTCATCAACTGCAAATATAAACATAACAAGTATACAGATTACTGGAAAATGCCTTGTGGGGGTTGCAAGTTAATAGTTTTTAGGGTAGATAGGGAAAGCTAGAATTTGTAATGGAAATTGGACCTATAGTATTTAACAAGAAGTCATGGCTGACTTAACCCTGTTGGCATAACAATACCAGCTACATGTGATATGATTGGATGAAGATGTCTACTATATAAAGAATGATAAGGACTGTGTATGTGCCCGATTCCTCTGAGCAATCTGATTGGTCAGTTTGGCTTTGGTGTGATTAGTCAGTTGGGTTTTGGTGACATGATCGAATTAGGAATTGCAAGTGAGAGACACACAAGGAGGCATAAAGGTGTTGGAGGCACACTGAGAGTCGCCTTCAAAGATAGGAAGTATAAAAGCAGACAGGAGGTGAGCAAGACACCTCAAAGTGTTAGAACTTTTATGGGAAGGCCCTTCAAGAGAGGGAGCACAGATCAAGAGAGTTTCAGAAACATGAGGTTATCAAGGAAAGGTGCAAGAGATATAAAATATGTTTACTACATTTATTGTATTACCTGTCATCAACATGTAACATGGCTAGTTACAAATAAAACATCACAAAAAATATTACAACATCAATCATAATCATTTACTGACAGCCCACAAACAACCACCTTAACAAAACACCTAGACGTGTTCAGGAGATTAGTGCAGATTTAAAGATTAGCAGTGCTGGTTTTGACTAGACCGCTTACCAAGTGGCATATGGTTCAAAAGTAGACTGAACCCACAGTAGGTAAATGGCAACCAAAGTGGTGTGGGCTGCTCTCACTACAACGTCTTGTCTTCAGAGTAATAGAGAAGGTGAAAATACTTCAGTAGCAAATCTGTGGAAAAAAATCACTCTTTCATGTGATACTCTGAGCCTCTTTAACTGCTTCAGAAACAACAGTCTCTGGTGAGCTTTCCCAAAGCAGGTGCTGATCTCCCATATTATAGAGCTGGAAGTGTTAGGCCTCAGAGAAATGTCATTTTACAGTTCTTCCATCCTGCTATTATTGTATAGCAGTGAGAGCATGCTCTTCCCTTCTTAAAATCCAATACTAACCTTTTCATTTTATTCACTTTATAAAAGACTCTATGCACACTCATCAACTTCTTGAGCCTAGAGTAGCACCTAAATGAACAAGAAATTTTTGACAACAAGGCCTGAAACCAATCAGTGATCTCCACTTCAGCCTTGTTGGAGGCATTCCCATCGGCAGGGTTTCCACATGCAAATCCGGGAACCAACAATTCTGAGCAGGGTTTTATCTGCTGCTGATGAAAAAGCAACATGAATATCCCCCATTGAGCTCATTTGTCTATGTGAACTTTGTGAGGGCTGGATGGATATCCAGTTTGTTGCATTTTCTATACTTACAATCCAAACCTAATAGGCAGTGCAATTTCATTCAGCCTTAGAATTATCAGATATTTGTATCACTCACCCTCTGTTATGTGCATCCTAATTAATTTATCATTCAATTGCACAATTAATGCATTAATAAAAGCTGTATTAATAGATCTTACTACTTGTTTTGTCTTGGTAGAGTAATATATATTTCTCTACTTTCCCCTATTGTATTATTAATATGTAGCCTTAGAATGCCTAATCTCACAGACTTACCACTGTTTATAAGGTATTATTGTATATAACTTATCCCCACCTTCCCTTCTATATCTTGTGATGGATGGCCGGCCAAATATTCTGGCCCACACCTCCAGATGGAGCCCTCCCAACAGCATGGAGGTTCCCCGAATTCCAGCAGGGCCTTATGGACCTTGTAGTTTTTATAAACAGCCCTGCTGGATAAAATGGGGACCACCAGGAGCCGCTGTAGGGAGGCTTGCGGAGTGCTACGTGCCCTATAACCCGGAAGTACGTCCTGATCACATGACCAGAAGGAACGACGTGCTTCCGGGATGAAGAAAAGGACTTTTACCCTGACCCGGAAGGGATAACGAATCATGGACTACAGGGTTGGAACCGCTTCCGGGTCATGGGATATTAAAGGACTTTGGGAAAGCCCAGACGCTGAGCTGAGCTGGGAGGAAGGGTAGCTAAGTGTCTGGGAGAGGAGGATTGAGCATTGTGTATTGTGGAGTATTGGACGTGTAGTGTGGAGTGGAGGGTGCTTAGTGCACGTATTTATAATAAAAATAACAAGTCTTGGACATGTACCTGGTGTTTGGCGTGGTACCTGAGGGTTCAAGGGAGCAATAGCGCCCCTACTGTTACAATCTATAACCTCAGGCAAGTAGATGTAGTAAAAAGACAAGCAGAAGTTAAGTTACACATAAAATAATGTATTACTGATAATATTCATAAATAATAACAAAATGCAAAGTACATTTGATTATTGGAAACCATACAACCTGATTAAATGGTGATATGTAATTCAGGCGGCACACAGACTTGTAGTTACTTAAATGTCTCTAGTTAAGGAATCATTGGTGCTCAGCTTTCAGCCACATGTCTGTTCAAAATGGCTGCTGAGCTGTGCTCTTCATTGTGTTGTCTTCATCATCACAGGTTAGCAAGAGAAATGCTTCTTTCAGATGTTGGTTAGTAAAAGAGAGATACTTCTACATCATCACAGGTTAGCAAGAGAGAGATACTTCTTCATCATATGTTGGTTGGTAAGAGAGAGATTGTGAGGTTAAACACATACATTTATAGATGTTCTGTCCAACCCCTAGAGCCAATAGGACATCATGGTACTTAAAGGCCTCTGAGACAAGCCAGTTCCAAACAGCCATACCTCAGACCAATGGGGGAATAGAACATCTTAACACCTGCCCCCAAACCATATGTTAAAGTACACCTTAGCCTACTTGCGGGGGGGGTGGGGAGGGGGTTTGGCGGTTTGCGAGAAATGACTTTAACAAAGAAACACTCGGCAAACTGGTTTAAGACACATCCCCCAAATCCTGTCGTAAAATTCAAACAGACTCATCCCTTTTGGGGGGGGGGAGTGGGTTCAAGTAAACGCTAAATTACATTGCTTTGCCTAAATTACAAATAAAGACATACAAAATATTCATCAAGTTATATGTAAAATCTCACATCACAACACTACTGTAATCATAATTTTCAAGTTGTAGTCCATGCAAACCTCAGATATACTATCCTTAAAATTTCTTCTTCCAACATATCTAATCCTTCATCACTCTAAGATTCAATGTGAAGGAACATTCCATAGAGTTTTTAAATGAGCCTTCTGCCTACTGTGCATGAGGCCCATAGCAAGTCACACCATCACACACTTACACAGAAGGAGCAGAGCAGACCACATGAATAGCATCAAGGCCAAGATTTGAGCGCACAACACAGGAGCAGTGAGGCAGAAATGCTGAATACTGCACCATCCGGCCAATTTGCTGCAAACATTGTAGCAATAAAACTCAAAAACACCTTGTGAGAAAATTCTAATGTACGCTGTGCACATAAGGAACAGCTGAAGAGCCATAGTTACTGCAGAACTACTGCCGCTGTTCCCTAATGCCATTCTCTCTACCTCCTTCTGCAAACAGGTTGATTAATGTGGCTAGAACACCCCTGACCTCAATCTGACGCCCATCCATCTGGACCCACCTCTTCATGTCAGAAGGGCCCAAAACCAGATGTTCCACAATCTTGGGGCAGTTCTGTTTTGAACTCAGATCTGTAGAGACAACTCCACAAAAACTACATGTTGTTCTGAATTTTGCTGCATTCAGTTATACAGGGTGGCCACCTTGGTACCCCAACTCTTTATCGTTGTCCTCTCTTTCTGTTATCCTCCGGGTGCTCCGGTTTCCTCCCACAGTCCAAAGACATGCAGGTCAGGTGGATTAGTGATTCTAAATTGTGCCTAGTGTGTGCTTGGTGTGTGGGTGTGTGTGTGTCCTGCTGTGGGTTGGTGCCCTGCCCGGGACTGGTTCCTGCGCCCTGTGTTGGCTCCATCAGACCACTGTGACTCTGTGTTCGGATTCAGCGGGTTGGGAAATGGATGGATGGATGGATGGATGGATATATATATGTATATATGTATATAAAACAGATATATATTGTGAAGAGACATAACAAAAAACAGAAACAAAATCTACAAAAGTAGAGAATTGACCTCAGCTGGTAACAACTGGCACTAACTCAATTGGCAGCTGGAGCAGTACATACATACATATATATATATATATATATATATATATATATATATATATATATATATATGGGTTGGGCAAAAGTAGGTTTACAGTTGTTCATATGGAAAAAGACATGCTGTACTTTAATCATAATAAGAAATAAAAAGTAATTTAACAATACTACAAGAATAAACTCTGTGTTTCGTGTTCTCACAACTGTAAAACTGCTTTTTCCCACCCCTCTGAGCCTGGAAGGGGTGTGGTCTAGAATGTCTGTAGGGGGCGTGGTCAGGCATCCACTGGCTGTGGTCATTTGGAGCTGTGGAGGGACAGACAAGACTGACAGCAACAGTGCCGCTTCTCAAGCCAGGGTAATAGTGTTTACTTTATCAGAACCTTGAAGGAGTCCTCCATGCACACAAATGTCATAAGATAGATAGATAGATAGATAGATAGATAGATAGATAGATAGATAGATAGATAGATAGATAGATAGATAGATAGATAGATAGATAGATAGATAGATAGATAGATAGATAGATAGATAGATAGATAGATAGATAGATAGATAGGTACTATAAAATAGATAGCTAGCCCTATTAAGGCTTTTACTACAATAAATAAATGTAACAAAGGCTTCATACCACCACAACTCAATTTTTTCGCTCATGTGAAACAGAGAAGTGTGAGCAGGAAAAACATGTGGAATCTGAACTTTACAGACTTGATGCAGACCACTTAAATATAAAGTACTAAAAGAATACTGACATATGCAACTTGAATATGACCAGCATTTGTGTGCTTGAAATGGAATTGTTTGTTGTTTGAAATCTCGCTCCACAACTACTTTTATTTTTATTTTAAAATCAACATGGCCAATCAAAAGAAAGTGGCATACTTAATAAGATTTATCGGGTGACTGCTGTCAGCCAATACAGCTCAGTTGCTACATATTTTCTGACGGATAGGGCACATATTTTATCAAGAGAAAGCCCTGCAGACTAATGTTGACATAATCTAGGGCTGTGAAATTAACCAAAAAATAATGTGTGAATATTCGATTTAAAAATATAGAAATATTTGAATATATCTGAACACAGGTTAAAGATTCTAGGTGTGACATGTACAGTATGTTTGTACATGCTTTTTTATAATGTATTATTTATAGTAATGTCCATGGCAAGAATAAATACCAATTGTATTCAGGGCTGGGTGACCAAGTCTTAAACCGCTCATCAACCAGTTTGGCGCGGAAGCACTATTCATAACCCCTGACTTTTCCTATGGAGGTGTCCTGTACCTTCACAGAAAGTGCTTTCCCTTGGGCTCTAACCCAGCCCTTCTTCCTGTTCCTCACAACTGTCATTGCAGCAGCAAAACATGTCACAAAACATTTTTAGCTCAAGACACCAGGTGAGTGCTACAAACAGACCCACGAAACACTGTCATAAGCACTTCATGCTTTAAATAAGCACTGAGAGTAAAGCAATAAGCATATATACTGAAAAGAATGTACAGGTAAAATTCTGTTACAAAGAATATCTTTACAACGAAATTTTCATTACAATGAAGTATTTTTATGGTCCCGGCAGTTTCCCCATATGACACGAGTCTATAGAAATCTCGTTACTACGAAGTACATTCAGCAGATTCTTTCATTACAATGAAGCGCCCAAAAGACCTTGAAATGCCTGAATGAATCATCCACAGAGCATTTGTTTCTGTGGTCACAGCTCAGTTGTGCACAACGATCCCCAAACAGAAACATTGTAAAAAAAATTTCATTCTTCAAACTTTCCTCGTACTGTTTTTTTGCTGTTTTTGTTTTCGGTGGTTTTCAGTGACAGCTTTTGCTTATTGCTCATCAACATTTGAAAAATACTCATTGGAATTTAACTCATTGTCACCCTCCTATAGAAACGGCAGACACGAAAAAACGATAACAGTTCATATTAGAAAAAAAACATAATTTTTGCAGCTGTCAATTGCGGCAAAAGGAAAAAAGACGTTGCCAGTGAATTTGGAATTTTGCCATCGACACTGTCAACTTTCTTGAAAGACCGAGCAAAAAAAAGAGGAAACATTTCGGGTTGCAAATATATGCAAACTGCTGCATTTGAAGACGTCGGAAAAGCAGTTTTTATGTAGTTCAGTGATGTTCATTCAAGAAACATTCCTATTAATGCGCCACTCATTCAAGAAAATATGAGATTTCTAAACTCTCTTGGGACCACCCCCAACAGGACAACACGCCGAAGAGTGCCCTGAAGTGCGATCACTGTGTCTGTGGAAGACTGTTTATATGTTGCCAAAGCACACAGCTCTGCTCGATGGGTGATGCAAGGAACATTGTAAATGCAGTGAACAGGATTACTTGGCCATTAACCTGGCCACGACCCTTCCTGACTGCTATGTCTGTGTATAGCAAAGTGGCAGATCACGCTACAATAAATAACTGTGCTGTTCCTGTTTCAAGCTGAATAAAACTGGTTTTACTAAAGTACTGAGACTCAGCCTCGTGTTTTGGAGTGTAAGACGGGGACTTATAACGCGACCCCAATCTTTAACAATTCGCTTCTGTGGCGGCTCACTGCACCGCTGTGAGCCTGCTGTTGCCCTGCCCCGGCAACGGACAAACAATCTTCCACAGACACGGCAATCATGCTTCGGGACGCACTTCAGTGTGATGTTCCCGTTGGGTGGGGGATATTAGGGGGATCCCAAAAGAGTTCAGAAACCTCATAATATGAAGAAGAAGAAAAGGATGATTCGGCTTCTGATTTATAACTGTGCTGCCCACAACATGCTTCCGCACTTAGATAATATTCGCGTTGAATTCCTCACACCCAATTGCACAGCAGTGCTTCAGCCATTGGATTTGGGCATCATTCGCACCCTGAAAGTGTATTATCGCAAGGAAATGCTGAGAAAAAATCTTGTCAGCATAACTTGTAGACAAAAGATTAAAATAAACGCGAAAGAAGCTACTGAAATGATTGCAGATGCCTGGACGCAAGTTAAAGAAAGCACTATAACTACAAATACAGAATCTCATTACAACAAAATTTTCATTACAACAAAATATTTTTTAGGTCCCTGGAAGTTCGTTGTAACAGAATTTTACCTGTAGTTAAATTTGATACCAGTGTACGCGACTCATAAGGAATTAAGCTTCCTTTCAGGGCTGCTTTCATGGCTCACTGTACTGACAAGGATCAGGAGGAATACGAGTCAGTTAGTAAGACCATGGCAGGGTTAGAATAGCTAGGGAAGTAAAAGAGCAGGCAAGAGGCAGGCAGGTTGAAGGCGGACATGTTTTCTAATTTTGGAGGTGTTGAAAGAACAGCAGCAAGGTACCGTTTATATCGCACCATTCAGAATAAAACACCAGTCAGCACCTGTGGACTCACTAGGTAAAACGGCTCCTAAATGGTTTACAGGATTGTCAGGGTCAGTACAGTCTGTCTACCTTTTTTCTACTTTACAGATGTGGCAATATTTTATTAAGGTGTCCTGAATGCTTTTAATTACACCTCAGGCACTAAGTGTCAAAATCTGTAGTCACATAAGATGGAAACTAATTGCGGGACAATATGTGTTGGCTGAAACTGACTATGCATTTTAAAGTGAAGATTTTAAACTGTTGTAACAAAAAGGACAACCAGAAGTATGGCAGTTATTATTATACTTTTAGGGCATCAAAGATGCATTTTGAGAAAAACTGATCAGAGTACACTTGTCGATCAAAGTGCGGAGTAGTGGAACATAACAAAAAGAACTATATTATGAGGGGGTCTGGTTGTAAGTTTTACTAAAGAATACAACAAGCTAATCACTCAAATTTACAAAAAGGTTGAAGTGCAAAAATAGACCTGCAAAATACTGTAGCTTTGCATTGGAATAATGTGATGCCAAAATTAGTAAAACAGACAACCATTCTTTTACAATCAGCTTTTGCCTCTGAAAAAGTCTTTTTTTCAATAAATCTGAATTAAATTCAAATAGTGACATTTAACATGACAGCCCTAACATACACTAAATAATCGCACGTCCCTTCAACTTTCTGAAATTGTCAATCCACTGTTTTGCATCAAACTCTACACATCTCATCCTTACTAGTCCTGGCTCTTTTCTTGTGCCAACAGGTTTCTAAGTTGAAATACGGCAGTGATCTTTCTTTTTTTTGTTTCTCATCCTTGTCATCATGAGCTGACAAACTCATAGATGACCTCCAAGGAAACCAACATGAATTCCTGCAGTAGTCAGCATATTGTGGATGTTCATGTTGGTGTAACAGGGCACATCTGTCTGATTAATCTGTTTTTATTAATTTGGTACATGAAGGGCACATCCAGGACAGAGAGCAGTACACACTAATATCAGATCTAGATTACTTGCAAAATTAAGTTGAATAGTCAGACAATAAAAAAAGGAATGAGGCAAAAATCAAGATTAGCAACAGTATGAAAATAGCCTACATGAGCAGTGTTCGTGATTGTGATGAAATACAACATTCTGATAAGTGAGGACTCAATTTCAGAACATTCATTGATAAAAGTGTAGCAGGTTTACATGCACAGATTCATCCAAAAATGCCACCAAAGTAGCCCCCAATCCTTTGATGACATGACAGCAGTAAGAGAACCTTCACTCTATTTTGAAGTGTAGGCTACATGAGGCAACGTTAAAAAAAACACATATTATGAGGTGAAGAAACTATAACACTAGGCCCTAAGAGTGCTTTTACTCCACAAAGTGAGTATAAATGTCTGGCCAGATGGTCAAATGGCATTCATGGTGGACTAGTGCTTTCTATAGCAGCTGATACTGAAGCATTCTCTAAAGTTTTTGTTTCATTTTTCACTAATGGCACAATGACATATGCATTTTAACCATTATTATGAGGGGGCTAATGAACTAACCATGGGAAAACCTAAGTAATTATATTGAGTTTAGAAGTGTAAAAAAAATTAATGGGGAGCAACGAAAGCATTAATTAATTACAATCTACCCCAGGACTGGCACACTAGTTAGCTTGGGTTGCAGTGCCACTATATTCTTAATTATGCAATTACATAGCACTGCAGCTCAACAGCCACAGGGAGACTCACAGCCGAAGTACCCCCTGTGCATCCTGTTTCACTATACTGTGCACTGGCAGTGGTTCTCAAATGAATGTTTTCAAGAGCTCGAGACGTATTGTTTTGAATTGAGTTAGCAATAAATTTTATGAGCCCTTTTTTCCCCCGCTTTCATATAATATTCTGGATTTATGTTGGCAGACGACAAACTGCCAAAATCAGCGGCCTACTAAGGGCTGGTTAAAAACGCATCGCAGCTTAAACAAGTGATTTTTTTATGACATTTGGAAATGCATTTCATCGAAGAGATATAAAAGATGAATGGGCTCTTTTGTAGTAATGCATTTTTTATTGGCAGGTGTCATGATCTAATGTAAAGGAACACAGGAGTTTGAAAATGCTTCTAAGGCTGCTGCATGCTGAACACCCTGAATCACTGTATGCCAATGGACAGACCACAGTGGATGATTGGGGAAGCTCTGCTTTCATTTACTCTTTGACATGAGTGCCAGGTGTCTCTTGTGAGGCTCACATGTGGTTCACTCTAATCACAATGGATCTGCAGCACAAGTCAGGGACATTAGTTACAGTGCAGCAGAAGTTTGATACATTGAGCTCTGGGCTCTTTCTTTTGAGGGTGCTAAGTCACTCCTCTCCTTTACTAATCACTGTGCCTAATATTGAGGCTGTTTGTCTTCTGGAGTAGTAATCATGACAGGGTCAAGGATAGTTAATGGCCTACTTTCCTGGACACCCATCCTTATGACATACCAGGCTTTATACCAAACTCCTTCTCCTACCACATAAATGCAATCGCAAACATACTTCTTCATGCTACTCCTTCATATTGAGGGTGCACACCTGCTAGAGCTGGAGTTTCCTTTGAAGACACTAAGTATTGCTACATTGCGACACCACTGACATTCTAAAGAGCTAAAATGCAGTAAACAATATGCGTGTTATTCCTCAATGGTAACTTTAAAACTTCAAAAACATCCTTCTCCAACATCAGGAGGATCTATATATACCTCTTCATATCCTCAGTACATATCCACATCCAAGTATTTGCCATACTTTAGCTTCTTATCAGAATTGTGAAATCAAGAATGCACCTGTTGTGACTACAGGGAGTCTTCCATAAGAGTCCTGATGGATTAAATTTAATAACTAAGTAGCAAGAAGTTACAGAAGGTGAGTCACACAGACATAGACAGAGTTGAAACACTAAATGCCAAAAGGTGTTCACTAATTCAAAAGCATTTATTACACCAGAGATATAACAAAAATTCTAAACAAAAAGGTGGCTCAAAAAACTCTCTTCACTAAGTCATTCCTTTATATCACAATAACATGTCAATGCTGTTTAATGCATATCACAATCTTGACTACAGGCCAGTGACCCTTACATCTCCCATCATGAAAAACTTCAAGAGGCTGCTCCGGGACTATACAGTACGAGTACTCTTGTGATAGACCACCTGGACCCCATTGCGGAATAGAGTGCAGATGCAATTATCTGTCTGCTTCGCAAGGCTCACTCCCATCTTGACAAAACTGCTAGCTGCTAGTAGTTTTGGTTTTTGAATTCAGTTCTTCAGTGTATTCAGTACCATCCAGCCATCCCTGTTAAGGGGTAAACTCAGAGATATGCAGATGGATGAGCCTACGGTGTCCTGGATAATGGACTATCTGTCCAGCAGAACACAGTTTGTGAATACTCAAGGACTGTGTTTATGATATGGATGTAAGCAACACATGAACACCACAAGGAACAGTCCTGCTCTCCTTTCCCTTCACTCTGTACACCTTGGAATACAAATATAACACCAGATCATGTCACTTGCATCAGTTCTCCTGATGGTACAAACCTGGGCGTGTGTTTAAGGCCTTCACTGGGCAACTGTCTAAAATCCTCTGGTTAGTTGCTAAACTGCATTTTCTTGTACCTCTACAATACAATACAATACAGTTTATTTTTGTATAGCCCAAAATCACACAGGAAGTGCCACAATGGGCTTTAACAGGCCCTGCCTCTTGACAGCCCCCCCAGCCTTTATTGTACAATGACAATAAAGTTGAATCTCATCTAATCTAATCTAATCTTGACTTGGGTGTATTGACAAAGGGGATGAGACAGAGTACAGGGGTCAGGTGGAGAACTTTGTTCCTTGGTGCAGAAAGAACTGTCTGCAACTTATAACTGACAATAACTTGGGTCTGAGGCTAAGGATCTGTGCATGTATCTGGAATGTTGCTGGTTCAAATTCCATTACTGCCAGAATGGATCCTACAACGTTGTGCCCTTGAGCAAGGCCCTTAAAATGCAACTTGCTCCAGGGGTGCTGTACAAGGTCTGACCATGCATTGTTACCTCATTTGGTCATGCAAAAAGACTATTTCCCCTCAAGGATGGATTAATAAAGTATATCAAATCAAATCTTAAATCAAAATTAACAAAACCAAAGATTGGCTAATGACTTTCACCACACTAAAGCTCCTCAATGTCTGGTTGCTATTCAAGGAGTGGATGTGGACATTGTGCTCAATTACTTGCAGTCCACATCAATAATAATAATAATAATTCCACACAGGGAGGAACCGGGAAGCAAACCCACAATCTTCCACAGTCTCCTTACTGCAAAGCAGCAGCGCTACCATTGTGCCACCTGTGAGGACATCAATGAGAAGTGGACTGGCCTTGTAACATAGAGGAACTATATGTTTTTCTTAAGAGAGTGTACTCCTTTAATGTGGATAGTCACATCCCTTATATATTCTGTAACTCTGTGATGACAGCATTATCTTTGCTGTGGTGTGCTGAACCAGTAGCATCACTTCTGGAGAGGCACACTGAATCAACAGACTAATTAAAAAGGTAGGCTGAGTTATGGGATGCACTCTGGATCCCCTGGGTTAGTAGTGGAGGAGAAAATGAAGACAAAATGAATGACCTTTATGAATAATGCTACACATCCCCTCTATGACACTATATCACTGAGGACATCAGCAGAAGTTTGCCAAGAAATGCTACAGGGGCTCCTTTACACCAATGGCAATGCATCTTTATAAGGCCTCACCATGACTGGAGCTACTCTTTTTATCCTGAGACAAGTAAAAGTCTTTGCTTTCTTTTTAGTTATTGTGTTGTATATTTCAGGGGGGGCTGTTATTTTTATGCATTCATTTATTTATTAAGCTTCTGTAAAAAGCAAAATTCCCTCCTTGGTAAAAATAAAGTGCTACATATCTTTAATAGCATGTACCTACCACCCATGGAGTACCATAGAGACAAGATACACAAGAACCCAAGAAAACTAGAAACAAATCCACAACAACAACAGAAATGTATTTCTTCTACAACCCAAAATCACACAAATGCACATTAACAGGCCCTGTTTTTGACAGCCCTCCAGGCTTGACTCTCTAAGAAGACAAGAAAAAAAAACTCCCAACAATACCTTGTAGTTAAATAAAATGGATGAAATCTTGGGAAAGGCAACTCAGAGAGAGAGAGAGAGGCTTCCAGGGTGCACAGTGCGTCACAAAATGGGCTAAATACAATACAATATACAAAACAGAATGCAAGTAATCCTCTTCACTGAGCTGAATGGCCAATCTGTCATTGACAACTCAGAAACATATAGCTGTCTGCCAGCTAAATGTAGAACCATAGCCAGATTGTAGAAATGACGTTTGACAAGTCAGAGCACAGTCAACAAAAGATAGTAACTATAAACAAAATAATGGTACACAATGGTAACAAAATGACATCATTGGAATAATGCAAATAACAAAAAATTATTTAAAAGATAAAAATTGAACTCTTGTAAATCACTGTTGTTGCATGACAGGATGAAATTGATCCCTGAATTGTGAATATAATCCTTACAAAAAAAAAAAAACGTTTTGTGTTCTTTTTTTTTTTTGGTGTTTTACTTCTTCTGCTGGTCTGATGACTTTGGTTTTTGTGTTACATATTGGGCTTTGTTGAATATCTTTATCTTTAAGGTTTTAACCAGGGCTTAATTTCTGACTGTATTTCATCTTCTGATTCTTAAAACCAGTGGCTGCTTTCTCCATCTTTGCAGTAAAGTGGCATCATTGAGGCAGCACTATTTAAGATGGTGGTATGCTATCAGCAGAGTCCAGTTTCTGGATGAAATCAAAATCTTCTTTCACTGTTTCCTAGTTCCAAAACATTATCGGGGAGGTAGGAGTTTCCATGGCATTAAGACAATGACTACTGCATTTTCAAATAAGGCTTACTTATTTGATTTCATTTTGTTTTTTCTGGCTTTGTTTTGATTTTGCAGTTTCTAGTGACCCATGTTGCAATGATTTTCCCGTGTGGTCTGCCTTTCTACATCTCTGGTAGAACAGGAATGTTACCTTATCCCAACAGCATTTTTGCTGCCGTCACACACCAGCTATGGGTACAATGTCAGTCCATGACATGGTAACCTTATCATACCTAACTAATTCAGAGATGTCAGGAAATCTTAAGGATATCCTGGGAGCATCAGACACAAAGAAAGATGCAGCCTTAGGTAAGGTGTCAGGTCATTACAAGACACACTGAAACACTTGTGCTAGGCTAATTTAGATTCACTGACTAGCATAACCTGCATAATGTGGGAGGAAAACCAGAACACTTGGAGGAAAATCCACTTGGACATGGGAAAATGTGCAAACTCAGCTGCGATTTGAAGCTCATGACTGTGTGCAAGTAGTTCTGACCACCAGGCTGCTGAGCCATCTGCCAATGATGTACAGGGTTAACTGCTGTCAGAATGTTAATCTCATTACAAAAAAGAGTCTTCCAAATTTGTGCCATTGATTACTGTTAACTCAATTATTCTGTACTGCAGGAAAAACCTGTAAATAATAACAAAGCCTTCGGCACAGAATGTTTCATTAATGTCTTCTCCTGGATATGTTTCCTAAGATAACTCATCATGTATGAAATGTCAACTACCCATTAATTTGACAAGGTGTCACTTTCACTGTGTTTTATTAAAGACTAAAGATTTGGATATCACAGAATAAATAAAATGCCACAACGATTGGGCTATGCATTTCATTGTCACTTGCCTTCAGATGATCCAACCGGAGATGCACTTGAATCAGATCACAAATGCCTCACAGTGCTGTACTTCAGGGAAAGTTAACCCCCAACCCCCCCCCCCCCACCCCGTCATATATATGACTTTGCCAGAGCTTTTCAGATGCAGCCTCCATTTGCATGATCTTAGCAAATCATGGACAGTTGTGGTATGTGCCTGTTGCCACCTGACAGTAGTGAAAAATCCCCAGCCACTTTGTCATATTACTTTGTGACTAGTCATGATAAAATTAAAGGCTGTTCCTGTGCGCACAAAAGATGTACAGAACACACTATGGCCAATCTAATCTACAAGGAAAATGAAGAACAGAGGAGAACAACCAAAAAGAAACCAAATAAAATGATCTGGACTGCGCAAACAGAGGAGAGGCTTGTAGAAGTTTGGAGCCAGCACAAATGTCTATTCAGTGTCTCACCTTTGACATGCAATGACAGAGTGGAGAAAGAAAAAAAGATACTCCAACGTGTGTCCATGTTGGAAGAGTTTCTTCTTGCATTAAGAAATTTGAAACTGTGCTGAGAAGTCTTGATAGAGTCATGAAATTTGACATTATCAAGGAAACGAGATCTAGCAACTGCAGTCTTCAAGTGCTCTCCAACCTGAAGTGGTAAAGTATGACACTGGTCTTAATGTCTTTGTTTAATGGAGCCATTTATTTTTGTTCATTACAAAAATGGAACGTCCTTGGTAAAATTGTGTGCAATATAGGAACCATCTCTGGATTGTAAGACAGTAAATCTCAAGACTGCACTGACTGTAGTCTGCAATGAGAATATAATCAGTGAGTTGAGAGCTGGTAATATAAACTTATCAAGGTCAAAAAAGGGAGATCAGAAGTCAAAGAAACAAGCTTAGAATGAGAATCCAGAATCGTAGTTTAGGGGCAAAATAATAGAATCAAAAATGAGTAAAGTGCTTTATGAACAGAGCCAAGACATGAATCGAAGGATGTAATATACACACAGAAAAAGTCAGTAACCAGAAAACACACGGAAAATCAAAGAAGGGTTTTATGTTGTATCCACAATCTTGGGCAACCAGGAAATGAACAATGCTGGCCTTTATACATTTAACTTGGTATTGTCATGCACTACACACTTCCTGTTGACCTTACCTAGCAACAGCATAGTAACTGTCAACAGACAGATTATAAAAAGATGAGAGATAACACCATGGTAGAATGCATTTAATTTTTAACATTATTAAAAACACATTGAAGCTAGAAATAAATATAACAACTTGATTCATTCGCTTCCTAAACCACCAAAGTGATATTTAAAATATTTTTAAAGAAACCACTTGAAACAAAAGGCAGATCATGACAAAAGCAGTCTATGCAATTATATACACTAACGAGAAAACCTACAATGAACATACAAACTCCACAAGGAATGTGGAACTCCAAATGAACTTTTAGATTTGTCAGTCAGTCAGTCATTTTCCAGCCCGCTATATCCTAACTACAGGGTCACAGCGGTTTGCTGGAGCCAATCCATGCCAACATAGGGCGCAAGGCAGGAACAAACCCCGGGTAGGGCGCCAGCCCACCGCAGCTTTTAGAGTTGTATCAAGTTTAAATTTCTAGAGTTTGGATTAATTGTTTTATAGATTTATAGGGTCATTATTGTCAGTTGTTCAGTGTGCAGTGAGGTTTAACACTATTTTTGGATCTGCACATTGTCTCTCAGGTGGACAGCCATGATTTCAGGACTGGTCTAAAATTATTAGTACTTAGAAAAGCTACTTTCACTGATTCTGCTGCTTTTTAACTTTGACTTCTACTGTCATAAGTGAATGAAAGTGTTTTCTTCATATTTCCTGTAATAATCACAGAAGTTCACTTTTTTACATTATATCTGTTCTAAGCTGTATTTTATATAGATGTTTTGATGCCTTAGGTGCAACCTGAATTAGTAATATCAAAAGTTTTGAGATTTTCAGGTAAGAAAAGTAGATTTTCATTTTACTTTGGTAGGGCTTAGCCTTGCTTATAAAACAATGAAGTTTTAACAAGTGTATATGTAAAAAACAGGGTCCCTGGGTCATGATACTTCCTAAGCATGACACAAACCAAGTGTGAAAGCCTAGGCGTTGGGTTATGAGTTCAACTCCCTCCTTTACCTCACTGTGTGACCCTTACCAAGTCACATGCAGTATTTAGCTGTAAATATATCTTTAAAAAGTTATAACAACTTGTAGGTCTCCTTGGATAAAGGTGTCAACCAAACAGAGGATATAACTAACAGTAAGACACAGAGAGGCTTTCCTCTCACCCTTGGAGTGCATTTCAAACAGCTAGATGGTGTGGTGTATGCGATAAAACACTGGATTGAAAGCCACAAGGCAGGTGACAAATTCATAGCACTCCACTTCAGGCTCTCTGTGCTTAGAATGTGGCAATGAATGTGCCCATAACAGCTGATAAATACCATGAAAGGCACTATATGAGATGACAAGATGACTACTAAACTTGAGTGACTAGTGACAATGCATTGAGACTGCACATCACAAAGATTCAGGAGAGTTCTCCAGCTCTTGATATAACAGCCAGCTGATATTCACAGCACACATTTGTCTCCAGCAGAGATAAATAAAATTGAACCTAGCGTGCCAACGAGGGTAATGTGTTTGAATTGCAAAGTTTAAATAATTCATCCATATATAAAAAGAGGGAAAAAAGCCTGTCTCGCTCCATAGGTCAGACGCTTTTGGGTTGAGTCTGGCAGCTGATATTGATCTGCATCCCAGAGTAGAAAAAGCTTGCGCTTTATCTTTCTTTCTTTCTTTCTTGCAGGCGTTCCATGTACATATAGTGGGTTCCGACCCCTTCACTTTCTACACACTTTATTGTGTTGTAGATTTAATTGATAAATTTGTAATTTTTGCCTATCAATCTGCATTCAATAACCCATAATAACTAATTGAAAGCATGTCTTCAGAAAGGTTTGCAGATTTATTAAAAATGAGAAACTGAAATCTCTCATTCATATAAAAAGATAAATCTTGTGCTGTGGCACTCTAAATTGTGGTCAGGTATATCCTGTTGGATTTAATTATCCTTGAGATGTTTCTAGAATTTGACTGGAATCCATCTGTAGCAAATTGAATTAGTTAATTAGAAAAGCACACATATATAAGGGCTTACGATTCACACTACATGTCAGGACAGAAAGTGAAGTGCTGGAAGTCCATTGAACAACTGTGGACTCCCCTAAACAAATTGTGGTGAGGCATTATCAGGGTAAGGATATAAAAATATTTCTAAATCTTTGAGTGTTCCCAGGAGCACAGTGGCTTCCTGAAATTGGCCTTCCAGCCAAATAGAATAACTGGGCAGTAATCCTCTGCTGAGATGGGAGAATCTGTTAGAAGAACGACTTCATCCACAGGACTCCATCAATCAGGAATTCCTGGTAGAGTGACTAGACAGCAGCCACTCTTGAGTTAAAGGCAAATGATAGCTTGCTTGGACACTGGGGCATGAGGAAAAAGATTCTGTGATCTGATGGGACACAAATTGAACTCTTTGGGCAGATGTCCAAGCATAGCGCAGCGCAGCCTCGGAGACTGTTCACCACTTGCCTAATACCATTCCCATTGTGAAGAATGGCAGCATCATGCCATGGGGGTGCTTCTCCATAGCAGGAACAAGGAGACTAATCAGAATTGAGAGAAGGATAAATGCAGTCAAATACTGAGTGATCCTTGATCAAAACTTGCTCCAGAGTACACCCAAACTCAGACTGAGGTGTTGGCTCACCTTTCAGCACAAAAATGACTTGAAGTATACAGCCAAGACAACTCTGGAGTGGCTTCAGGAAAAGTATCTGACTGTCTTTGAGAGGCCCATCCAAATCCCAGACATAAACACCATGGAACATCTGTGGATATTCCTGAAGATGCCAGTTTACAGATGTTTGAGAGGATCTGCCAGGAAGAACTGGATAAATTGCCTACATCCAGGTGCTTATAGAGACACACCCAAGAAAGGTCAAACCTGTAATTGCTACCAAAGGGGCCTTTACAGAATACTGAATTAGGGGTCTGAATACTTACATGAATGAGAGAGTTCAGTTACTGATTTTTAATAAATTTGTAAAACTTTCTGAAAACATGTTTTCAGTTTCTCATTATGGGTTATTGAGTGCAGATTGATGGACAAAAGTGGCAAATGTATCCATTTAAAATTAAATCTACATCACAAAATTGTGTGCAGAAAGTAAAAAGGTCTGAATACTTTCTGCACCTATTGTAACTGAGAATTTGTATTTGCTTCCAGGAGCAAAGCCACAAGACTTTTAAAGTTCCCAAATGTACTGAGCAGACTGAAGTATAGTGTGGTCCTAAAGGATGAAAAGCCAACAGGAAACTAAAGATGGATTTGTGTCCAAGCCTACCTTTAATTGGTCATAAAGTCACTGAAAATAACAAGTAAGAAAGCCTTAAAAGTGGTAATGTGTTTTGCTTCTGATGAAAGAATAATGATGAATGACAGGTGCATGAATGTCACCTAACACCTTGTATGTGTTTCAAACTACAGGCCATAAATGACAATCTGGATGTCCAATCCTGCATCCCCTAACTGGTCTCCCTGCTCTGGCCCTCACAAATTCACCTTTGTAGACATCAGTGGGACAAACTGAACCTGCAAATCTCAGTGCCTCTCTCCCCAAAGCCAAATACAGTGAAGTGTGGCTGACTTTTGCCAGGCAAAACTCTCTAGCCCAATGTCAGATCCTCTGCACATTCAATTCCTTTAGACAGATCAGGTTGCCGAACACCAGAACCGCTTATCTCTGTGTCTTGCTTACCAAGGCTGAAGAGCACAATGTAACCAGCTTCTCTCAGCTGTTTGTCTTTACAAATACCAAAAAGATTGTCTCAGTGTCTCATTTTCCAAGGTCAACAAGTACTGCATATTACGCCCCTCTAGACAGATCAGGCCGTGGGACACCACAACATCTTATCTAAGGGTCTTGCCTGCCAAGACTACATCTCAAGTGAATGCCAACTGAAAAAGTGTATAATGAGTTGTTTTATTTTTTTTTTAACTACTGCATAAACCGGACTAATATAAAGTGTCAATCCATTCCAAACTTTAATTGCAACAAGGTTAAGAGATGTTTGCATCTGTTTGATATTTTACATTTGCTACGTTAAAAGCAAGGAAAGCAAATTATTTCATTACCAGTAACGGCTTGACTTGAGCATTCATAGTTTTCATACTGTTTCTCTGTATGTTTAGCATTCATTTGCTCAGAGATTGATGGGCTTGCTGCTTGCTGAGCAGCTCTTCTTTCCTCCACCTAAGCAGCCCGCTTCTTCTCTTCTTTCGTTGGCATCTTTTCGTGTGAAAACTGATTAAGTCACTGCTTGTGTTGCAATTACTTAGTACGTTTTCCTTAATTTTTCACTTAAGCGCGGCACTTAAGTCTTCAATCTGCCTCAAGAATGATTTAAGATATGAAAAGGCAGAGGAAGTGACAGCGAAGATGGCAGGGATGAGAATGGCACCTGTATGCAAGGCTGCACACCAGACCTGGTGTAATAACTGCAAAACCTGGACCATGAGCAATGGAAAAAGTCAGAAGGTCTGATGAGCTATCTTACACTCTATCTAGACAAGTTGTTATTTGGAGAAAGCCAAATGACACCTACAACACATACTGACTTATGTGAATTATGATTCAGGTGAAGACAATTTCAATTTGTCTAAATAATGGTTTTGGCAATCATCTTGTCAAAGTCATTAAATCCAGTGACTTCTCTGCATATTTCTATATCCACAATGAGGCACTTCACATGACCGTATGGTATAAACCCTGCTCCCCGACATGATTCCTCTCCAATTCCATACAAAGTGATAAAGTAACTGAATAGTGATTTCATGAACATCAGGCCTTCCATGGCTAAACATCACCTAATCTTTAAGAGGCAGTAGATTTGCAGCTCCTTCATCCCTCAAAGAACTGGAGGCCTTTCTTCCTCAAGAATGGTATAATATCATTTAATACAGTTCGGTACAGGTTTGATAGCATTCAAAGAAGAATTGAGGAAGTTCTGAAGGCAACACCTCATTAGGGCCTTGCTACTCTTATATTGTTAGTTGTTACTGTTATTTCATTCATCAACTTTAGGATCAGAGGCAACAAACCATTGGAGACTTCAAAAGCAAGACAAATAATTTTACAACCAAACTTGAACCCATGCATAGGTGAGATATCACCTTGCTTTACCATCTGGTTATTTGTCATGTGTGGACCTTCTTTACATGGTCTCAATATCTGGCAAAAACTGAATAGCTGTAGTGAAGAAATAAACTCAATAAAAGCTGCTATCTTGTCTATCACATAGACCATATACAGTTCTGTGGAAGTTTCAGACTACAAATTGTCAAAGCAAGTCTCCATTTTTTACTGTTTCAGCCATTACCAGGATTGGGAAAAACCAAAGACTACCCCAAGAGCATCAGCTATAAAGCAGGAACCAACCTTGTGAGGAAGGCCAGTCTACTGTAGGGCCATTCATTGACAGCAGACCAATTCAGAGTCATCAGTTAAGCTAATGTGGAAGGAGTACATTGAATAAACCATGAAGAGAAAGCACAAACTCAGGCAGTAAGTAACCCAAGTGAAGGCTGAACCCAGATTCCTTGAGAGGTGCCAGCCACTGTGCCACACACCTTTAAACCTTTTCTTAGTTTAATTTTTCCATTTAGGAAACATGGACAGATCAGGTTGTGGAACACCAAAATTGCTTAACTCTGTGTCTTGCTCACCAAGGCTGAAGAGTGCTATGTGACCAGCTCATCTCAACTGCTTGGATTTATAAATACCAAAATCATTTGGCTCAGTGTGTCATTTTCCAAGTTTATCAAGGACTGCATATTCAGCACCTCCAGACAAATACCTTTGTTTTTTTTTTTGTTTTTTTACAGTGTCAACTTTAAATGTGAATTTTTATGACACATTTTTGTCTGCTGTCTTTTTTTTCCATCTTCTTCTTTCAACCACCTTTCCTGGATTTCCAGTCTGCCTGCTGTTTTTTTTTTTTTCACCACAAGTGCCACCATCCTGGACAAGTCCCATTCGTGAAAAGCGTCTTTCCCCGACTTACCCCATCCAACCCCCTTTGTCCGGTGACATCTACCCAACCTTGCTTCGTGGTGTTTACTGAGTTACAAGTTTGTATAAGGCCTTGTTCCTGACGGTTTGATGTCTTATAGACTTCCTCATCTGAGATTGTCTGCTGAATGTTAAACAGATGTTTGGGAAAAGTGGTCCAGAAATAAGGCGTTTCAACCCCTGGACCCAGGCCTGATACTGGTATTGTACAGTGTCCAGGAGAAGTTCAAAGAAAGATGTCCCCACATTCCATTAACCACAGAACAGATAGATACATAAATCCCTGCCAATTCCAGCCAATCACATATTAACTCACTACCAGCACCAGCCATCCATCCATCCATCCATTGTCCAACCCGCTGAATCTGAATACAGGGTCACGGGGGTCTGCTGGAGTCAATCCCAGCCAACACAGGGCACAAGGCAGGAACCAATCCCGGGCAGGGTGCCAACCCACCGCAGGACACACACACAAACACACCCACACACCAAGCACACACTAGGGCCAATTTAGAATTGCCAATCAAAGTCAAAGTCAAAGTGAACTTTATTGTCATCTCAACCATATACAAGTATATAGATAGACGAAACTGCGAAGCTCAGGGTCCACAGTGTAACAACATGACATGCAAATAATAAATTAAAAACAGAATTAAAATTTAAATTTAAAATTAAAACACAAACAAGACAAGACATTGTGCAAAGACAAGACAAAGAAGTAACAGCAATATTAACGTGTAGTTAGCAATATGAACATTGATGCAATGTATGGTATTTGCAATCTAGATACATAAATATAGTCAATAGATATCCATCCATCCATCCATTTTCCAACCCGCTGAATCCGAACACAGGGTCACGGGGGTCTGCTGGAGCCAATCCCAGCCAACACAGGGCACAAGGCAGGAACCAATCCTGGGCAGGGTGCCAACCTACCGCAGGACACACACAAACACACCCACACACCAAGCACACACTAGGGCCAATTTAGAATTGCCAGTCCACCTAACCTGCATGTCTTTGGACTGTGGGAGGAAACCGGAGCGTCCGGAGGAAACCCATGCAGACACAGGGAGAACATGCAAACTCCACGCAGGGAGGACCCGGGAAGCGAACCCAGGTCTCCTAACTGCGAGGCAGCAGAGCTACCACTAGTCAATAGATATGTACTATAAAAAATAAATAATAAATAATAGTTATAGACAATACAGAAATGATCTGTGAATGATAATAGTTGTTTAAGACATGTGTAAACAATGACAGGTCAGAATGTTTATGTATAAAAGTTCTGTTTTTAGAGGTGGTTGAGGTAGTGTGGAAGATCCCAGGTGGCAGCATGGTGTTAAGGAGTCTAACAGTTTGGGGGTAAAAACTCTCCTGCAGCCTGGCAGATCTGGCTTTGATGCTGCAGTATCTTCTCTTGGATGGCAGAAGTGTGAAAAGTCCATGTAAGTGGTGTAAGGGGTCCTGCCTTGCGGACACTGCGTTTGTAAAATATGTCCTGTAGTGAAGGGAGAGGCACCCCAGTAATGTTCTCTGCTGTCTTCACTATCCTTTGCAGGCGCTTGCGGTCGGATATGTTGCAGTTGCCATACCAGACAGTAATGCAGCTGGTCAGAACACTCTCAATGGTGCCTCTGTAGAACATGGTGAGGATGGAAGGGGGAAGACTTGCTCGCTTCAGCCGCCTCAGGAAGTGTAGTCTCTGCTGGGCTTTCTTGTTTAGTGATGAGGTGTTATGCGTCCACTTAAATTCCTCAGTTAGGTGCACACCAAGGAAATTGGTACTCCTAATAGTCTCCACATGTAAACCGTTGATGCTGAGTGGGATGTGGGCAGGATGTGATTTTCTGAAGTCCACGATTATCTCTTTTGTCTTGTCAACATTGAGAGATAGATTGTTGTCTTCATACCATGCAGACAGCTGTTCCACCACATCTCTGTATGCTGTTTCATCAACCCTGCTTATCAGTCCCAGCACCGTCGTATCATCCGCAGACTTTATGATGTGGTTGGTGTTGTGCGTGGCTGTGCAGTCGTGAGTCAGCAGGGTGAAGAGTCAATTAAATTGCAACGAATCTGAACTCCTGCAAATTGGGACTAAAATGCAATTTAAAAAAATGAGCTCTTTCCCAGTCCATCTTGGCGGTGATCTCATCAGACCTGCCTCTACTGCAAAGAATCTTGGTGTCATTTTTGATTCCTCCCTTTCTTATTCCGCCCACATAAATCACATTAAGAAACTTTCTTACTTTCACCTCCATAACATATCCCGTGTTTGCTCCTTCCTCTCCTTCTCTAATGCTGAGAAACTCGTCCATACTTTTATCATATCCCGCATCGATTATTGTAATTCCCTACTGGCAGGTGCCCCTTCTAATCTTATATCACAGCTCCAGCTTTTTCAAAACTTGGCTGCAAGAGTCCTTACTCAAACCAGCAGCAGTGAACACATAACACCCATCCTGCTCCGCCTTCACTGGCTCCCTGTGTCTTACAGAATCGAATATAAAATCCTACTAATAACCTACAAAGCTTTAAATAACCTCGCGCCAAACTACATCAGTGACCTTCTCCATCACTATGTGCCTGCCCGCCCACTAAGGTCCTCTGATTCTGGCAATCTTGTTGTGCCCCACACTAATCTACACTCCATGGGTGACAGGGCCTTCAGCTGTATAGCGCCCAGACTCTGGAATGACCTACCGAAATTAATCAGGTCAGCTGACTCCATGAATTCTTTTAAAAAACAACTCAAAACTCATCTGTTCAGGAAGGCGTTTAGCTCTACTTGACTTTATTACCCTTCTCTCAGTTTACCTCTATGTCAAGATGCTCATGTAACCTGTATGTGGGTGTGCTATGCCATCAATTATGTTGTCTGCTACGCTTTTTTTCTCTGAATGTACTGTCTTAATCTTCTTTATTTATTTATCTGGTTTAGTACAATGCTATATACTGTATACCCTGCTGTTCTTTCTTAAACTCTGTGAAGTGCCTTGAGCATGGGAAAGGCGCTATATAAATAAAATGTATTATTATTATTATTATTAAATAATGGGCAACTCCAAATAGGCCTAGTGTGTGAGTGAATGGCAGTGTGTGCATGTGGGCCCTGAGATGGACTGGCTCTGGCCTTGTAACCAGTGCTCCTGCCCTCATGACCATGAATGGGGAGAAACAGGTTATATTACTGACTTGTTAGTAGTTTGTGATTTTAATTTTTCCCAGTTTCCTTTAAAAATGACAAACAGAAGACATTGGTAACATAACATTGTCTAATCTCCAGTTCACAGAGGGCTGAGGTCATCCCAGCAGCATCAGGTACAAGTTAGGAACAAACCCCCTTATGGGCACCATTTCATCACAGGACCTATTCATGCATGGGACCAAATTAGAATCACCATGTTGGCTAATCCACACATCTTTCAGGTCCAGAATACAAGGAGCAAAATTGTCTCAGAAATGCAGAGAACATGCAAAGTCTACATAGATAATGAGAAAGGAGGGGATTCAAACCCAGAATTCCAGGCAGTGTGTCCATGCCATAGTATGTCAAGAACATCATGTGCTGGAGAGAAGGGGCTCATTTACTGCCATTCACACAATCTGTTCCTTAATCCTTCTTTAATAATAACATAACATAACATTTAGCCCAGTTCACTGTGTCAGGTCTTAGCTTATAAATTGGAATGAATCACTTCAGCCCCAGCAGGACCCCAAAACTAAGATCCTGGGTTTTTTTTTTCTTCCTGTTTTTTTAACTTATTCACCTCTAGAATATTAAATTGATTTACACTCCCAATTTATTCCACTTCCTGATATTATCTGCTACTCACCCGAAGAAGTACACAAGTACCGACTGGCCAGAGCTGACCGAATGGTTCATACATTTTATATGAGATTCAGAGTTGGCATGGTGGGGCAGTAGTTCGTGGCACTGCCTAGCAGATTGTGGAGTCCACCCTTTGAAACCAGACAGAGGCAAGATGGTGTGGAGTCTGCGTGCACTTCCAGTGTTGGTGTGAAGTTTTCTCAAAGTACTCACATTTTAATTCCACACACATGTGCATTAATTGGCCCAGTGTGATACAGTGCGGGTTTGTGCTTCATGATGGTGCCCACAGGTAATGGACAGGTTCAACCAACCCATTTAAGAACTGAGTTTATTGAGTTTCAGGAGTCACTCTTTCATACTGACAGATAAGTAGCCATCCAGTGAAGATGTTAGTGGTGCCCTCAGTGTACAAGAGTGCACATCAGACCCAAAGGGTGTGTGTTAAACTGCATAAACTAGAGCCATGGGAGAAAATCAATACATTAGTGAGGGGCTATCTTGAGAGCAACCAGCAGTAAACCTACCCCATAGTTAGATTGGTGAATTAGATGGTGTGGCTAATTTTAGGCCTGTGCTAGTTTTATTTTATTAGACTACGGCAGGTTGTACAGTCCATCCGTCAACCCATTTTCCTAATGTGCTTATCCAGAGTAGAATTGCAGAGCAGCTGGAGCCTAAACTAGCAAGCATTGGTCGCAAGGCAGGAACAACACTTGAACAGGGCAGAGGTTCATTGCAAAACAAATACGCACACACAACCAGGGGCCAAATTAGCAACTCCAATTCACATAACCTGTATGCCTTTGGGCTGTGGGAAGAAACCAGAGCACCTAGAGGAAACCCGCTTGGACAACAGGGAAAACATGCAAAGAACCCCTGGGATGTGAACTCTGTTCTCCTTACTGCAAGGGAGCAGCGTCATTGTATGTGTCACTGTGCCACTCCACTGTAGAGTTAATAAATCCAAAATAATGCTTAGGAGGCTGAATGAATACAAAAACACATGTTTATTATAAACATAAAACCAACAATGGAGGAATAAACTCTAGAAGTAAGTTAGAGTGCAAGACTGTATAAAATAATGAACCTTTCAAAGAGGATTTGCAGCTCTGCCTGATTGGTGGTGTGTCTACCACATCACTGAGTCCTTTCTCTCATCTACTGTTCTTCTCTAACAATAGCTATGTGCTTTCTTTTACCTGCTAATAAAGATCTTGTCACTAACAACCCTCCATTCCTAAGCTCCAGTCAATACTTTCAAGATGGAGTATTTTCAGCTCAACCAGGTTTACCACTTCCTGGGTAAACCATTTCGATTTCCTGACAGCTCTTGGTACCTCAGGGCTCCTACATTGCTGACTCCCAGCCTCGTTTAAATGGTTAAGTAATCCACAGGTAGGCTGATTAGTGTTATACAAAACAGGGGGATATCTACTGAATTGGAGGTCTTTTTTTAAACCAATAAACTTCCCTTATTGCCCTGTTCTTATTGCTGAGAATCAGGACTTATTACTCCTCACTAAAGCAAATTCTACTGCCCCCTGGTGGTATTTCATCCACTCTTCTGCCCCTACTGCCAATCCCTTTACAAGACAGAATCTCAGCACACTTTAGCAGTTACTGGTAAAACACACTGGTATCAACTTTTGTGTATGAAAGCCATTTAGTTTGCTTGTTTCTGGGAGTGAAAATGTTCAGAAACGCAAACACAGCAGGGAAAAATTGGTTTGTCATCTTTTCAGTCTGCTAAAAATGCCCAGACTGAATAAGACTGTGTGATCAAAATGCAGGATTTATTAATACAGAAAAAGCGAGCAAAGGGTAAAGCTGCGTGGCATTTTGTCGACTCTGTTAAAGGTGTCCATGCAGCTCTAATCAGTGCTATGTCCCCTCTTGCAAAGCATGCTGGTTTATATTGTGCTTCCTTCCTCATTTTTCCTCTGCATGAAATAATAGGTTCCCAAATGGTTAGCCAGATCACTGCGGTTAAATCAAAGCAACACCAGAAAGAGGCAAAGAGAGAAAGAGAGAGAGAGAGAGAGACTAAAGGCGACCGATGGCACAGAGTTCTTCACATTCAGCCTTAAATTCAGCAATGAGGCTTCATGGTACAGCAGGAGCCAATGGTTCAGAAAATTAGAAAGAAAGGAAATTAATTGACGGAGCAACAAAGCCCCTCTGCTGTTGCACGAGGCTATGGACTCCAGGTGTTTGAGAGTCGCTTCCAAGTGTGCTGTGCCAGGCTTCAGGGCGTATCACTGGCAAACAGCAGAGTGAAGCAATGAGAGGAGTCCTCCGGAGAATGGAGTACAGCAGTGCTAATGTTTTGGTACCACCATGGGTGTCATCAGCTGGCCTGGTATCTTTGCTAAGGGGCTTTATATAGGCTTACAGTGTAAGGTAAGCAGCTGTAATATTTTGAGAATGGAGAGATGAGATACTATTCTGCCACTGGGGAGTCCTTCTTTAAACTGTAGTCACACAAGAAATTAAAGTTGCAAATATATGCAAAAAACAGTGAATGTTAAACTAATTATAATTCAATGATTCCTCCATTTTCTAACCCACTTACCAAGTGGGGTGCCAGTGCCAATCCCAATAGCCATTTGGGTGATAATCAGTTTCATGTAGTGCCTTTTCTATCTATCTATCTATCTATCTATCTATCTATCTATCTATCTATCTATCTATCTATCTATCTATCTATCTATCTATCTATCTATCTATCTATCTATCTATCTATCTATCTATCTATCTATCTATCTATCTATCTATCTATCTATCTATCATGGTCATGCAAGGTATGGCACTGGATCCGGATAAATGTTGAGGCACCAACCAGGTTATCTCATTTAATCAACAGAACTGATGTCCTATATTTGCTTTCAAATCTTCCTATCAGTCATAAAGTGTCTTTCATATCTGCCTACACCACACCTAACAAAGCCACTAGGCTACATTCAAAAATTCTATTCCCGTGCCATGGTAGGCACCAGGGTGGACGACTCTTCACCACTGGTTCAGACACTATAAATAAACTTAAGTGCACACAGACAGGTTTTGCCTTCTCTTTAAAAGCTCAATAGCTTAGTATTACTGGCAAGAAAGAAGCACATCTCTACATGAGTGCAGAAAAGCCAGTAAATAACGTTAAAATGTCTGTGCCCCAAAGCCACTGCGAGAGTCGATTCTTATGAGCCGTCTCTTTCCAATGCATTAAGCCCACATTACCAGTTATGGCAATAAACACACACAATATGGATTTTTCATTAGGCTTGTATTAGATCTGAAATGATTCTGACACAAAGATGTGTTGATATTGTTCTCTACTTGTACCGCCAATTTCACCAGCAGCAGCAGCGGTGGTGTCGGCCCCTACTTTTACAGCAATTTCAGTCTATTGCAGTAGATAGGAGGAACATAGGAGGTTACAATGAGTGGGGTGTGCTAGTCCATCTTAGGGAACACTCATACACACACCTACACACACACACACACACTTGGCCAGCAGAGTCATCAAATAAAGCAACTTGCATGACTTTGGGATGTGGAAGTAAATCCACTAATACACAAGGAAAATGTGCAAACCTCCAAGCTGTGAAGCTATAACATTAATGACTGCACTGCTGTGATGCTGCACACTACATCACCCATCCACCCTCAAACTCACTTACAGGAGGAGTAAGTGGGGTAAGTAGGTTTGTAAGAGGGTTACAGGGGGTCGCAGCTAAGCCTAGGAACACCGGGGACAAGAAAGGAAGTAATCCTGAATGGGGCACCAGTCCATTGTGGCAGACATTAATATACTCACTCACTCACTCACACCCACACACGCCCAATATGGAGCTGTCAACTAATCTGTCTTGTACCTGTGTGGGAATTGGTAGAGGGTCCACAGGAACACAGGGAAAACTTGTAAACTCCGGGAAAGAAATTAAATTTAGGTCCCAGGAGCTGTGAGGCCATGTTGCCACACAATTTATCCTTTATTTATGATTTAATCCAATGCCTGCAACAATGAGAATTTTTCACAAGGCACCTTTCACATCATAAATGCAGCATACAAGAGACGTAAGATCAAATGAACAAGGCT
Organism: Erpetoichthys calabaricus; assembly: GCF_900747795.2. Lineage (NCBI taxonomy): Eukaryota > Metazoa > Chordata > Cladistia > Polypteriformes > Polypteridae > Erpetoichthys > Erpetoichthys calabaricus. The sequence goes on from NC_041396.2 coordinate 83,477,705, forward strand.
GCCATATTTATACCGTTTGCAGTTAGAGGTCTGCAGAAGACTGAGAGGATTAAAGGCCAAAGACTTCAAATGGTGGCTTGAAGTGAAGGGAGAAAGAGCTTTTGTTAATCTCTGAGCTGCAAGCTCAGTTCAACTCTCTCAATTCAGTTTATTTTCGTATAGCGCTCTTCACTGAGTGCAGAGCAGTGTGACAAGTTCGCAGGTGGATACAAATGACTACTTACGAAATGAGTACATTTACAGATACAGATTTGTTTAAACAGACATAGTTTGAAACTGATTAACATAAATGGAACCCAGCGATATCCATGCATTAATTAATTGTTCAACTGTGGCCAGTTCATGGCAGAGAAGAAGAATACAAAAAATCCAGTTAGCAGCATCCCTGGAAGATGCCCACCCCCTCATGGTCATTCTACATTAGAGTCTGTGCTGGGCCATCAAATCTGATGACAGAACACTCCTTCAGGATATCCAGGGTTGTCCCAGGAATCCTCCGTCAAGGGTTTAGAGGAAGATTTAGCAAGCTTGAGCATCTATTTCTAAATGTACACTCACTGAGCAAATTATTAGAAACACCTACTTAGCTATGCAATTGTCTAATCAGAAATCATGCAGATACAGGTCATGAGCTTCAGTTAATGTTCACATCAAACATGAGAATGGGGAACAACGTAATCTTATTTATTTTGACCACGGCGTGATTGTTGGTGCCATATAGACAGGTTTGAGTATTTTTGTAACTCTTCATCTCCTGGGATTGTTCACACACAGCAATCTCTTGAGTTTACTCAAAATGGTGCAAAAAAACAAACAAAAAAAAAAACATCCAGTGAGCTGCAGTTCTTTGGGCTGAAACACCTTGTTATTGAGAGAAGACAGGAGAGAATGGCCGGACTGGTTTGAGCTGACAGAAATGCTACAATAACTTACATTACCACTCTGTACAACTGTGGTGAGTAGGAAGACACCAAAGAATGCACATGTCAAACCTTGAGGCAGATAGGCAACAACAACAGAGGACCAGGACAGGTTTTACTCTTGCCAGCCAAGAACAATGGGCACAGGCTTACTGAAACTGGACAAGCATAGTCTGGTCTGATGAATCTTGATTTCTGCTGAGGCACACAGCTGGAAGCATCAGAATTTGACACCTTCAGCATGAATCCATGCACCCAGGCCTGCCTTGTATCAACAGTCCAGGCTAGTGATGGTGGTGTACTGGTGAGGGGAATGTTTTCTTGGCATACTTTGGGCCCATTAATACCAATCAATCATCGCTTAAATGCCACGGCCTATTTGAGTATTGCTGCTGACTGTGTGTATCTCTTCATGGCCACAATTTACTCATCGTCTAATAGCTACATCCGGCAAAATAATGCTCCATGTCACAAAGCAAACTTTATGAATATTCATGAATATGACTGTGGTACAGCTCAATAGGGGTCCGTGGTGGTGCGAGCTTTTTAAAGTAACAGTGAGGCAGCACAGACCCCGTGAGTGTAGGCATGTGTCAGAAAAGCAGTGATCTTGCGGAGATCTTGATAAGGGCGGTTGGTTATCACGCTTAGTATTCTTGAGAGCAGTTAATACAGCTCTCCCTCATTGAGGCTCCACAAGTTGCTTGGCATATCTGCACTCACTGGGGATAAAAAGGGGTCTGTGAACGAGAGCAAAGAGGAGAAAAACAACAAGGAAAAAATGGAGGCAAAAATCAAAAGTGAATGTGAAGAAGAATGTGAGGAATAATTTAGAGCTGGTGCAGTGGAGTGGATGCATGTCAGGGAAGAAGCCCAGTGCTAAGCAACAGTGTTCAGGGGGCAGAGTCATTCCTGCTGATCATTGCTCCAGAAAACATCTCATGGATGCCGAATGATGATGGTAGGACACTGAGCATGGCTTATGGGGTCTCCTCGGACGCCGGGGGATGGCATTGTGGACACGCTTGCTGCTGTGCATCTCATTCCACTGAACAGATCTTGGGGGTGAGCAGAGGAGACGTAGTTATGGAATTTTGCAGTGGGGCTCAAATTGTTTTAAACCTTCAGTTTTAACATATTTATAGGATCATTAATTTATTTGTATTTTAATCTCCATATGAACACTGTTGTTTAATTATTGGATTACTTATTGAAGAAGCACAGCACTTCGCCATTGTACTAGTCCATCCTCGGTTTCATGACTATCCATGTCCGGGTTCAAGGTGGAGATGATACCAGCTTCAGGCACCCCAGGCATCACAATGACAATGAGTTCAGGATTCTTCAGTGGCTTTTCCAGTCCCAAGATTTGAATCAAATAAAACATCTTTGGGATGTGGTGGAATGGAAGATTTGCAACATGAATGTGCGGCTGACAAATATGCAGATCACATCAACATGGAACAGAAACTCACAGGAATGTTTCCAGTATATTGTGCAATCCATGCCATGAAGAACTGATGCTGTTTTGACAGCAACAGGAGGCTCTGCCCAATTTTAGTACAGTGTTCCTAATAATTTGCCAAGTGAGTGAATATAATGTCTTACACAAATGCTCACTCATCTCTCCATTTCCTAAATCCACTGTTCCTAGCAGGTCACAGCTTCTTATAATTCTGGCTCATAAGGATTTGATACATTTTGAACCCGCAGTATTTCACCCCCAAGTCCTTTGAGGAACACTATTGATGCAGTCCATATCAGTGGCCACTGTGCTCCTTTTAAGCATTACGACAGTATTCCCTTCCTATTCAGTTGTACTGCCTACTACGTACTAGTCATACTAACCCCTACTTTCTCTTCTGTTCTTTTTCCGGTATTCTGGGGTGGCGACCTGCGCCACCACCACCTGATCAAAGCACCGTGATGTCCCTTCATTGATGGATTAAAGGCCAGGAGTCCACATGACTGTCATCATTAAGTTCTTCCATGAGAACCCTGAATACAATAAGGACTGATTGAGGTCATTTATGTTAGGTAGAATGCCTAGAGGGGGCTGGGCGAGCTCATGGCCTGGAACCCCTGCAGATTTTATTTTTTTCTGTTTTTTCTGTCCTCCCTGGCCATCGGACCTTACTTTGATTCTATGTTAATTAGTGTTCCCTTATTTTAATTCTTATTTATTTTGTCTTTTTTGTCTTTCTTCATCATGTAAAGCACTTTGAGCTACATTATTTGTATGAAAATGTGCTATATAAATAAATGTTGTTGTTATTCTCCGGTAGAGGCCAGTATGATAAAAAAATAACATAAAAATTGCATTCTGTTGGAAGGTGAAGGAATAGGGTCTGGAAAAATCATTGGACTGGAAACACTTGTCACTTCATTGTGAAAAGAAAAAATACCCAGCATTCACCAGTTTTGTAAAAAAACCAAACCAGCTTGGATAATGCATGTGCTAAGATTCATGCATCTGTAATTAATAGAAAATGCATAAATTAACAAATATCGACAGGTCTCTTAAAATCTTTAATGAATTATAATTTAGAACTCTGGAAGGTCATTGTTTGTCCTCCTTTTTACTTTTTCTCCATCCTTTTACTGAAATATTGCACGAGGGTTTCCCACTGTGCCTTGGGTTTGAATTATATTTTTAATGGAGATCTTTTTAATGGAGATCTGGTGCTGAAAGTTAAGTTTCTTAAGGGTCCATCTTAAGAGCAGCTTACACTTACAATGGACACTCTTTGGATGCTAGGAGGTTGAATGTTCATCTTTCTCCCATCCATTTTGGGTTGTGAGTTGGCAATTCTGCGCTAGGGAATGAGCATTCCATTAGTTGCTGCCTTTTCTATGATTAATAATAATAATAAATAATAATAATAATTAATTCTTTACGTTTATATATAACACTTTTCTCACTACTCAAAGTGCTCTTCACACTGGGAGAATCCGGGAAGCGAACCCACAATCTCCTTACTGCAAAGCAGCAGCACTACCACTGCGCCACCTGTGAGGATTGGGGTTGGGGTTGAGCACCTTTAACAGAGACTACCCTTTGGCTGACAGGGATTGCTTTAGTCTCCTACCTTTGGGAGCCAGTGATTGTATAAACTTTCAGTGGTAACCCTTGGGAAGTGCTACAACCACCTTTCAGGGACCAAGTTTTAGGCATTTCCTAAGTGAAAACACTGGAATGTTTATTACTCTTTTAATGGCCATCCTTTGGTTCTGGGGACAGAGTTTCTTTAAGGGACCATACTTTGAGTGTTGTAGAGGGCACCCTTTGGATGCCAGGGATTCCTTAAGCAGCCACCCATTGGGTGCCAGGAGTTGGTGTTCTTTCTTTATTGCTGTTTCATCGGACCTTTGTTTTTTGTTGATATGTGGAATTTTGCAGTTACACCACCTTGATTACTGGATTTGGAAGTTGAGTGTTCACTAACCAGACTTTGCCTGGACCCATCCAGGGTTTTGTGTTTTAGAAGTTTCAACCCTTCATGTGCCAAGTGTTGGTTGTCCCTTCCACATCAGTTTGGGTGAGGAAACTAGGCCTGCCATTCCTTTGGTGGTCAACCTTTGTGTTCATGAAGTTTAGTATTTTTTCAGTGGCCATTATTTGGGTGTTGGGTTGTGGGTGTTTCTTCACTGATAATGATGTGAGTACATCAATATGGGTGTTCCACCAGTGGCCAACCTTTGGGATGCCAAGTGTCAGGTGTTCCAATGCCTTCAAATGCCACTGTCTGGGCACCGGAAGGTCAGTGTTGATTTAGTGGCCACTCACTGACTGAATTTCAGGTGCCTCCCTTTGTCTGCTGGATTGAAGAGCAGGCTTTTTATTAAGCAGCTTGTGTTTTTTCTAGTGGCCACACATTCATCGCCACTATTAGGGTTTTAGCAGTGTCCACGAGGGCTGCCCACCATGAGGATTCTGAGGTTGGCTCAATGGTGACCCACTGGATACTTGAGGAGGCCGTTGAATTCCACCTTTTAAGAGGGATATATTTAGGTTTCTGGGCACATCTTCTGTGGTGCTGATGGGTTAAATTTACAGTCCCCCCAGCCTCCAGTTGCTACATCTGTATTTATAAAGAGTAATTCACAACAGGGTCAAAATTCTCTAAGTCTCTGCTGTCCTTTCTATAGAACACCTTGCAGTCGCTGTCATGACTATTTCAATCTTACCATAAACAGAAGCATCTGAAAGATTATTAATTTTGAGTGTAGCAAAGGTTTATTTTAAAAACACAAAAAGACAGCTGGTGAGAGTAGAAACTGTTGGCCAAAAACACAAATATCAGCTACCAAATCAAAACAAAGTCAAAGCCAAAAGTGCAAAAAGTTTACAAATAAATTGTTGGAGAAGCTAGTTGTATCTTGGCAAGGGTCTTCCCATTTATGAAGGAACAAAGTGCAGATGATTTTAGATCACATAACTCCCTTTTAAATGAAATGGCCACCATGACATCAGATGAATGCATGCTCACAATCCTATTCTAAAATAATGTCAAAACAAGACATGAAAACAGTGGAAAAACAAACTAGAAATATGAAAAAAAGATAAAGGAAAAAATGATTCTATTATCCCTTACTAAACATCCAATGTTGCTTGTCAGATCCACTGGCTGATCAGACAGTTCAGTTTTTTCTTTTTTTTACTTAGACCCCACAGAGAAAACGAGAAAATGCTCGATTGATACATATTTTCTGCAAAAACATGAATATTCAGTTAAGATGCCTACTCGCATCTGAAGCCTTCAGGCCAAAAGATTCAGTTGTTGGGTAATCCGCTTATATCTAGAATTCTCAGAATCATTTCCCTGTTTTTTTATCAAAGATAGCAGCAGTCACAGGGCACAGAGTCGATGAATAATCAATGTTACAGCACCTGGAAATGCATTGACTACTGCCAGGCTATGGAGGACTCCACTCATAATCCATCTTGTCAAACTTCAGCTGTGGCACCAACTGTCCACATCCAGTCATATCTGACTGACACTTTCCCTTAGTCAGACAGGGTCTAAAGAATTAGGAGCCTCCAGTTCAGTAATTTACAAGTGTCTGAACCCTGCGATGAACTGCTGCCCTGAGGGATTATCCTTGCCTTGAGCTCTATGCCTGCTGGGATTGGCTCCAGCTCTTCCATGACCATGTTTAGGATAATGCAGGCTTAGAAAATGGATGAATTGATCAAATGGGCCCATAGACTTCTAGCTGCAGCCACAGATAATATCCACAGGCAGAGGCAGGTTGGGAGCAGTCATTACTTATTTGGTACACCTGAAAGACACACTGATTAACATCATTAAGTCCAGATCTACTATCAAGATGACCTCCAATACGCACGTCTCAGTTTTCTTCTATTTACTCTTAAAAGAATGGTGTTGGTTCAGTCAACATCAAAAATGAAAACCAAAGTGGCCTGGGTGTTTGCACCTTAGCTTAGCAATGAAGTATGGAGCAGCATGGCAAGCGATTCACCCTCCTCAGAAGATTAGGATAGAAAGCACATCTCTGGCCACTCTAGAATTATGGCAGTATTTCTTTAAATAGAGCGGCTGTAGAAGATAAGCAAAGTGATATGGGCAGCCATACAACAAGAAGTCAAATCACCTCACTGGGCTGCCAAACACTTTGATTTCCTCACTTGCAGCCTGGAGGTTATTACTGATACAGAGTATTCTAAAAATGTGTTTTAAATCCTTATGTGGACTATGAGCATGCCAACATGAACTATTCAAAGCCTTTGCTATGCCCTCCAACAATTCAAAACTGTGATCTTGTATCCTCACTCGCCAAATGCCAAAACTCCAAATCTCCTTCTGCGAAAGACAAAGCCAATAGAGTAAGCAACAAATGACAGGAATAATGAAAAAAGAAGGCTGACGGTTTTCTAAGCGCTCGTTATGACAAATGGCTTCTACAGGCAACTCATGAACTTGAAAAGTGTTTTGTGAGGCAATGAAATAGACTTTACAAAGATGACTGATTAAGTTTTAAAGCTATTTGGAATTAGTGACTGCTTTTAAAGCTCTTTACAGTGGCATTTCCATTGAAGGTTGTTTTATAAAGGTGATTAATGTACTTTTTAAGACACTATATTTATATATATTGTGAAACCCACAGTGTGTACAGCCACCCTAACCTCAGCACATACTGGCAGAACACAAGTTCAGCATGCAACACACACTTTTATTTACAGCTGGGGAGCACTTTCCCTGCTCCCCACAGCATAACACAGTACAGCAACACACCAACACAGTCCCTTTGCCACCAGTCCTTCCAGCTGCACTCCTCCTCAAGAGCTTTGTCGACCTCCTCCCCACTCAGGCCACTGAGTGGTGGTGACTGGCTGCTTTTATAGGACACCCGGTTGGAGTCCAGGTGCCCAACGAGCTTCATCCGGCAGCACTTCCATATGCGGCGGAAGTGCTGCACAATAAGGCCTTGCAAATTTCCGCAGCAGGGTTGAGCCTTCTATGCTCATCACCCATGGCCCTGCTGTAAGCCAAGGGGGCTGCCCTCTGCCGGTCCCGGGGGAGAAACGGTTTTAAAAATACTCTCTCCCCCTTCCTTCCATAATCATGGTGTCCCGGTTGTCAGCCACAATATATATATATATATGTATATATTTTTGGTATTTGGTACACTGTAGATCAGGGGACCCCAACTCCGGTCCTAGAGGGCCTCAGTAGCTGCAGGTTTTCATTCTAACCCTTTTCTTAATTAGTGCACTGCTTATGCTGCTAATTAACTTCTTTTGAATGAATTTTAATTGACTTGTTTTTTCAGATTTGATCCCCTGAATGTCTTCATCGTTCCCATGAATTGCTTCATTTCTTTTCTTAAATGGCACCCAAACAGAAATGAAATGTGAAGTGAGTGAGCCAACAGAAGACCGACTAAGTCAGATCAACAAGTTGCTTAATTAGGTACCAAGTCTTGTTGTTAATTAAACCTTTTCTTTCCATGGCTTGCTGTTGCTCTCATTGTGCAATAGAATACATTTCCAAAATTGTTGATTTTTCCCTTTTCTAACAGCACTGTAAAAATGTTTTGGGGACCTGAGCAGGTCAGTACTCCTGAGACCTTTATCTTTCTTTATTTTAAGATATTGTGTGATGGACACAGTTTTCTGGTCATGTTTTGGCTAATTTAGTATCTCATTATTGTTTGGCTGCTAATTAAGGAAAAAGAAACAATTAAGGGGGTCTGAGTCTTCAAGGACAAGTCAATTAAAATTAATTCAAAGGAAGTTAATTAGCAGCAAAAACAGGTCACTCGTTAAGAAAATGGTTAGAATGAAATCTTCAGCCACTGGGGCCTTCCAGGACTGGAGTTGGGGACCCCTGCTGTGGATGAATACCTTACAAACCCGGAATAAAAACAAAGAGGCTAAAATATTTGAAAATGAAGGTGTATTAACCAGTACGATAGGCAGGTATGTACTGCATAATATGGAAAGACAATGTACCCAAGCCACCTTGGGCCTGTTTCAGCAGGTTTGGTACCTTTGCCTATCACTGGGGTGGCTGGCGCACATACCCACAAGTGTACCAACACAAAACTCTCACCATTCTTCATCCGTCTCTCATTCTCTGTCATTTAGTCTGTCTTCCTCTCTCTATTCAAGTTCTTTGCTCTCTCATCCCTCAGCCCCCACATTAATTGACAGTCCAGTCAATTAGGCTCTTAGGTGCTGGTGATGAGATGGCTTTAAAACCACTTGTGGGTGGGGTCCTTCAAGTTTAGAGGTCACGAAACTACTGCATTCTCCTCTTTCCGTAACCCACAAAGGACCAATCAATATGGGAAAAATCTAGGCTGTCCATGGACTTCTTACACCGTGTGCTTGCCACACCCATTTCAGGTATTTCCTTGGTGGACACCTTTTCTTTTCTTTCATTTCTTCCATGAAGAGTCCAGAAGGTGATGATAATGCATTCTTCTACATTGAGTTACCAATGTCTGGTATTGAAGCAGACAACTGACTGCTTCTGTCTAACCAGGCAGTTCCTTTATTTATTAAAGGTGTCCACAACCAGTTTTTCAAATGGAGGAAATGTCTCATCTTAGTGGTACTTGTGCATACTCATATTTCCATAATACAGTTACATATCCATCACAATTAATTACTTTCTGAAATTTGGCAGTTGTGTTCACAATGAGTTGTGCAATATGGCAATGACAGATGAGCTACATGTTTACTTATTAGACTGCACTCTTAATAGGCTTCCTGCACTACCGCGTGTCCATGTCTGACTTATACATGTCATAACCCTAAACACACACACGCATTTAGGTGCTTCTGCTTCATCTATCCACTGGACACCTCAGCAGAACAGACCATGCTTTTTCAATGCACAAGCCACTGCAGCAGAGATTACAATGTTCAGGAGCATCATTACATTAAGCAATGTGCTTTCTTTTTATAGTGTGATCATTATTACTTTTAATAGCTGATTACTGACATATTTAAAAATGACTTAGAAACAATATAGCACTGCATTATGCTGTCACAGAAGCAGGGATGACCCTTATGCATGTCCTCATTGATGACTTTTTGCTCATACAAAATATTTACACAGAGAAGTGGTTATTGATTGCCCACTAGAAGGAGCTTGGAGAGGTCTCAAGGTCATTTCACCTGATGATGCCCAGGTATGCACTGTATTGACGAAAAACACACTGAAATGCAATCGGTTCAAATAGAGGAACAATCACATTTCCAAACTTAAAATGAAGTGTGCACATTGCAGATACTCACAAAGATGCAAAATCTGAACAACAGCAGATGCCCAGCTACAATTGGAGTCCTTTGTATTCTCCTTGGACTGTGGACATCTAATTCTGTGCTGTAAGTAAGGATAGCTGAGGCACTGTGAGTGTAGGCGGCACACAATTGTGTGTGTTTTCTTCTATTTGTTTAGTGTAACAAGACACGCCAGAGATCAATTACACAACAACACAATTCCCATACTCACGCATATTTAATTAGCCTTAAAGTTCAAACTTGGAACATCTCCAGCCCCAGGCTAATTGGCATATTTCCACTCCCCTTAACAATCGTTAAACAAACGAGAGGAGAACATGCTCATCTGAAGGAAAATCAGAATGCGTCAAACTGATTAGAGATTAGTCACTGGGCCTCTGTGTCCTTGCAGCAATGCAGCTTGAGGTACAGTTGAGAAGAGGCGAGAGAACTGTGCCAGCAACGTCTAAGTATTCACGGTGACAGCAATGGTGTGTGGGAAAGACAATACTGAGTTAATTGTTTTAATAAAATGTGTTCACTTTCACCTACCAGACTGGTAATCAGGATTATGAAGGTTTATGCCTGCAAACAGATCCAGCTCCAGGAATTCAGACTACTGGGAAGAACACAAGCCTGGGTATGGAAACTAATAAGTGAATCAAGAAACCTAACCCTGAATGTAAGCTCAGCTGCAGTTAAATAGTAAACTCAAGATCAGGAGCTTAGGCTAAAGTCTAGAAAACCATATTAACAAGCTTATCGAAAGCCAAAAATTCAGGCTAACAAATGGTCCCAATTCCAGAATTTCATACTAATATGTAGACCAATGCCATGAATCCAGGCTAACAAACATAACTTAGTCAAGACACCTTGGCTAGATAGTTGAGTCAGGTTTATAAGTAAATTCAATGACAAGGAACTCAAGGAATATAGGCTAATAAGTTGGCTTAATTCTGGCAATTCATGATAATTAGTAAACCTAGCACTTTTAAATCAAGCCAAAAACTGAAACCAATGCAAGGATGCCAACCTAATAAGTAAACCTAAAACTAAGAACCTTCACTAACAGTGACAGCCAACTTAAGGAACCTACCCCAGAATGTAAACTCAGCTCCAGAAATACAGGTTCACAAATAAAATAAAAAGAATGAAACTCAAGAAATGCATGACTAGAAGCCAATCTAATTTGAGGAACTCAAGCTAATGGGTAGACTTAAAGTTAGCAACCTAAACTTATAAGTGTACCCAACACCTTGAATTCGGGCTCAGAATTGTGAAATGTTCCATTAACATAGGCTAATAAGTAGATTCAACACGAGGAACAAAGGGTTAGAAGTGGGTAAAAAACAATGATTCAGATAAAATTAGATGATCGAATGTCATGAGTCCAACCTTACAAATGCAAGAAAACACAAGTAACAAAGAGAGTAGACTCAGGTTAACAATCAAACTTAATGTCAGATGTCTAGACTAAGCAGTAGATTCAGCTCCAGGAATTTAGGCTTATAAGTAGACACATCTGCGGGAACCCATACCAAAACAATATGTTCACAGAAAGCTAGTTAGGCTAGCGCCTACTTACTATTATAGGAAAGGTGGCTAATAAGTAAAGTAATAAGTAAAGAGCAATAATTAGATTAGGCTAATAATTACCTCAGACTTAATTTAACTAGGTTGAAAAATTCAAGGCCCACAAACTTGGGCTTAGAAGCAGACCCAAATCCGGGACTTCATTCCCTCTTCCATGAACACTTGCTATCGGGTCAATAAAAGTCAGCAATAGAGATGAGTAAATGAGCCTAACACCAGAAATCCAGGCTAATAAGCAGACCTAATCCCATAAAATCAGGCCCAGTTCCACAAACCCAAGTTTATAATTAGTCAGAACCTAAGGGATATATGCAGGCTAAAGCACAGGCCCAATTCCAGGTATTCAGTTTTAAGAGGAAACCTAACTCCCAGAAGCAATACTAACAAGACAGTGGAAAATAAGAACACTGAACCCATCAACTGCAGAATTAATCACATTTTGACATGTACATTTCAATAAGATAAGATCAAGCAGTGTGCATGGTTGAGACAGCCCGTGTTTTCATTTTCTTGCCCTGTTCCATGACAATTCAGACAGCAAAACCAGTCCAGTGTGTGTAAGAGCAGGTACCTTAGTAATGGTGGAGACTCAGTCTTCAGCCACTTATTAAGCCAATACCCTTCAATGATCACAAAAAGATCACACAAGATAACTAATCTTTATGAAGCACCTGGTTGTTTTTCCCATGTTTATTCTCATATGCCCAATCTTGCACTGCTATAGCAAATTTATAAATACAGACTGTAGAAACTAAGTAACCTACTAAATGTAACCCATTATCAAAGACAGCACAAGACGGTGTAGAATACATTTCAAGTTTCAATAGCAGTTAACTTTCATTTGGAAAAGCATTATTAGCAACAAAGGCATCTAGTGGCTCAGCAGTTAGTGTTGTCCCAGCACCTCACAGCTCCAACAACTAGAGCTGTAATAACTAATAACTGTCTGTGTTGAATCAGAATGTGCTCTACACGCCTTTGTTGGCTTTCACTTGCTTTTCATCTTCATTTCACATTCTAAATGTTAAAGCACTCGGCAATACTAAAATGAGTTTGTGTGGTCACTGCTTTACCCTTAAGGCTGCTGGCAAGTTTCAAAGAAGGATGAAGTTTCAGATGGTAGGATGGATACTTACAATACAACAGCAGACTAACAGCACATTTTTGCACATGCAGAATTTGGCAAAGTGTAATAAAGACACACAGAGCAAAGAAAGCACAGTTCATTTATAGCATAGTCAGCAGCATTGGCAATAAAAAAAACAAAAGGTAAGCATAAATCCAACAGAGAATATAAACTTTTGAGGTTTACATGGTCTATTGATTCACCGCTCCTTATGGTGTCCACATGGACAAGACTTATGTTCATTAAATAAGTGTTGAAATCTGTCTCTGCAGCCTTCTGGTGAACTGGATCTGCACTCCTACATCAGCTGGAGGACAAATGCTACTGCAAATGAACTGGCATTTGGCTCTATGTTGTCTAAAATGTTGGAAGTGGATGGTGTAAATTGGAATTCTATTTACTTATTTATTGAAGAATGAAATAAACAAATGTATTAAAACTAAAACTGCTTAGACTAAAAATTGTCAAGAATATCATAATATACATTTATTCAGAAAAAAACTATCAGTAAAGGAGAAGTATAACACTCTATGCAAACACTGCTTAGTGGATCTCTAATGTAAATAGATTAGTGTAAATATATAATCCATATAGTCAATACACAGACCCATACATTAATATCAGAACTGCTTCTTAAGAACATTAAAATACGGGTACCAGATTCATCATTTATCTTTGTCAAAAATATATACTTTCACACAACAATCATACCCTCACGAATGAACTTCATACCCCAAATCCCAGAAAGTCAGAGCTTAGGTGCATTCACTAAGCAGAAAGGGCATGCATACTCAACAGTGCAATGAGAAATAAACAAATCAAAATATCAAGTGTATATCTGTACCATATCTGGAGAAAGAGGACTACTGGCAGAACAATATGTCATGTAAACCTTGAATGTCTGGTCCTACAAAGGCTATCCAGAACAATATATCCAGCAAAACAACAACATGGAAAGGCTTCAGACATAAATTTGTGCCTCCAGTTGAGAATTCAAGTCTTTCTGTGGTTCAGTTGCAGGCCAATATCCTCTCTCCTGTTACAGCTGAAGTACAGCAGGTCACTTTATCAAGGAGTAATCTCACATGGCCAGAAGCACACTATGGCTTTATTGAAAACCAAAACTGAACATTAATAGTACTATGAAATGAAGTACCATAAGAAAATTGTGCTGAATCACTCCCTGTGGATTAGACTGATCAGATGGTAAGTTCCACCTTTTACTACAAATCCGCCCTGAACTGACTCATTCATCTTTCTGTAAAGACTGAGCGAAATGGCGGCTTTTTGTTCTTTAATTTCTTTTATTAATAGAATCTTTAAGCATAAGGGAACAACGGATGGAAAGATTCTTCAATCTCATTGGACAACCCAGCACAGACTTTACTGTAGATGGGGTATGTGGCCAGTTGGCCAAAGTCTTCAGGGCTGTGACTATGTCTCGACTTTGTCTTTGACTTTCTCTTTTACAATTTTCATCACCTCTTTTGTCAACTGGTCATAGTTCAACCATTATTTAATGGGCAGAAATTATTGGTTTCCATTTATGTTAAACCATTTCTGCTTTGTTTTCTGTGTGTGCATCTTTATAGGCATTAATTCTGTATTTAGTAATTAGTATCAACTATTCTTGCATTTTACCTGAGAATTTCTCACAGGACTCTGTACCCGCACTCAGTTTCCAGGCCTTGATCACTAATGCCGTCCAGCTGAATTCAAATATCCTCACTAAGATATGGCTCACCATTTGGTTGAAGAAGACTTCCATTCAAATGTATGTTTTACATATAGTAAATGACAACCCCTCCACCTTTTCAATTTTGTGCATCTTTCCTAAATAATGTATGCACATTTTTGCTACTCTTCCTTTTTTATTTAGTGATGTTTCTTTCATTGCCATCATATCATAATTATGTACTTCTACATATAAATCCAATTCTTTTATTTTATTGTTAATACATCAAGCATTAAGGTGAAGAATTGAATTGTTAATGTACAGTATGATTGACTTTACAGATGACATGTTTGTATGTTTTGACTGTTTAACAATAGACTAGAACTTTCAAAATAATCTTAAATATTTGTACCTTTACCACTGCCTGCCCTCTCATGTGAAGTTATAAGCCTAGCCTGTCCTAAACTCCCTGCCACCCAATTCTCATAAGACAAGGGGGCTTCGCCCCCTGTTCACTTCGCTCGCCTACCCCAGGCGTTTTGAACCCGTGCCCACTGGGCAGCCGTAGTTTCAGATGCGCGTTGTAGGAGCTTGTGTTGTTTTGAACCCGTGCTTGCCCTGCTTCTGCGGTTTGAGATGCGCGTTGTAGGCGTATATCCGTCACTCGAACTCGTTCGGTTTGAACCCGTGCCTGCTTTGCCTCCGCAGTTTCAGACGGTGGGTCGCGTTCGCCGTTTTGTACGATCCCAAGCAGCATATTATTCCTAACTTCATTCCGCAGTAGTGCCACGCACAATATGGCAGTGACACCTGTACCTTCACTACGCAGTAGTGCCACTCACTATATGGCGGCAACGCCTGCGCCTTCCGTATTATGTCGGGTTTTATCATGCTGTGTAGGCGCCTTTGCCTTTCGTACTTTCCCGCACCTTCCGACGCGCGCTGTAGGCGCTTGCATCTTCCGGGTCTGCCTCCGCTGTGTGGTGTGGACATTTAACTGTTGTTTTTTCCGCCTTTATATTCTGTATCTCTCTGTGCATGTGTTTTATGCCTAGGTTTTTTTGAAGCTGTTGCATTCCAGTTTTCATCATCTGTAACCTGCTCTCCATGTGTTTGGCCCCGTTCTTTAACCTCTTTATGACGTTTTACTTTGTTTCCTACTCTGTCTTTTATTTCTGACCTCGCTTTATCCTGCTTGCGGCATGTCAGACGGTTCGTAGTCTCTCCCGTTTCGCTCTGGGGCAGGGGGGCTTTCTGTGGCGCCTGCGCACGTTCATAGTCTCTCCCGTTTCACTCTGGGAGGGGGGCTTTGTGTGGCGCCTGCGCACTATGTCTCCTGCGTCCATGGGCAGGTCCCTGCGTCCATATCCGGTTTACCATTCTCGGTTAGTAATATGGATTATCCAACTTCAGTAAGCATAATCAAATTGAGGATTCTCATTGTTAAGACGTGAAGTTAAAGTGGAATCCACAAACCTGATGGTTTGTGCTTCTTCTTATAAAATACTAGCCCTTCCCAACTCCCCACTTTGGAAGTCACGCTTCCCCCTCCCCTCGGCCCGCAGCCTCTATCTCAGATTAGCCCGAATATATCTCTCTTGCAAGCGAACTATGATTTTTAGCGAGATGAGAGAAGTTGCAAATTCAACTGGAATGTTCAAGCATATTATAGAAAAAAATCCGATCTAAATCCATTAAGTAGTTCTCTCGTTCACTAGCTAAGAGGATGTAAGATACGCCCTGAGGCTGGCGTGTGAGTGAGGTGGGCCCCACCCCCCTCCCCTCAGCCCGCCACGTGTTTCTTGGATTCTTATGAAAAGCGGACAGGCATACAGATAGACAGATGTTGGATTATATATATATATATATATATATATATATAGATGTTCTGCCACTGTCAGGTGTGTAGGATTTAATGTGTAGGATTTAATGTTGGAGTGATGGGCCAACCATTTGGTCTATTAACCCATATTTTAGTACTTTGCTTAGCTTTACCTTTTTTTTTCTACTTCCTCTTATTAAATATTTTGGATGCCTTTTCTTGTTTGTTTTATTGAGTTTTGTTTTTTTGACCCCTGCGGATACATGTTGGAAAAGCAGCATTACTGATGGTCTTGGTAATATCTTCCTTCTGGCACTCATGTTGATCAAATTCTACATTGTAAGTAGGATGTTTCATTTAATTATCACCTTGTTTACTCCTGGCATTAATACAACCAAAACCTGTTAAGATGGCACACTTTTATTTTTACTGCTTTAATGCATTTGATTTAAAATACCACCTTCTAAAAAATAAAAAATTAGATAGATAGATAGATAGATAGATAGATAGATAGATAGATAGATAGATAGATAGATAGATAGATAGATAGATAGATAGATAGATAGATAGATAGATAGATACTTTATTAATCCCAATGGGAAATTCACATTCTTCAGCAGCAGCATACTGATACAATAAATAATATTAAATTAAAGAATGATAATAATACAGGTGAAAAAACAGACAATAACTATGTATAATGTTAAATATTAACGTTTACCCACCCCGGGTGGAATTAAAGAGTCACATAGTTTGGGGGAGGAACGATCTCCTCAATCTGTCTGTGGAGCAGGACAGTGACAGCAGTCTGTCGCTGAAGCTGCTCTTCTGTCTGGAGATGATACTATTTAGTGGATGCAGTGGATTCTCCATAATTGATAGGAGCCTGCTGAGCGCCCTTCGCTCTGCCACAGATGTTAAACTGTCCAGCTCCATGCCAACAATAGAGCCTGCCTTCCTCACCAGTTTGTCCAGGCGTGAGGCGTCTTTCCTCTTAATGCTGCCTCCCCAGCACACCACTGCGTAGAAGAGGGCGCTCGCCACAACTGTTTGATAGAACATCTGCAGCATCTTATTGCAGATGTTGAAGGAAGACAGCCTTCTAAGGAAGTATAACCGGCTCTGTCCTTTCTTGCACAGCGCATCAGTATTAATTAGTACTAATTAGTTGTTCTAAAAAGACTTACAAGCTCTGAAGAAGGGACTGCAGGTCTCAAAATGCGTTGGCGGATTTTCTTTATCAATTTCTTTCTTATCTACTACTGTATCTACATTAGACTTTTATGAACTTTTTTTATTACTGATTAAAAGCAGGTGGTCATATGCTTGCCGCTTTCAATTCTGTTGCATTTGACCTCAGATTACTTAAAGAGATGCAGCAAGATGTTGCAACTTCATGACTTCTGTGGATCATGATTACAAGTCTCCATTCTTATTTATGTTTTGTTCCATTCTGCCTTTGATATTTGTTTTACTAGTTAGCTGTATATGTATGGTTCTTGGTTGTTTTCACTACTTTCTTAGTGTGTTTTTACATTGTGTAAACAATTGAATTCATTTTTATTACATTCTTTCCAAGATACTGAACTGCTTTCTATTCTTTGTACTATTAATGCACATACTAAACCCATTCATTCATCTATTTAGTGGAACAAAAAACTTACATAATTATCCAGAAAAAACCTCAGGTCAGGTAGCAATAAGGCGAGGGATGAAGAGGTTGTGCGGGGGACTGAGAGGGAAGAAAAATAAAGACGGAGATTCTGAAGGCTTCATAATTTTTCTGATACACTAGACAAAATCACAATGCAGACCTCTTAAACTGGATGATCTTAGCAGTGAACATTTGGTTTTCAAAGTTGTTCTTCCCATGTGGGTCTTTCCATAAAAGTCAAAATGTAATAAATTAGTAGCTGTGTTAGGATAATTTTTTGGGGATATTACAGAAGGGATATCAGACAAGAAGTGAACAGACTGACATTCAAGTGAGTCATCCCAAAATTAAGCTAAATGTTCTGCACTAGTTAACTACTCAAAAATGTGTTTTCTTGCAAGGTCTTTTCTTATTTTTATAACAAGCCCAGATTCTACTTTAACTGCATAGCCATCTTGTATTACATGATTGTTAAAACATGTTAATCTTTCATTACTGCTTTTTATATTCTATTTTGGTGAGTTATTACTTTTTTTGTTTCATTTTGATATTCTGTTGCTCTTTTGATGACACGTGTGAGCACACCACAAGTCAGATCCAAAGCTGCATGGTATTGACAGTGATGAGTACAAGGACGTATCAATATTTTAATTTGAACAAAAGATAGCTTTCTGTAAGAAAATTAGTGCACAAACAACACACAAAAATGAAAAAGAAGATCAATTAGGGAACCTAATGCTTTTGACTATATTGTTTTGTGATTTTGATTCTGGTATTTTTCTTGTGAAGTGTTTATAGATTGTGTATGGACAATTGAGAACTGAAGGTAACTAAACAATGACCAAGCCCCATATGTAACCAGACATTCCAAGATGTCGAGTCAGCCTAATGAGATCAAAACTTAGAATGTGAGCACTGCTCTTTTCAGTCATTTGACCAAAGCTTGCTATATAGGAGAAACATGAATGGAGAAGGTCAGTTGATTTCTGGCTGCCATAAGGTAAAGCTTTCTGCTCAAATTTGGTCAAAGGCATAAAGTTGGAATACTTAAAAAATGTCCCTACCATGCTAACTACTGAACAGGTTTGTGAATAGCCTGAGGAAAGAAAAAAATATGAAAGACTTGAATTTTAGAAAACTTTAAAGAAAACGTATCTCTTTAACTAAATAAGATAAAGAATCTATACCTTGCTTTCCCTCCCTAGCCTGTTGGTCTTTAAATATGTCCCTGATGTCTGAGGTATTTGAAAAACTTAGCTTTGATTGGCCGAATGCCCAACACTTTCACAATATA
Organism: Erpetoichthys calabaricus; assembly: GCF_900747795.2. NCBI lineage: Eukaryota > Metazoa > Chordata > Cladistia > Polypteriformes > Polypteridae > Erpetoichthys > Erpetoichthys calabaricus. Next base: position 83,496,544 of record NC_041396.2, read on the forward strand.
TACAATATTTTTACATGCCTTCTATACATGACAATTGTCAAAAGTGAAATGATAAACAATCAATTACAGCTGATGCCTTTCAAAATTTTTAAACTCGGCATTTAACTAAAAGCCATGTAAGTTACAAGTCTATAAATGAGCTACTGAATATTAAAATAGAAGGAAAATTCTACTGCTGTGTAAAATATTGCAGGTACCGTATATACTCACGTATAAGTCGGGTCTTGAAACCCGAAAATCGATCATTAAATCAGACCCTGACTTATACGCCCATTCAAAAATGCAATATGTTTTTTTTTTTACATCCTCTTGCTTCCTCCAATCTCGTGTTAGTTTCTCAGACGCATCAAATTTTGTTGCAGTTACCAATTTCTTTCACCACTTCAACGACTTTTAATTTAAACCAGCTTCATATTTTCTTCTGATCGAACTCTCCATTGTAGATATGGGATGCTCTTATGATAAAGGTGTATGAGAGTGTGCGATACAAAAAACACAAAACAGGGCAAATATTTCTTCGGAATAGATTGGGTATTACCGTGTGGTCACGTAGGTGTGAGAAAGAGAGAGAGAGAGAGAGAGGTTAGGTGCACGCGCTGATACAGCGCATTGCTGCATCCACATAGAAAAAAAAAAAGGCAGTGTGCTCCATGGTTACTCTCTCAGGTGGGCATATCATAATCTCTTGGATCAATAACATGAATTTCCCGCATTTAAATTATATGACTTAAATACCAGAAATTATACAATGAAATCAAGTCCCAACTTATCCACGGGAGAACTTATCCGTCAGTACATACAGTATTTTTTTTTTTAAATACTTTGTTTCTTTGAAAAAAAATGTTTATTAGTTTATGTTTTTGTGTTGCTTTTCCCATTACATTGTTGTTGCTGCTCATCGTTATCTGATGATTCCAAAACACTTAATATGGGAACGAACATTGCAAAAATTTAATTTGTGTACTCTACATAACAATAAAAGGAAAGAATCTCTTAATCTAAAACACTAAATCTGAATGTCTTTGATAGGACTGATGAGTTAAATTCTTTGGTTCTTTGATAATGTCTGCTTTTACTCAGTACAGGCAGTCCCCGGGTTACGTACGGAACAGGTACATTATTTTAATAAATCCTGCCCAAGGGACACAGGGACACTACACTGCGCGAGCAGCAAAATCGCACCCCTCCAGCCACTACTTGCAGCGTCCTCCGGCCAAAGTTGACAGAGCGGAAGTTAATGAGGCGCATGCGTCACAGCTGTGGCCTCGTTCATAAGTTGTAGGTCGGGTGTCCGTAACCTGGGGACTACCTGTATAAGAATGCTTGGTTGATCAATTGCTCCTTGCCAAGAATACAATTTTAATTTCACAATTTGCTTTCTTTACCTCTGATAGCTTTTAAATATGTAAATAAAAGCACCAGTAACACACAATCTTTTCATGGAAAGACATTTATGTTGGTCACAATATCAAATTAGAAACTAAATGGCAAAAATTACAATGTGTAAAGAGCTAACTGTAGCTTATGTATATGCTCAATACAGCCTGTCAATGCCTACAGCAGTGGTTTTCAAACTGTGGTACGGACCCCCTAGGGGGGCACGAAGTAACAAAAAGGGGGGCACGAAGATGTGAAAAAAAGAAAACAAGGATCAAAAATATGAAAAATACATCTATTGAAACCAAAACAAATTAACTTAAAACTACATTCTGATACTAGAAAAATAAATATAGAGTTATATAAATGTTGATAAAAGTTAAGTAGGTATAATAAAATATGCATCTATGATATATCATTAATTAAAAAAGAACAAATTGGTATTAGTGGGCTCCTTTCAAAAAAACATTAAGGGGGCGCGATTAAAACTGTTATGAAAATCTGGGTCGCAAATACTTAAAGGCTGAGAAACGCTGGCCTACAGACACCCTCATACAATACTGAAGATACAAATGACATCCCTATTTGGCTGTCGTCCTCATGACCAGACACCGGCAGTGAGGCTAAACATTTCACAGTTTCTGATTTAGCAGGGATGCTTCAGATATGGGGATTGGGGATTGTGAAAATCCCATTGATCTTTACAGATGTTGTGTAAGTGAAAGATTGTCCATATTCAAATTTTGATGAATTTAAAGATTTAAATGAAAATTTAAAAAATAGAAAATTCTTGTAATTTTTTTTATTGTTAAAATTAAGTAATGAATCTCAGGAAAGGCAATGGTACACATTATTTTTAGAGTAAAATGAATCCTTTACTAGTATATTTTGAAACAAGGATAAAGATAATATAATTTTGAGAGTAATGATTTATTGACTCAGTAAATACATGCCCTACACTGAAGATTTCTGTTTGAACTAAGTTTATTTTAGAGCACTCTGCTGTGGGAAATTCTAAGGCTGATTTACAGCAGAGAAAGAGAGAGAGAGAGAGCGTCATTTTCCAAGAGAGCTGAATAACAAATAGGAGCTTTTAACAGTTCTCTCCAAAGAGACAGCCTGACAGTATCTATCATTGCAGGCCTCATTCCGTCCCAATCCACAACTCCAAATGAAGCGCTCTTCAGTGAAAAGCACCAAGGTAAAAATAACTCCAAGATGCCCCATTTGAAATGCTGGGTGCATTCTTTTCTTTATTCATTTATTCCTTTTATTTTTTTTAGCAAGTCATTTATTTACTGGGCCAATCCTACTGCCTTGGGTAGTTAAAAAAAATAAAAAAATAAAAAAAAAGAGAACAGTCAAAATAAAGTGATCTTGACTAAGAAAGGGAATAAATGAATAGTCTGTCAGCTAAGGAGGACTGCAAAGTGAAGTGCCACTACCTGCAGGCATCTTCCATTGAAAAGCTCATGAAAGAAACTGGGAGCATGCTGGAAGAAAGGCAGCTACAGCAAGGAATGGCCTGTGTCATCATGGCTCTTTTTTTAGGTAAAGGGTTTCTAGACATCTACAAAGAAATGTTGGTGGATGAACTTTTAAGTGATCCCTTAATGATGTAGCTATCCTCCTGAAAACCTGAGACAGTAATTGTGAGTGCACCTTTTGATGGACAATTCTGCAGGTACAGAATCCAACTCGGATAAAGCAGGCACGGAAAATGGATAGATGTAATTTGTTATGGAGATGCAGTAGTGGATTTTAATGAATTATTTATTCAGAGATAGTTTAACTAGGTCTGCAAGTCACCGCAGTAAAGTGAAGTTACTAATGCATGTGCAGTGCATTATTTCCTCATGTACTTTGTAAAGTGCTTCAGTGTGCACTGAGCTTTATAAAATGTTTTTTTTTTTGGTGGTAAGCACTTGGGTGCCATCCCTAACTGTGTACATGAAGTAAGATGGACTGAACCAGCTACTGGAAAGCATTCCACAACAATCCCTTAAGCAACAGTGCCCTTATTATAGGAATATGGAAACAATTTTACTCTGCCAGGGATTTATAAATGACTTTAGATAAAGTGTCCAGGTGAAAATTAATTCACAAAGGAACAACTCTAATCATGAAAGTGTGATGCAATTAAAACCTTCATTCAAATTGCTTTGAGGTCACTATATATGATAAAACTTAAGTCATTGTGGATATTGTTAAAAGTGTTAGGTGAAATAAAACTTAAGCACTCTTTCATGAATCGCTTGGATAAAAGCATCTGCTAAGTAAGTGTACGTGTACTGTAAATATAAAACAAAGTGTTATTTCTTTGTAGTAACAGTTTAAATTGGTGAATTAAAAGAAAGTTGACAGCTGATCAAAGCATCTGATTAGTCACCCTGATGTAAAGGCGCCTTATAAAGCAAATGACTTTGTAGCAGTGCTCACAGTTAAATGTTTTGACTGATAGGTGATCGGAATACACAGGTTGCCTCCATGAGAAATGAGTAAGCTGAAACGAAACTTTATTTAACTGTCTCCTTTTTGTAAAGCCACTCCAGATGACACAACCATATAATGCTTGATTTTTTTTGTCTTATCTGTCTTAGCTTAACTTAGAAAGTGTCTTAGCTGTAACTTCAAGACAATCACAGCAAAAGAACAGCCTTAAGAATGCAGAAGAGAGCAGGTGACAGGTGAAGCTCATGCTGCTTGAACAGCTCATGTCACACTTCCCGGCAAATCATCGATGACTGCTGATAGAATGGCCAAACTGCTGATGATGTCAGAAATGGTGCCACACAGACTGCTGACCACAATGTAAATTAATTACTTCCCTGGGGTCCTGAGCACATCAAAATATACATACCGGCCTACAAAATAACACATGAGGACCTATTACAGCTTATAGTCAGAGTGAAAGGATATCGGAGCCTTCTGTAACCAAACACCAATCCATTATGTCTTAACTTAATGCAGAGAAGCTTAGTTATTCGAAATATATGTGTTTACGAAATTCTTTAATTCAAAGCGACTTACAATTCAGGCATACAGTCCAGTTGCTTATTCATTAATATACTGTACAATGAGGAATTTCAAAGCTCAAACAGTTAGACAATGAATGCATTTACAAGACACCTTACTTTACAGCACACAGCAGTTGGTTCCATATTTACATGTGAAGACACTCAGGCTATGTATAATCAATATTTTATATAGCACCTTTTGGAACATTCAAAACACTGTCAATAAGAACTCTACAGGTGTATTACAGAACTATTGTGTTCATATTTCCGTAAGAGCACAAACAAGTTAAGTGAGTTGTTCAGACTTAGATCTATGAAAATCAGTTGACTCCAAGTTTATTTGATAGTGTGGCTTTCTGCATTGAGCACCATCACTGAGAACTTGTGTTCCTCCTGCACTGAAGGAGATCAAGGAGACAACAAGGTCTCTACTCTTAACTACAGACAGGCATTTATGAAGCACAGGAATCAGACTGCATCCAAGTATTGATCCGACTGTACAGTCAGTCCCATATAGTACAGAATGAGGGAACGCAGTGTGGAACAGACCCTGACATAACCAAGGGGAGCCAAATAGCACTCGTTCCAACACCTGTGTCTAATATATTGGAAAAATTTCCCAGTTTGGAACCTCAAGTCTTGGAGGCATCTACCAAGATTAATGAGGTCCAGTGGGTTAGAGAATTGTGGACGTGGTGCAAAAGGGCCCAGGACAATGTTGTAGGGTGCCAAGTAGCACTTGCTCTTACAGGGCAAAAATGTGTTAAGGGAAGCATGACCCAAGTATTATAAAGGCCACACAGATGGTGAAGGGCCCCTTTTTAATCAATAGAGGGTCCCAAACTGTCTGAAGGCCACAAAAGAAAATGGGCAATCTGTCAAAAAATAAAGACTCATCCAACAAAGTGGAGGCGGCCAATCAGATGCACCAGCCTGATATATATACACTTGATGATGGTATGATGGCACAGTCTGTCTCATAATAAGAAGACTAAGGTTCAAGTCCTGAGTGCATGAAGTGTGCATGTTCTCCCCATATTTACATAGATTTCTTCTGGGTTGTCCAGTTTTCTCCCACAGTCCAAAGATATGCAGGTTGGGTGAACTGGCAATGCTAAATTGACCCTGGTGTGTGTGTTGGTGTGTTTGCTTGTAAACTCTGTGGTGTGTGGCCGGCCCAGGAGTTGTTCTTGCATTGTGCTTGATGGTTTCTGGGAAATGCTCCAGCTTCCCTGTGACCATACTCAGGATGAACATGATAAGAAAATGGACGGCTGGATATATAGACTGAAACCTTTGCAGAGTGACTTTGGAACACTTATTTAAAAGAACATTTGTAACAATATCTTAGAAGTTGCTAGAATAATGCAAAAGGATACACAATATTTTAAAAATAATTTGTGACCAAGCAGATTTACAAAAACTAAAAATATGCTGGACATTAAATTTTAGAATGCATATTTGATATCCCTCTGCATTGAGTTTAACTATTTATTGTCTTTATTTTTCTGCTTTAATTATTACCCCAAAACAAACCCCACTAATATAGAGCATTTTTTCCATATTTGAAAAAATGGCACTAGAGGCAGGTTTCCTAGGACTAGATGATTCAATCCAGCCATTTTTTATTCAGCACCCTTTTACAATAAGCACTATCACAAGACCCTTTATAGGATTTGTAGGGAATATTTGTTTCAATAATTGTACAATGCAAGCACAGGCAGTTAAAATAAGGGCAATCTGTTGTGTACAGTATAGCACCTTTCTTCAATATCACAGAGAATTTTACAGCCTATGACAAGTGTTTCCATATGTGAATATGAGCACAGGCTGGTAAAAAAAGTGCTGCTGAGTTTTAGAATTTCACATTTTATCCATTCTGTCTTTATTTCATACAGCACCTTTAAACAGTCAGTGATCTCATGAGACATTTTCCGGGTATAGTAGAGAACAACTGTTTCTATATTTGTACAATTTGAACTCAAGCAGTTCAAATGAGATGCTTAGTTCTGTAATATCAAAATATAGTTTTAATGCTTTAAAGTTGTGAGTACAGGCAGGATAAATTAGTTGAGTGGTATTAGAATTAAAAAGATGAATTATTTTCAATGAATTATTGTGAAAAGGTACTTCATTGTGGTGGTACAGAAAATCTGGTGTCACTTTTGCACAATGCGAGCTTGTGATACACGCAGTGCCTGCAGCCTTGGCATTACCCATTTCTTGGGACATCGCTAGTCATGAACCGAGCATCGACTAGTGCAATGAGGACACAAACAAGCAAGGTTGGTGCACAAAGTACACAGTGTAGTTTACTTTAACTAAAGCAGGTGTGATATAACCTTCCATAAATAATCAAATAAGCCAATAAATAAGCCATTAAACCAGTGTTTATCATAAAAGATTAAATCAACTGATAAATAAATCAATACTGTAAATCCAAACGATATGTTTAAAAATCAAGAATAAAGCCATTGAGATAAAACTGAGTTCCTTTGTCTTCTCTGTTCTCCTATAAAACTCAGTGCATCTGTGTGGCTCTCTATCTTGGGTCTTCACAGCTAGGCTGAGACGGCAGCATGGACACCCCATGCATCAAGCAGCTTTCATCCAAGCCATTTCAGCCAGGCAGCACTGGGACGTTCATAGCTCAGCTCCATCATTCACCACCATCCTTTGCCATTCGTAGGATGATCCCCAAAACCAACGTTTGCTCCTGCTCCTACAACGCTGATCAGGTGTGACCTGCCCCTGAATTGCTATTCCTCTCATTTACTTCAGGACCTCCTGACCACCTTGCTTCCTGTCCACCACACTGCCTCACACTACCAATCCCCCCATTAGCTCTTTCACCAAATTCTCAGTGTTGATCTTCTCCCATTTTGATTCTTTCTTGCTTCCTTCTTTTGATATCAATCCTTTCTTTGTTCTCCTCTCTGCCCTGCTCAGACTCTTTATATATTCAGGGAGTGCATGTGCTTTGTTTAATGACCCCCAGAGTATCAATTGAGGAACATGGACACTCAATCAACCCATTTCCCCACTGCACACCCCATAGGGCACACGGCTTACCAGAAGCAGAAGTGTTTTGATTTAAATGTCTGCATTGCCATGGACCCATAACTCACTGCTCCCCAGAGCTCACACAGGTTAAGTGAGCTTCATGAAGTTAGAATTTTAAAGATTAGTCAGTTATTTTTTATATGAGGGGCAGACAAAAAATTCCTGGAATTGTGATGTAGCGGGAGAGTGAGAGATCAGATTACATACACATTGTTGTGGAGAGGAGTGCAGCACGTCTGTAGACCAGTTACAACAGGCCTGGATTGGTTTCAGCGTCTAGTATTGTTTTAATTACCATTTGAGTTAGATGTGTGCATAGTCATTCAGCGCAATGTCACAGTTCGATCAACGTGCTAACATCAAGTTCATGTGCAGATTGGGGACTCGTACGATTGCACATGAACTTAATGTTAGTAAGTTGTTCGAACTGCAATATTGTTATAACTGGTCTACATGCTGTGCTCCCCTCCACAACAGTGTGTGCATAATCTGATCTCTCACTCTCCCGCTATATTACAATTCCGGGAACATATTGACTGCCCCTCGTAGTGTCTTTCTGCAGAACACATTACAATGGGGCATATTACAAGTATAGCATAGGGCATTCATTTCCATAGCAGGACAACGTAAGTGAAAGCAGAGGCAACAATACAAAGGTCAGTCTATTAAACTTTAAACAATACAGTTCTAAGGTGAATACCATAATAGGACAAGTCACTGTTTCTCCATGATTTATCTGTGCTTTGCAATTATTTATATAGAAGATCACCCTCAGCCCTAAAACAGGAGTGCAACCCTCTGTCCAGGAATGCTGGCCGACAGAGAGGTTCCATTACAGCCAAGTCTTTTTAATCAGTGAACTGCTTGCTTAATGAAATTGCAAATCAATGTGATACGTGACTGTCTAGAAGCATTTTAAAATATTTGTACTTACACCTTTTTGTCTAAGTCTTCTTGTTTTGAGGATGATCACTTTCCTCTGTTTAATTTAGCAGAAGCAAGTGCTCAATTTCTGATGAGGTGCTGCAGGCGAAGGTCCATACAGCTCCCTAAAAGACTTCATTTCCATTCACCTGTTTGTATTCTCAAGATCAAAGTTTCATTTTTCAACAAAAGTAAGTGACCAGTCCCTGAATATTGATTGAAAATGTTAAGAAGTAATACGTTTCAGCGATAATCCAATTTAAAGGAAGAAAAAATCTCATACTGCCAGGCACTCTAAATCCAGAAAGAGCTGAAAAAGAAAACTAATTATGTTAGGTGCCCATTTTCTGGCATGAAATAGGCACTGATTAAGAGTTAGGTAGCAAAGGGCATCATGGTTTCCTTCTCCCACTGTGAACCTTAATCTTGTTGCATCCCTCCTTTGGCCAAAATCCAGAGCTCTGTCCATCAAATCTGCAAATGTAAGACAGTGAATCAGAGTAGCATTATAACACAGTAGGCAGCTGGTTAGCCCAACCTTCCTTGGTTTTGCACCAGTAGCCAATGCCACCATGGATACTGAATGCACTGATCATTGTTTTTGGGGTGGCATAGCGGCTCACTAGGCCTCACGGATCCATGGTCTGTGAGGATTTTGCACATTCTCCCCATGGTTGTGTGTTGGTTATCCTGCAGGCTCTCTAATTTAACTCCCACATCCTTAAACCATGTAGATGAACTGGTGATTCCAGATTGACCCTGTGTGAGTTGTGTTAAGGTTGCTTTTTGTGATTTGTCCCCCCAATGGATTGGTACATTGTCCAGAGCTGTTTCCTGGCAAGACTGTGAATTTTATTAATCAGGATTGAAAATATTAATATAATATACATTCATAGCATAAAACAATAGTAAACAACACATGCACACTGGAGACTCCTCACTGTCTTACTAGCTATTTCTCTTTCCTTAGTAGTCCCCAAACCAAAATCCAAAACTGACAACAGAGAACATTTTATTAGGTAAATGAATGTTTTATTTTAGGTGGACCCTAACAATTACTGTATATTTGGTTCATTTATTGCTTCACAGTCACACAACTCTATGCTTGCACATTTGCATATGGCGTGGGCTCCTCGACTTTGGCGGCACTCTCATTAAAGCCAATAAGAACAGTTTAGCACGACATTCCCAGTGTAACTCAGGCCCATGGATGTGTTTTATTTTATTAGAGCAGCAGTTGTTGTTCTATAAATCAAAGACTTTAATAATTGATGGGAAATCCTATTAATAATTCAGGCCTGTTTTCCCTGACTAAGAGAAAGTGGCTGATGTGGATAAATTGTCGACTGGTGAAACGCTGCCCTCTTAATTAATGTTCAGTGGCTTGTAGATGCACATAGCGTATATTTTATTTCCTTCTCACATTTGCTTTGCAGTAGACATAGATGCTGCTTAAAGTCTAATTTTGAATTCAGAGTCTAAGGTCACCGCCTTTCTCATTTGATCTCATTTTATTATCTCTTATCTCATCTCTTACCCTGGTAAGGGTTGAAGTGGCAGCAAGCCAAGCCGGCCAGCCCAGTCTTTTCTGCCCCCAGCAACAAATTCAAGCTCTTCATAGGAATTCCCAGACATTCCCAAGCCAATGGAGAGATATAGTCCTTCCAACGTCTCCTGGGTCTGTTGCAGGATCTCTTCCTAGTGGGACAAGCCCGGAGCAGCTCCATGGGGAGCAGCATGAGGGGGCAGTCTTACAACATGCCCAAACCACCTCAACTGGCTTCTCTTGATCCACAGGAGCAGTCACACTATTCTGAGTAATCCCAAATCACTGAGCATCTCACAATATCAGAGACTGTCAGCCCAGCCACTGTGCGAAGAAGCCTCATTTAAGGGAGATCTGTTCTGATGACTGAAGATCCATGGTCTGTGAGGATTTTGCACATTCTCCCCATGGTTGTATGTTGGTTATCCTGCAGGTTCTCTAATTTAACTCCCACATCCTAAAACCATGTGGATGAACTGGTGATTCCAGATTGACCCTTTGTGAGTTGTGTTAAGGTTGCTTTTTGTGATTTGTCCCCCCAATGGATTGGTACATTGTCCAGAGCCGTTTCCTGGCAAGACTGTGAATTTTATTAAGCAGGATTGAAAATATTAATATAATTTCTCATCTGATCTCATTTTATTATCTCTTATCTCATCTCTTACCCTGGTAAGGGTTGAAGTGGCAGCAAGCCAAGCCGGCCAGCCCAGTCTTTTCTGCCCCCAGCAACAAACTTCAGTCATAGCCCAAAGTGATAGTGACAATTTGTCCACATCTGCTGCAAGTCTGGTCTGGTAGTGTGAGCCCCTGATTAGCCAAGTGTTTTAGTGGCTTCTATGATTTAATAACGGCTTAACTACAGTTGTCAACTCTCTTTTTATATGTATGCCATCATAGAGGTGACCCCCACCTTTAAGGAATATTTCAAAGTATCCATCTATCCATCTATCTATCCTGATCCCCTCAGCATGGCTCAGTTTCAGCCAACATGCAGGTTTTTGTTTGAAAGTCTCAATGCCCTGCAGTATTCTTCCTGCTTGAAATCGCACGTTTGCTTCAGATTATAGAGAGCAGACACTTTCGACAGTATACACCAATCAAAGAAAGCTCGGGAGGTTTTACTTTATAGAAGAGTAGACACAGACAAAGGAAACTCAGATCTGGTTTCATACATCAAAAAGAAGATAAAACTGCACTTTCACAGACTTTCATAGATCTTTAGAATTAATCTGGAATAGCACAGTGTTGAGAACCCCTGGACAGGCTTAAGTTCTTAGATGATGGTCCAGGCACTGATATCCATGTTTGCCTTTTGTTATAATGATTGTATTGAATCTATAATAAAAATGCTGTATATGAGACCCTTTTAAAGGGTGGGAAAAAAAGAATCTGCTCAGCTGGCACAGGATAAAAAGAAGTTCTCAGTATTAATTTGGGATCCTTCAAAATTTCACGTAATGCTGTTTTGGAGAAATCAGGCGAATAGGATTGATGAGCTTAGATAGGTCAAATGGTCTGTTCTCATCACAGTCATTCTAATGTTCTGTATCGGCACAGGTAAAGTTATGCCAACAAATTACCACAGCTGTTGGGCAAATACAAGGTAGCATGTAAAATGGTTCATAGCAGATACTAGCAGAAATAAATGGTAGTCATGAAGTAAACCTGCAAGGGGTTCTTTCACTTGGATGTAGGACATGTTCAGACAGGCAGAATTTTAGTAACACATGACAGTGATCAAAATAGGTCAATCTATTTGGGGTTTGCAAAAGGAAAAGCAAAAATCTATGCATACAAGTCATTAGATTGGTCATCTAAGTTTAAAGAGGAAAGCCAAACACAAAACAAAACTACAGTCAAAACCAGAACCATTCCCTAAATTGCTTGTTTATTTATTCAAGTTGTAGCCTGTCTCTACGGGCCTCATGTTTAAATGGTGCGTATACACAAAAATGTTGCATATGCCCATTTCCACACTCACTTCGAGATGTATAAAAACTAATGCACATTTTTACGGCAGCCTCACACCACACATACACACTTTTTTGCTCAGTTTTGCAAATTGTCGACACCCAGCGTCAAAACAGTGCATGATGTGTCCCAAAAAGCTGCTCCTTATAAAAATGTTATTTATGTACACTACAGACTTTCAACTTCCACAACCCAAAAACTTATCTTTGTATTAACCAGATCTACTGAGGTGGTTTAATGGACCTTCACATGGCAAGCTTCCTTGACTAAGGTAAAAAAACCAGGGCCTGAACAATGGATATTAGACTACAAGTCAAATACATGCCATGTAATCTCAAAGTAACCACAGGATCCTTAGAAACAAGCTACGCCAGTAGAGGATCATAAAAATTATATGCCTTCAACAATACAGTGCTGAGAACCCCTGGACAGGGTTATGTTCTTAGGTGATGATCCAGGAACTGATATCCATGTCTGACTTTTGTCATAATGATTTTATTGAACCTATAATAAAAAATGCTGTATATGAAACCCTTTGTGGGAAAAAAAGAATCTGCTAAGCTGGCACAGGTTCAAAAAAAGAAAAGCTATCAGTATTGCTTTGGGAACCTTTAAAATTCAGTGTCATGCTGTTTTGGAGAAATCAGGTGAATAGGATTGATGTACTTAGATGGGCCAAATGGCCTGTTCTCATCAATAGACAATTGTCTGGTCAGTTTTTTAGGACCAACAGAGGAGTTCAGAGATGCAATAGCTTACTGACCCTGTCTGTGGAACACTAATATAAAACCTCTAATTTTGTTAGGATGTTAGGATCAGGATAAACACTTTTAATCTTTATAAAAAGATCACTTCAAGATAGACCCCCAAGCCCTCATAGCTAAGTCTATAGCTGACTATTGGGTAGGGTCGTTTAAACTTAGTACAAACCTGTGTTACTGGTGAACTACAAAGGTTTGCAAGATTTGATTTTAAAATGTTGATTATAGTCAAGCTGGAGGGTGATGGGCTATGCAGTTATGGGGGATCATAAACAACAAGAAAAAATGTAGTAAAGTTCAAAAACCTGTGCCACAAATAATCTGTTTTAATCAATGTAACTTAATAAGGATCAAATATGAGTACTGAGATCTTGTGCCTTGGCACTCCAAATAGAGTATCCTTTCATTAAAAAACATAAGTATAGAAAAATACCTTTCATTAAAAAACATAAGTATAGAAAAATGAAAAAAGGTTACTGATGGGACCATGGTTTGCAGAAGACCATCAGTTTCTGCTTTTGCCCCTTGTTCTTTTTACAGAATTTAACTGGTAAACAAAGAAGCTTTAAGTCGATGTCATCTGTGTCACAACTTTATGACCCTCGGTGGCAAAGTAAGGTTGATATATACTGAAATGAAGAGTGTGTGTGTGTGTGTGTGTGGAGGGCAGGAGATGCTGGAATGAACTATATTCCGAAGGGAACAGTAGACTGATATTTGCATTTTTTAAGGTATGAATAATGAATTTATTATGACTCATTTGCAAAATTAAAAATAGCCACCGAGTAAAAGGGTTAAGTTAGCTACCATCCATTTGTCAGACTGAAATAGAACTATATTCCTTCGTGTTATTAATCCAACCATTTCTGATTTAGCTTAAACAAGTTCAGGTCCACCAATGCCAAGGCTCTCTTAGTAACATCAAGTTAGATTGGCAACTGGATTCATGTGCCTACCCATGAAAATAATGTTAATAAACACTTCTTATTCATAAACCACTGGAGAGGAATACCAAGAAAGTTATGATTTCTAGAAGAAGGGAGCAGACCCTAAGCCCTAGGGGTGTCCCTATAACCAAATGAAAACCTAATGGAAAATGACAGAAAAGAACAAAATATTCTCAAACCCACTTAATCCAGTAAAGGGCCATGGGCAGCCAAAGCCAAATGAAGGGACCCAGTCCTAGGTGGGGTGTCAGTACCACTAATATGTGCGCACACACATGGTCAATTTAAAATTATCTATTAAGGTGAAGATAGAAGGGCATTGCAAGATCCTAGAAAAACAACAATATAGATACATGTGCCAGTGGTAACCAGCTGGATGATTCAAATCCAGGATCCTGAACCCATGAGACCACAGCGGAAACCACTGTGCCAATGTGCAACCATCTTTGGTGAACAGTTCGGATAAGCTAAAGTGATGTTAAAACAAGTATACAATAAAAACAAGTGGTTTCAATATTTACTAAAGAAAGTGTCCTCCCAGGATCAAAGCAAAGGTGGTGAAGGGGGCTAAAGAATGAACTTTGAAAATTATGTCAAAAGATTGGCACATCCTGCTCTTTCTTGTTGTAACCTACTTATTTGTTATATATCTTGCACTCAAATCTGCTTCACACCTATGCTGTCTGCCATTTGTTTAAATCCTATACCTAAGTACAGATGTTGGTGGATCTCACATGTTCCTGAAAAGACGTTGAGATCCTTCTCTTCAAGTACAACTTGTGATGAAGAACTCTACAGGTGACACATATTTGTTTAAGAGGCATATATTATGTCCAGTGTTGAAAGAAAGCAGAGTCACACATTTGCAAAGTAAGGGTATTGGAGTTTTCTCTACTTTAGCTGCCCTGTTTCACCAGGCGAAAAAGACGTACTGCACCTTTTAAGGGACAGATATGAATTTCAGCCTGATGCTGTAGAATATCAAAGAGAGAAAGGAACATCCAGTTGACCTAGATCTTCAGAACTGTGACTTATGTTTTATAACCAGCCATGGACCTCCTGCAGGTTTGTTTTCACCACTAGTACTGCTGACTGGATTTTTTGCTTTCATTTTCCCTGTTATCTTCTGGCCAAATTTCATTTACAATGTAACAGACTTTACTTTTTTATAACTTACTAGCAAAATACCCGCGCTTCGCAGCGGAGAAGTAGTGTGTTAAAGAGGTTATGTAAACATATATATACATATACATATATACATATCTACATATACACATATCTACATATACATATATATATACATATATACATATATATATACACACATATACACATCCACATATATATACATATATATATACACATATCAACATATATATATACACATACATATACACACATACATAAACACACACATATACATATATACATATACACATACATACATAGTGCGTTGTAACACGGGCTGTGATTGTTACATGGGAGGGAGACGACAAATCACAGCTTTCCGCTTTCTAATCGGGCCTGTGATTGGTGCTTTGACTGATGCCTAGATCCCACAGTATCTCCCCTTAGGAGTGGCGTTAGGCAAGTGTAATTGAATAGCGGTGCTGCAAGTTTAGCTTTACACCTGTTTTTAAGGCTTATTGACTGAAAGGGGCTTTCATGAAAAAACTTAGGGCTTTGCTACAGGATACACCCTCCACAAGTTAAGGAAGTAAAAATAAAGGTATATATTTCTGTTTTATTTAAACCTTTTAAGTTTGTATGCGGGCAGTATGGTGGCGCAGTGAAAGGTGCCAGTTAGGAGACCTGGGTTCGCTTCCCTGCGTGGAGTTTGAATGTTCTCCCCGTGTCTGTCTGGGTTTCCTCCGGGTACTCCGGTTTCCTCCCACAGTCCAAAGACATGCAGGTTAGGTGCATTGGCGATTCTAAATTGTCCCTGGTGTGTGTGTGTGTGTGGGTGTGTGCGCCCTGCGGTGGGCTGGCACCTTGCCCGGGGTTTGTTTCCTGCCTTGTGCCCTGTGTTGCCAGGGATTGGCTCCTGTATTTAGGATATAGCGGGTTGGATAATGGATGGATGGACATTTGTATGCATAGCCCCATTTGCCCGTTTTCGTTTTTTTTCTTTCTTCAGTAATATTTCAGCAAACCCGGAGCTTGTCAGTTCAAATCTTGGTACTGACACCACTGTGTGACCCTGAGGAAGTCACTTCACCTGCCTGTGCTGCAAAAAACAAAAGTAATGTAACAAATTGTACCTCAGATGTTGCAAGTTGCTGGAATAAAGGCATAAGTCAAATAGATAAATATGTATTATACACATAGGAAATATTCATTTATTTTCAGTTAATTCATCTGCAGCAAACCTTTATAAATGAGGGTTTCTCCTTTTTAGATAGTGCAAACTGTTTCTTCTTCATTGAGGTTTTCTCTTGGAGAGCTTTTTTCATTTCATTGAAAATTAAAGCAGCAGCTGCCAAAATATGTAGCTTTCTTATTAATTTTTCAACATTGTGTAAAATAACTTTATAAAGTAACATAAAAGGTTTAAATACTGGTTATCCTTTTACACTAAAATATTACTAAAGAGATACAAAAAAAGTAAAATGCATATGTTGTTTTTCTTTAAGGAGATTAAATATTACTGAAGAAAGAAAAAAAAAAAACTAAAACAGCCAAATGGGGCTATGCATACGAACGTAAAAGGTTTAAATAAAACAGAAATATATACCTTTATTTTTACTTCCTTAACTTGTGGAGGGTGTATCCTGTAGCAAAGCCCTAACTTTTTTCGTGAAAGCCCGTTTCAGTCAATAAGTCTTAAAAACAGGTGTAAAGATATTGACAATAAGCTATGCAAACCGACCAAGACATGGAATCGTTTAAATCAAGGAGCTGCGCTACCTTCTTCCAGATCGGCCCCAAGGCGTTCATATTTTTCCAAAGCAGTTCTGGTCTACATCGGCATCTGCAGCTGAGTCGAAAAACACCATCCCATACTATTAGTTAACGATTAACACATTTCTATATGTATTGTAAGCATACAATGCAACTGATAATATGTTGCGCTTATTTATCTGGTGTACCAACATTTTTGCGCATTTAACGGCTGAAATCCAACGTGGTTTGTGCCCTTCAGAATGAAAACAGTTTGCATTTACCTTTTTAATAAAAGGCGAGCTTTTAAGCCTGAGAAATCACCCCGTAAATGCACACGTTTAATTGCACATGTGTTAATATGTATGCTTACACAGTATTAAAAGACACTCAACAATTAACGTCATTTACCTTCATTCCCGTGTTTGAGTCGTGCTGTAAATTCTTACTGTGAAATATAATTGACAAATAATTTGGTGAACGAACTTGTGAAGAAGGTGGAGCTGGAGTATTACCTCACTTCATTAATGAAAATGCCGTGATGTGCGGAAGGGCGGGGGGAGTGTGGGGGTTGACGGAGAATGTTTTCTTCAGTGATTTTTGGGACTCCTCCTTGTTTTCAGTTCACGTGATTACGTAGGAGGCGTGATGACGCGATACGCGACTCCGCCTCCTCTATTATAGTCTATGGACAAAAAAGAGGTTCCAGTTATGACCATTACGCGTAGAATTTCGAAATGAAACCTGCCTAACTTTTGTAAGTAAGCTGTAAGGAAAGAGCCTGCCAAATTTCAGCCTTCCACCTACACGGGAAGTTGGAGAATTAGTGATGAGTGAGTGAGTGAGTGAGTGAGTGAGTGAGTGAGTGAGTGAGTGAGTGAGTGAGTGAGTGAGTGAGGGCTTTGCCTTTTATTAGTATAGATTTCTCTTAATCAAACTAAAAATTGTCTGTTTACTGTGTGTTTAAGATGCATATGACTATACAATCAAACCTATAGTTTGTGTAGTAAGGTATATAAATACTGCAAGGTTTATTTATCATACAATAACCGTAAATATGAACTGAAAACAAAAGCAAAAGAAAATGATCTGAGTCACAGCAATTAGAATTCCTATATAACTTAAGTCACCGTTTAGTTCTCATTCAATATTTTTATGGCTTTTTTTCTGTGTGAGAGCATTCCTAAACTAAATAAGTTGGGACAACAGATAAAAGAGAAATCCAAATTTCAACAAAAATAACAATGTCATAATACACAACTCCAGGGAGACCTGATTTCAGGGACATCACAAAGTGTTGTTATGGTCCCTGATGTCCGTTTCAATTTGTCCGGTTTGTTTATTTTGCTGTTTTTGTTCATTGATTTAGGTTACTTTTCTTTGTTTGTATCCAACACCCAATTTTTCTTTTCTTTGCTTTGGCCATTTTATTTTTGTTTTAGTTATCTTCATTGTTCTTGGTATATTAAGCCCAAAGTGCTGGGGTTCACTGATGTTGCAGCAGTGGCATTGCCCTCATCCACTATAAGGTCTGAGATGTCTCAGAAGTATTATTGGGGTATTAGCTTTGATTGGGTTGTTCAGCCCTCATCCTGGGATTCCCTTTGTGTGTTTTGATTCCTGTAAGTTATTTGTTTTGATTCAGCTCTCATTAATGGTTTTTAACTCTTGGATTGATGATTTGGATTTTATTTGTTTGAGTTACATCATTGGAGGGAACTTCCGTAGTCTGCCATTTTCTTTGTCTTTGTTAATAAACTTTATTTTTCTTAACAATAAACTCTGGAGTTGTCCTTTTGGCCAAGGGTTTCATGCTTCCCCACTACCATTTTGGGATTTACTTCACTTTTGAGTGTACTACTTGCTTGAAAGGCCTAGCTGGAGTTCAGGTGTATTTTTTGAGTTTTGTGGACCAAGACATCACAGCAATCACCTGATGGGCTCAATTAAATATGGCTCAATCCCTAACTATCAGGTGGGGCTGAAGCATAACCCATCCAAAACCTACAGTCCTACATTTAATCCCCTCAGAGTCTCTATCTCACTCTCTCCCCTACAATCCATCTATTGTCTAGGTGTACCCCCTCCTTGCCAATCACCCTTACCTTAGGTCACCTGTGGATTCCAAGTTCAAGAGTCCACATTCATAGAGCAGCCTTTACACTCCTACAAATCAAGGGACTGTCTCAGCAGAGTTCCTCTGACAGTCTTGCGTAACTCTGCACACTTGAGGTCTAATTCACATTAAAAGGGCAAGGCATATTTGGTGGCTCTCACACATCCATTTACTTGGGTCCCACCTGTTCTATATAGTTACCCTGTGCTACCATCTGACAGGTTGGGGGGAAACACCCTAGTCTTCTATTCATCCTGCTTTGGTGCCACTTGAATAACATCCTCCTGGGAACTCTATACAAACAATGGGAAGCCTCCCACACCTTGGTACTTGAAGGGATTTTCTTGCTACCAAAGCAGGCTTCTTTACTAAAGTTTGGACCAGCCTCATGTCCTACCATCCCAGCCAGACACCCTGTCACAATCCATATCTACCCATATACATTTTATACACAGAACATGGTGTATAGTAAAAGGTAAGATACTTAATGATACTTTAGAAGGCTTCCCACATGTCAGTGCAGCACAACCAGCTGAAGTACACAGCCCTAGATAATGACTGTCACTGACATAGCACAAGATAACAACTGTCACTCACATGCAACTGAAGCTGCTAGAGATGAGACCTGCCATTTAACAAGGCAAAAACTCCTGGAATTAATTTTACACCATTCTGGGTGAGTTAAATTATTAATAAGGGATGCAAGACTCTTCTCTAGGTCAGTGTGGCATAAGGAAGATATTTTTCTGTCTAAGAATTTAGACTTTTATTTCATTGATGGGCAAGGAACAGCAATAGCAAAAGGTTCAAAAGGATGGGAAGAAAGAATAAAACAAAATGACTGAGTTCAGTCAGATACTCTTAATGGTTTTGGATATATGTTTTTGTGATTTGATATAATCCATTCAACACAACCTGGTTCTGTGACTTGATCTTCTCCCTGAGGGATATAAAGTAAAGAGGTGTCTAGAGGGCATCCCTAGCACATTCCCAAATTATGTCTAAGAAGAAGAAGCAGTTCTTCCCCAAGGTTCTCCAGAATTGTTGAGCTCTTTACTCACTGATGTTAAGATTAACCCTGTACAGGAACCACTTGTATCCACAATATCATTCTTTCAGTCACTGCCCTGGCTTTGCAATCATATATGCGGTTGTAGAAACTGAATAATAAATTCTAAGATGTGTTCAAGTATTTGACTCCACGTTTATCAGTTTAGTGCTTACAAAATATCCACCACTAAACTTTATTAATTATATTATCAATTTTACGATCCCCTCAACACCCACTTATGAATAAAACCCCGAGGTACTGGCCTCCCTCACTCCACCTGAGGCAGCTGCTCCTTGCTAACTTACAAGTAGTAAGCCATTATTTTCTAGGAGGAGCTAATAATGTCAGACTTGATGGTGCTCTTAACTGGAGAACACAGTCTGATGAGGCCTCAAGGAAGAACTCTTCAAACCACGGCTGCAACTTAATATCCTATACAGGAGAAGAGACAGATGCACAGTTTGTGGAATGTCACTACCACACTGAACATATTTGACTTGATGCCAAGTACAGTATGTGATCACAACTCCTGCTTCATTAGTCCAGGGGCCAATGGCAGGAAACAGGAATCCTTAAGCCCAATACTGTAATACCTAATTTAACAAAACAGATACACTCCAGATGCATTGTAATAAACTTAGCTGTTTGAGGTAGATTCATCACAGGAGGAATATATGGATACGTATCATAATGACCCTGACTGGTGGGTTGTCAGTCTCATGCTGTCTGCCATCTCCTGCATTAGCTGCTCTCTAGCACTGCTGCCACTGTCCTGACTTTCCATAACTTCTTCCTTGCAGACCCATGTCCTCTCATCTGCCTTCTCCCCTGTGCATTCACACTGCCGGCGCCACCTCCCACCTCATTTGGAGTCAGAGACAATACCTCTGCCTCAGTTGTTTTAAAATCACAAGCTGATCCAAGAAGCCAGGATTTGATGGCCAGGCCTCTACCGTGCTTGCAGGTAAGTACTCTCAATTCATGCCCATCTTCCAAGCTCTGCACTGGCTCCTTTGATAACCATGTGCTGATTATGCTAAATGGCATTTAATATTTTCCAGCTTCTACCCATTTTATAATCTACATTTTAACTTCTATTTTGTTAGTGCATTATGTCTTTTTGACATACTGGGCAAATTATATTTTATAAAAAAAAAATATATGGATGTAAGTACAGTACAGGTGAGATAACAAAGCACTCAGATGCTGTATAATAACATCCCATTCTGCAGTTCACTTGATATCAACAGCTCACAATGACTACGCCTCTCAACCAATAAGGCAATCATATATTCTCACATTTCATTAGGTTAACTGTGATATGTACACTGACATTCTTGCTTGCAGGTCAGCTTGCAGCATGTCGCCTCTTTCTCTGGTGCCAGTCAACTCTCTGTTGTGTCTTTCAATTACAGTTCATTTACTGAACCTCTAATAAAAGACCAATTAGGTAGGGAAAGACAGCCCTTCTGAGGGACTCCTGAGGGGCTTCCCTCTTCCAATCTTGTACACTGCCTTGGACAGTGGTTCTGGATCACTCAGAATGGACTGTCCTAGTGTAAAAATAAGACAGACAACAATTAATTTGGTAGCTAGCAGACCGTGTTAATGAACAGATGCAAGACAAAAACCAGGTTCTGATAATAGAAGAACAACTGACTCTAGGAAGAGATTAAAAGGCTAATAAGGAGTAGTAGTGGGTGTTCAGGAGTTAATTGGTCCAATTGGGGAACCATTTTAGGAATAATAGTATGTTAGAGGACGGGGTTAGGGGTTTGTAGGTGTTAAGTATGGACAAAGCTGCCAGAGTGAAGAGGACTGGCTATCCATGGGGTTGTCAGCACTTTAAGTTATTAGTTAGGGAATAAAACCACTGAATCACAGTTTCTGCACTATGCACACTATCCCAGACCCCATAAGTTGTACTTGAATTTGCCAAGTGATCTCTGCATGGTATTATAAAGTCATCTTGGCTATAAACAAATGGGATAGAGAGAGAGAAAAGGTTGGCAGTGATACAGGGAGTGCTTTGTATGGTAAAGGAAAAGATATCTTAATAGGAAACTGTTTCATCATGGAAAGGTTTTGGGGCAACCTCTTCTAAAACACAAGTCCCTCATTTCAGTGTGTAGACTCTTTTCCCATAGGCCCACAGCTATGTTGTCTTCTCATTCTCTGTGCTCAACTCCTGCTCTTAACCTTTGAAAAGGAGATACAGGCTACAGTTGTATTGCTTTTGCATCCAAGACTATGGTCGGACTTCAACCAGGATTAACTGTTACTGTGAACCTTCTCTCTAAGAAGTGTCCCTCCTTTTAATCTATCCTCAGCAGAACAGCACAACAAGGTTCCCAGCGAAGCAGGCTAAGATATTTTATTCAGTCAATAGTCTTTAATATTGCTTCCTATGCCAAAAGTGGAAGTTAAGCAAATGATCAGCTCATTGTTTGACCTTATAAAACTGGAGTAAAGTATAGTTCTACCCTTGAGATGATGCACTTGTCTCTTTTCTGGTGTTATTTCTGAGCTGTTCTGGTCCAAACTGTACTTCTGATAAAATCAGGCATTAGTCACCATTTCTTTATCATTTTTGGTGGTTGTGTAACTACAGTAGGTAGGCGTGCATGCTGAGCAGCACATACAAGGGAAGGAATTTTGCTTAAGCAGCTTGTTCAAAATACTTAAGTGGTCAACATTCACCTTAAAAATACTTTAGCAAAGACAGTATGCATACTGACTCATAAACCGGAGACAGTATTTTAGTGAGATGGACTAGGAAATGAGACGTAGTCAGAAATGCAAAAAGTCTGTTGCCCAATGATCAATCCACTCTTGCCAAGCCCAAATACAAAGTTCAAAAATCTTAGTCAAAAACTTACATTTTTTTTAATGTCTGAAAGTAAGCAGAACAGAATTGTGTGCTAGTCTTTTAGAGGTTTATTCACAAACTCGGATGACTATGGAAGTGAACAAGCTGACTTTTATATGGCCAGGTCTCCGACATCACGCACCATCCATTTCAATTAACCATGCTTAGTAATGCAATGGTTACTCATGAAAAACAACATGACTTAAAAATATTTTTAAAATATTCAATACATTTTTATTGCAAAAAATAACCATAAATTTGGAATCGTAATGTTCAAAAACCCCAAATGATTACAAAAGATGTAAATGAAGGGTTGGAAAATTAGAACCAAGACAGATTATGACAGGATGAACTACTTAATACAAACATTATCATCTGAATTTAAATATTAAATCTCAAAAGAAGAGTAACTAGACTACATTTTTATATGTAATACGCTACCGTGGCTGTCTGTTTGTCTGTCCGGGATATTAAATCACCTGTAGCTCACAAACTGTTTGAACTATTGACCTGAAATTTGCTGCACACATACACTACGTGACATCTGCTATCTGCTTTCAGGGTGATGATTGACCTCCAAGGTTATTCCTCTTTTTACTTTCATTTTATTTTATTGTAGAATCAACTCTCAGCAGCGGCCAGCAGGGTGGCCGTGCGGCTATGTGTACGGGAGCCGTTCTCACCCCTACCACCTTTACTTCCCCTACCTTTTCATATCTTAAATTATTCTTGAGGCAGATTGAAAACTTAAGTGCCAGCTTAAGTGAAAACTTAAAGAAAATTTAATTGCAACACAAAAACTGACTTAATCAGTTTTAATGTGAAAAGATGCAGATGAAAGAAGAGAAGAAGCGGGCCGCTAAGGTGGAGAAAAGAAGAGCTGCTCAGGAAGCAGCAAGTGCATCAACCTCTGAGCAAACGAATGCTAAACATACAGAGAAAGAGTATGAAACTATGAATGCTCATGTCAAGTGTATTCACTGCATGTTATCGTGCAGTGCGCAATTACTGGTTCTTAATAATGCTACTACGTAATGATATCATATCCCCAACACCAACCCAACAGTTACAGAGGAGTGCAGGACCTGTTCATGTAGCACCAAAGAGGCAATACGATTGATTAGCTGTTTTCTGTCAATTCCTTTGCATTTTACTTTACTTCCTTTACCCCTCCCTCCATCACTTTTATCTCAATAAATCCCATTCTGAATTTTGGTCTCCTTGGGTTCTGTTTGGGTTGAGGAGTGCATATCCAGCCCCCGCCAAAGTAGTCCACATCAGGCCCTCTCTTTCTGTATCCAATAAAAGCAGTCCAAAAGTCAAACAAAATTTGAGGATTTCTAAGCTTTCAGTATTGTTGTATAGAATATAGAATTAGAAGTGATTGATTCAGAAAGACAGATTTCTTATTCTAGCAATAATGCTTCATTTTGTTAGCTCTAATTTATTAGACAAATATGTTTTGGTTTTTTTTTTTGGTTTTTTTTTTGCGTTCAGTCCCAAAACCTCTTATACCTTCCATAGAATATTACATAAGAACCAAGGCTGGGAGCTAGGCTCATAAATAATGACTAGCTGTTCATCACATCAGCCTGAAAGACTCTTTACAGAGTTGGAAAACTGATGTGGTTGCCTGTCTGTCAGTTTTGGTAGATGGCAAGATTGATTATGCAATGCAAAAAGCACTTTGCTATTAAAAATGGATTCTGAAGGGAGGGTGACAAAACTGCTGATCCATACAAAGCATTTGGAAGAATATTGTAACCTTTCATCACTTTTCTGCTGCTCCCCTTATGCAAAAAACACGAAGGGAACAGCATTTCAAGTGAGTCACCAGGGATGGCTGCATAATGAATACCAAATTTAACAAGTCCCTGCAGAATCTCGATAGGTGAATAACTGCCATCAGTTTTTTCAATGCTGTTGTATATTTCATTCACTTGTGATTTTTTTTCACTTACAGGTCCCTGAGGTAAACCTTACATGTGCCTAAAATTCTCGATTTGCTGAAAAACATTCTGTCTGACATGACCATTCAGAACACTAATACAGAAGAGACATGATATCAAGAGACATGTGCAAGAGAAGTGAGAATCCCTCACACATTGATAAAAGCAAATCATAAGAAGTGTCGTGACAAGAAGAGATGGTTTAGTCCATCAAAGAACTTCAAATCTTAGAAACTGTATGTCAAGATTTGAGGGGCTGGCCTGATTACTCCTAGTGCGTCCCTGCAACCGCTAACCATGTTTGTTTTACTCACTGAATTTAAAACTGAAATGAAGGATCTTAAAAAATTTTGCAGGCATGGCCACGCCTCTGTTATTTGACCAAAATGAAAGGATTCTCTTTTTTCCATCAGTCCTGTGGAATAAAGTTTTGCAACATTTCCTTTGTTATACTACCTTCAGTATACAAGAAGAGAAGATACAAGGTCAGCAGTGATTTCTCAAGACAGCAAATTTTTGGCTCTTGTGCCAACTAGAAGATGCCCATTTCAAGATACATTCATTTTAGCACATGTGTGTACAAGTTCTGCCATCATCCATTCCATTGTTCATTTAATTGTCTCAGTCTTTAAAAATGACATCAATTTAGCTCAGTCAATGGAATCATGAATTCCAGGCTTTGGATATTTTCAGTTTATTTCAATTTTACCTATTTTTGAGACGACACTAGACATGCACTGTTGGAATATAGTTTACTTTATATTTAAAACGAGTAAAAGCCTCTTTAAAAATTTCCAAAACACAATCAAAATTGAGAGGGGTGAATTTCATTTGTATCTGTGTTACATTGGAAATACTGGACTTAAATTGTTAAAGGACATTTTAGGCCAGTAAGACATAACATTCTTACATGCACTTAACCCACTTGCATCAGCAACAATGAGGGAAACAGCCCTACCAGTAAGAATGGCCTGTCAAACTAACACATATTTTTTTGGATGTATCCAGATGGCAAGTGGGAACAGCCTAATGAAATCACTGTCTTTCAATAAATGAACAAAACTGGGCGTTATGATGAGCTAGCCTAAGGTTGAAATTTGTTTTCAAGCAACACAGAGATGGCAACTTTTTACCATTCCCATCCTGACAATATTTTTTGCTTCCTCATGCATTTAAAGTACTGCAGAAAGTAACCATTTCTAAGTAACCTAATTTCTATCTGTGAAGAATTTCCATGGTAGTTCTAGTATTCTAATTATCTTGTTTTGATAGCAAAAAGTGTAAAAGAATATACTGAAATTGAAAGCTAGTTTTGAAGACAGCAGCCTCAAGGCATATCTAGGAAAGATCAAGGTGATGGTTGAAGGCGAAGGGGCCTTGTCTATAAAAAAATATGTGAGGGGGTGTAGGATGCTGATGCTGAAAGTGTAAATTTAGATATTGGCAATGCAGTTGATTTGGAGAAAGTAGGAAAATTCCGTTATTTAGGTGACATTATGAGTGCAGACACCAGAATGGGCCCAGCAGTGATACACTGAGAGTGAGAGGTGCATGGAAGAAATTCTGGGAGCTGTTCATAGTTCTGATTGCTAATGGAGTCTCTCTGACATTGATGGGGATGTTTATGAGAAGCAGTATGAAGAGCAGTATGCAATATGGAAGTGAGACCTGGAGCAAAGTTGTAAAGAACAGAGATAAGAATGATCAGATGAATGAATGGAGCATCATTGGAGTGAGATAAAGATAAGTTATAATTAAAGAGAAAGACTTGGTATGGAGTTGATAGGTGTTGTTAATAGGAGAAACAGATTAAAGTAGTTTGGGCAAGTGGAGGAAAAAACAGAGAATGATGGGATGAAGAGGTGCACCGAGATGGAGAGGAGAGTAGATGTGATTGCAGATAGAGTCAGATTCTGTGAAAATAATATTTTATTTCAAAGTACATCTGTGACTGTGGAGAATGGAGGAAAAAAGCAGGGGCAACCAGCTATCCTGGGTAAAACTAGAAAATGGACAATAAACCTGTGGTGGTGATGATGATGATAATAATGACAGATGCAGACTGAAGGAGTGCAGCTACCTTTCATTATATATCCTTTTAATAAAAAAGCACAAACACACTATTAACATTGGACACTTTTGTTCAATATTTTTGTATCAAAATTGTGCAATTTCTGTGAGTTTATGGATTGTTTTCCATGCCTTAAAATATTTTATCATTATGACAGTGACATCGCCTCGGTGTTATCTTGTTACTTCTTAATTTCTCAGGTCTGGCCAGCTTTTACTTATTTTGTATAGCCATAGCCATGTTGTTAATGCCAGAGACACTCATTGTTGATGATGTGAGTGGTGGTAGTCATAACAAGTATTTTCATCATGTTTCCCTACTTAAGTTGGTGGCTCAACAACAATTTAATCCATGTATATTGTTCATTTAAAAACAAAACCAACATACTTGCTGGTATTTCAGTGTTAGTGAAATTTAAGAATGATCAGTTGTTGATAAGATCAATGGCTTGATTCTTGCCTAAAACTTT
This sequence comes from Erpetoichthys calabaricus, assembly GCF_900747795.2. Taxonomy (NCBI): domain Eukaryota; kingdom Metazoa; phylum Chordata; class Cladistia; order Polypteriformes; family Polypteridae; genus Erpetoichthys; species Erpetoichthys calabaricus. The sequence goes on from NC_041396.2 coordinate 83,523,555, forward strand.
GGGCTTCCTGTTACGTAATTCTTTATTCCCAGTAGATTTTTTTTCTCTCATTCAATATTTAGACTCTTTCCCAGCCCTGGCCTCTTTTTTGCTTTAACAAATACAAAGACCTTACTGTTAGTACCTTTTGCTTCCTTCTTATGTTTGTTTTGAGTGTCATGGTTTATCTGCTCATTTCCATCTAGCTTCCAATTGTTCTCTCCAAGATCATGAAACTACAATGAAAAGAACAATACTGTAGAAAGGGGGGAGTTTGGAAATAGCCCCCTCAAGCTCAGCCATTTCCAGAGATAGTCATTTGGTGTGAGAATTTAAATCAAGGCTGAAGATGTCATTTTGTGTTCAAATAATGATTCAAAGCTGCTCAGTTGTCACTAGGATTTTCCATTACTCTTCTTATTATTATTCTTGGTTCCCGGTGAGTGAGTTTGTTTAAATTATTTATCCAGGCACTGAAATGTAATGACAGAGTGAAAGGGAGACATTATCTTCACCAACAAAAGACCCAACTTGCCACATTAGTCGAATCCAAACTCAATTATGGACACTCACTATTTATACCTCAATATACACTCATTGGCCATTTTATTAGGTCCACCTATATTGCACGACTGGCTGGTATGATCCTTGTGATTTCCAGTAGTTTCAATTAATTGGTTTGTGGATTCAACAAGATTTTTAAAAATACCTAAGGGAATTTGGTCCCTGCTAACTCAATTTCATCATGAAGTTCCTGCAGATTTTTTTAGTCACACACTCACTTCCTATTCACCGTAACCCCAAAGGTTGTTTGTTGAATTGAGACTGTGTATCCCATTGGCCTTAACTGAAGTCACTGTCATATTTATGGAACCAGCTTGAGATGATGCGTGCTTTGGGACATGGTATATTATCCAGTTGGGACTATCCATTTGAAAAAGTGCAGACTAAGACCATAAAGGGATGCACATGGCAAGCAACAATACTTACAATAGGTATAATGTGACATTTAAAAAATGCAGAAATTTAATTAAGATGCATAAAATATGCCAAGAAAACAGTACCCTAACCATCCTATTAGTGCCGCCAGCCTGTAACTTTGACACAAACCAGAATGATGTTTGGCTCCATGTTGATTACAACAAATTTTGATCCTAACATGTTGCAGGAGAAATTGGGGTTTACATGACAACACTTTAGTAAGCTTCAGACATTTTGTTTTGGTGATCACAAGCCTACTGTAGCCTCAACTTCCCATTCTTAGCTGACAGAAGTACGAGTATAATGTAGCATGGTCTTCTGCTGCTTTAGCCAATCATTTTCATCTGATGTATTGTGCTTCCAGAAATGCCCCTCAGCACAACGTTCTGTTGTAAACAGTTATAATTTGAATATTTGCAGTTATTGTCCTCTCACTTGTCTCATAAAGAAGGTGTTTTCATGGTGGAATTACTGTGTCTGGTACGTACACTTACACCATGATCAAAATCTCTTAGTTCACGTGTCTCCTCATTATGATGTTAACTAGAACAGCAACTCAAGCACTTGATCATGTCTGCATGCTATTTTGAGATGCAGCCACATGATTGGTGTTATGACCTACACTTTAAAAAAACTACACAAGGCCTTAAACTTCAAGCAAGGCCTAAAGCCTAAACATTGCAAAAAGGAAGAGAGGAATTGCCAAACACCTGGCTTAAAATAACTGCCAAATATCTGGCTCAAAATATCAAAGTGCTAATGACGTACAAGGGTGAGTCAAATTAAAAATGTAAACATTTTTTTCATAATTTATTGCAGCAAAGGTGTCATAACACTTCTGTTATCACTTTCCTATGTAATCTCCATGATGTTTGATACCAGTCCTCCTGCTCTTTTGAAGTGCATGGATTCCTCTACAAAAAAATGTTTTTAGTCCTGTGCACAGCTACTTATGCACCAATCACTGCACCTCTTCCTCTTGATTAGAAAGTGTGCTCCACCATGAAGTTCAGAAGTGCAGCTATTTCATTCACCATCACTTGCCGACTTTCTGTGATGATGAATTCAACTTGTCCAGTTGACTCTGGTGTCACTATTTAATGTGTCTGACCCAGCTGAAAAGAGTTTGTCACAGAACTCATGCCTTTTTGTAGGCTCTTACTTCTCTCTTACACTTCCTGGAGTGACAGCCATGAATTACCATACCAAACTTTCAATTTCAATGGATTTTACTCTTCCAACACACAAAAAGTGGATGACAGAATGCTGTGTCTGTTTGGTGTGTGTTTCCAGTGGGGCTGCCATCTTTATACTACTGCTGCTGCTGTGAGATCATGTAGCGCATCTGCACCATGCTTCCACCTGCTGAACACTATTAATATCATTGATAACAATGTTGTTAACTTACATGACAATTTTATAGTGTTTAGAATTTCTAGCACAATTTTAAGGTTTACATTTGACTCTCATATTTTAGTGTATTTTACTTAATTACATGTAAAGGTCTACAATTTAAAATGTTTAAAGTTCTTTAAAAACCTAAGAAAAAAATAATAAAGGAACAAAAATAATACCAGAAATCCATGATTCCATGAATCCAAAATCCAAAATATTTGCAACAAAGCAAAAAATCAAAAAACAAAAAAACAAGTACCTTTAAAACTCTATCGTGCATGTTAGGCGCGCATAGATATTAATTAAAATAATTTAACTATTAGATAAATTGCCCATCACCATGACATATTGCCCTTTAGAATCAGATATTGCATCTGACACTACAAATGGAGTATTTCTGTGTATTAAGATTTCCATACCCCTGGTTTTCTTTGTTTAGCTAGCGTGAAAAAATTGGCCAGACCACTCTTTTTGCAACCAAAACTGGTCCTTGTTTAATAGGCGAGTCTCCTACAAAAATACTATCTTGGCATTTAGATTTGTTAAATGCAAGTGTACTTTCTTTCTCTTTAATTCATGATTGAGACCAGAACTCTAAAACTAATCAAGAACACAAACCTAAAAAAGAGGCGTCACAAAGGGAGGCAAACAATAGCCATTCAGTTTATTCAATTCAATTTCATTGTCCCAAAAGGGAAATTTGGTTTGTCAGCAGGTTTTACACAGTGGGTGAGTCCTGTGTGAAAAAGTTCACTCTGCTTTCCATAATACTTGCTTGTTAAACAGGTCTATTAGATTGGAATGTTGAGACCCTGTTCGCTTTTGACTCCATTTTACAATTTAATTTATTCTGGTTTTATTGCTGACATATAGACTTTCAAACCAGGCAAACAGAACATAAGTACAGAGAGACTCGATACAAGATTTATAAAAGTGTAACATGATGCTAGGACTCTAAAACGACTCAGCTTCCTTAAATCTGCTCATAGTCAAGATACATGCAAGATATTTTTTTGTTTGTCCACTACATCGACTGATCAGAAAAAAATTATGAAAAAAGCCTGGGAGAAATGATGAGGTCAGAAAATACAGCAAATGGTCAAAAACGGAGATCAAAGAGAAAAATGACCATACTGGCTCTCAGAAGAATTTAGAATGTAAATGAAAATGACTAGGAAATTTCTAAGATGAGAAACAGGCTAAAGGTCAAAATCAGCACTCAAGGTAATCTTTTGTCAAAGCCAAAACACAACAGGAAAAGTTAGAGTTAAAAACAACAGCTGTGATTTGAAAAACCAGAAAGACTAAATATTTTTTTAATGCAGCAAACCAAGGTTTATCCATCAAGCTCGGAAACTCCTTAGTGACCTTTGTAGCTTTGCCAATCTGACATCACAAATGAGCCCACCCCGAGGAATTCTGGGCAAGATCTCCATGGAGACAGCAGAAATAGAAACTTAACATAGCCTAAATGGGAAACAAAAATGACATCGAGATAACACAGAATTAAGTAATGAACTTTCACAAAGCAGGTTCTACACAAAACAAAACCCTGTATTTGAATCTCTTGTGTTTCAAAATCATCTAATCCCTATATGAATTAACAGGAACTGCACAGAAATTTACACAAGAAACTATTAAAGTTGGACATCATAACAAATGACAAAACCTGAGATACTAACCCAAAATCAAAGGGTAAACTGAGAGTCAAAGTCAGTCCCAAAAAATACACCAAATAAAGTAAGTAGTTTTAAATGATTAATTTAATCTCAGATAAATGTAACAATATGTGAAAGAACCTTTACATGGTCGTGGAAATTGCAGCACTGCCATGTCAACCTCATGCATTGTGGGAAAGATTCATATAACAATGGGTGACACACTAAACTCAACACAAGTGCACAAAAACAAAATAATCCTTTTAAAAGACAGGGGAAAATGATAAACTTTAAAATAAAGACCCTGAATAATAAACTGACACCAAAAAAACAAATTTCTGGATCATAATACCCCAGAACACATGTATGTATAATTTCTATCATTTCAGGAAATTGATTGAAAAATTAAATGCAAACAGCGATTGCAACATCCACAAAGTTAGACAGCGGCATATTAAAAATGGCAATTATTTGCAACATCGCAGAGATGACAAAAGTAATCTTGACATACAGATTCTGGCCAACCCAGGGGGGTATTTTTTGTACGTGGATTAGTCGTTTAGCCGGATGTAATTGTTGACGATTTGGCCTGATCCTGGATCTGTCGGTTTTTCGAAACTCTTGCTGGAAGTGTTGTCATAGCAACACATTCTAATCCTCAAACCTGCTCGGAGCAGGTTTGTTCTACGTAAACAAGGATTAGTTTACAAACGTGATCAGTGACGGTGCGTGTAAGTCACCCAGTCATGGCTTCGCCGTTCATGAATGAGCGACCAATAGATATTGGTGCGCAAATTATACGAAGAGAATTTCATATAGAGAGGGTTTTGCGCGATCAGCAAGATCCTTTATTGCTCCTAGAGGAAATTCTTTTTGAAAGATATCGCTTTAGCCGAGGTGGAAAATTGTACCTCAAACATTTATTAGCACCTTATATTCGAAGTCAAACTAGGCGAAGTCGGGCTCTCACAACCACACAGACAGTATGCATTGCTTTGAGGTTTTTTACAAGCGGCACTTTTTTATATACTGTAGGCAATGCGGAAAATCTAACTAAAAGTGCAGTTTGCCAGGCAATTCATAAAGTCTGTTTGGCTCTGAAATATTTCCTTTGGATTTTCATAGTGTTTCCTGAACACCTGTTTGTGCAGACAATAAAAGAGGCGTTTCATGCCATTGCAGGTAGGTAATACACAGGTTAAAACACCCACAGTTCCATGAAGAATCTCAATCAGCCTAACATTCTCATTACCAGGATTTCCAAATGTGATTGGGGCACATGGGACTGATCACAGTGGAATTTGATCAAACATTATTTGGAAAATGTACGTCTCCTCCTGATGAATAATCAGACACAGTGTCTTCATCAAATATTTGACCTTCATCAATATCTCGTTGGTCAGACACAGGTTTAAGGGATATAACATTCCCTGCAACTGACCCAACAAAAAAGAGGGCTATATGGAACATACCTATGGCACACATGGAGGACAAATATATGCAATGACCATCCTTTACCTGAAATGAAGTGACCACTGCATCCTGTCACTGGTTCTGAGGAGGAGCTTCCCCCTGGAATGCCCTCAGAATCAGGGCGATGGGCATTTTTCTGGAGAGCCAAATCTTCTGCAGGGGTTAGGTTTGGACCGTGTGGACCTCCACCTGTTTTTTGCTTGTCTGCCTTCTTATTAGCTTTAAAATTAATGTTTTTTATATTATATATGATTATTTATGTCAACAATTCTTTAAATAGTTATATACCAATATTTACCAGTTTGAAGTATATTCTTGTACTTCACTTTAACCTGTTCCCATGTTCTCCTTGTGCTCACGTTTGATCTAGAATTATGACATATTAAATAATAATTAATCTGACACATAGGAAATGAAACGCTACATTCAGTAAGTACAATGCACACTACTTAGCGTTTAATTTGTCGGCCACTTTTTGCCAGCCGTCTTTTTTGGTTTGGGCTGCTTTTGCAGTGTTACACCTTGTGCATATTAAATCTTGAAATTCTTCATGTCCTTCGAATAAAAGGTCTTGCGCCGTGTGTGTGAAAAAAAAATGCACCCGTTCTTTCTTCATTTTGTTACAGCCTATCAAAGACTTGCTGATCATGTTTTCTAGACTCAATATATATGGGCTTTTCACTCAGCGCGGGCGCGCGCATTCATCTCGTATGATTAGATCCAGCTCGACTAATCTACTACACGGCTGCGTTTGAAAAACCGACCTATCCCGGATGAGTGTCACCGGCATTAACTTATCCAAGATGAGGCACCTGATCTCGAATGATTTAAGCGATGTACGAAAAATACCCCCCAGGACTGCGTGGAGTAAATAAATTTGTCCAAAACAAAGATGGCATCATGATAAATTAAAATTATGTAATGAATGTTATACTTTTAAACATACCTTACAGTCATTTGGAAGTCCAATTCCTTGATGGAAAAATGTGTAACTTTCTGAAAAAATTAATTACTTCTGGGTTTAAGATACCACCCAAAGGGTTCAATATTAAAAGGAAAAGGAGACAAATAAATATTACCTAAAACAAGAAAATCAAATTTCAAAACAATACCAAGAAACTAGAAAACTAAAAGAGAGACAAAAAATAGCAAAAAAAAAAAAACAATTTCGTCAACAAAAATAAAACAATAAACTAAAAATAATAAAATACACATACCAATATAGGCAAAACTAAAGCTGGGGACACTGTCCCAACAAAACCATGGAGGAGAAGATGTACCTAAAAAAGTTTCCATTGAGTGATTATATTGTATTTTTATAAGGGTCCTGAAGTGACCATTTTTTAACATGACATGTTCCTTATTGAATGGAATTTTACATTTTATTTTGGTTGTAACATTTTATAAACATGCATAGCTCCCTGAGCTCTAAATGCAAAGTGCTGCATATGAAAATAAAATGAATTGACATGAACTTTGCTTCAGCATAAGCGCTTGTTTTCTGCACTTATTCCATTTTCTGCCCCACGTTTTCCATTGCAGGCTCCACATTAAATGAAATCCATATTATATAGTCAACAATGTTGTACAGGTCATTTGGAATATGTGCTATTTTTAGTAAAGTTATCCACTGGACATTTTGTGTTTCTAAAAGACCATAAAATGATTATGGTAAACGTGCCACTCAGAATTAGAAAAAGCACATTTTAAATCTGACTGATGGAAATTGCAGTCAAGCTGAGAGTAACTTAAACTACTTGATCCCTTAAATGCAATGTTAAAATGAGAAGGATGGCTTTTGTCTCCAAGCTACTTACCACTCCTGCATTAACACAGGAAACCGTTTTCAGCTATTTTGTTTTAAACGTATACTTGAATTCATGCTGAGAACCAGTTGCTTGACTCTTACAATCAAGATGTCCTCTTTAGCCGCCAGTCTTCCACCATTAATCTCCAACTTGTTAATTTATCCTGTAATCATAAAGTCTTACTGAGGATTCTGGTGAACTGTTAGTTGTTTTCACCAGCCTCATCAATCTTCCATTGGGGATCTCCATACTGAGACTATTCCAGGCTCCATTAATTATTCAGAGATGTTTAAAAGTGTTTATGAACCAGTTTACGAGCATGCAAAAACTGGCAAGAGACCATAAATGCAAACAAGCTGTATAAATAACAATCATTAAAATGATCTTCAGCAAGTTTTCAGCTTCTCCTAGAGAATTTCAAGCATTCCCTTTCAGATGAAAGATAAAAGCCCTCCACGTGTCCTAGGCCGGATTCTCGCTAATGTCTGGATTATCTCACATACCTGTAAGGGGCATATAGGTTCCCAGACCTCCCATAGCAACCCCTTTCAATCCAGCACTAGGAGACCCTCCTAGGTTGTGGTGATACATTTCAAGGAAATCTTTTGTTGAGCCAGTGCCTACAGTCTCATACGTGAAGATGGATTTGGATGTTGGCTACTAAATCATGCTAACAGTGTGATTACAATGCTGTCTTTACAAGTAACACATTCACATGAGCACTTTAGTGGCAGAAGTGTCCTGCCAAGAGGTTAACAAGTCTGTATATCCTTCTTAGTGTCAGGTCCACTAACCTGGCATAGGATGTCCACCACTACAATATAAAAGGTCACCACATACAAAATGGCACTCTTGAGTCTGAGATAGATGACACTTCTCTTAAAAGCGCCTTGGGATAAAGACTGAGCTTTAAAGACTATTCTTAATTCCAGTACATATCTGTCCATACATCACCAATAAAGCATGATCCTGTTTTGATTTCAGTTCGGGTCTTTCACAGAGTTTTTGATCATGGCTACGCATCTACTAGTGTTATGTTCAAGTTTATGATCATGAATATACAGTATATTACAATAAAATTCTTACATGCATATCTCCCACAAACTATTGACAGTAATACAATACTAACAACAGACACAAAAGGCAATAAATACAATATTATCTACCATGTTCACTATACGAGAAAAATTTCCAGGATCAGTTGATAGCATGGTAGTAGGGTGTAGTTATTGACTCTGCTGCTAGGTGTTCTATGACAGCAGTTTGCTAAATTAGTCTGCTGGGTGGCTTTAAACCGAGTTAATTAAGTGAGTATTTCTGACATTTATTCTACAATCACACAAGTCATTTTGGCATTTTTTTTCTCCAAGCCACCATGGAAGATTTTTCAAGAGACAATGACAATTGTGTTTATCCACATTGACTGGGTTGTTCATAAAGTTTGTTCATTGTGAACAGATTTAATCAGAGACATTACATTGAAGTGCTGCAGCATCCACAGGAGAGCGTCAAGGAAAAATATCCGGAAAAGTGGCAACACACAAAGTCGCAGCTGCACACATTGTATATATTTGACAAAAACCAATGTGGTTGTTGCTTTGCAATCCATATTCACCAGATCTCGCTGTCTGTAACTCCTTGCTGTTCCCAAAATTAAAACTGAGACTGACGTGAAGCAGGAAAAATTACCGGATGCTCTAGATATAGTAGCAAAAAATGAGTATAGAAAATATTAACAAGAATGGAAGAAGTGCTGGGACAAGTTCATTGTATACAAAGGAGAGTATTTTGAAGGTGACTAAAAGGGAATTGTTGAAAGTATTGTAATAAAGTTTTGTTTTTGGTCCCCTCTTTGTATACTATATATATAATAAATTCTCATACGATTGTTAAGACTATGAGGGTCAACACTGAGTTCACTGGATATCTCACACTATTTCAGACTTTCATTAATGCTGGGTCCTGATATCAAAATTACCTCAACCCAAATGGCCACTTCATTTTATATAGTGACCAGAACTGGCAAGTTAATTGACCCACTTGTGATCACAAAGAAAGTGGAGGAGACTGAATCAGAAACCTTGTGATTTATAGCCTAACACATTTGCCACTTGGTTACATCCTGTGATATTTGTGAATTGATTGATTTTGAATATAAAGCAAAGCACAATAAAAGACTGAAATACATTTGACACTTAAGCCCCCTTTGTGCTGTATTTTCAGTTGCAGCTTTCATTCCCATAATCTTAGCAAGTCATGAGCAGTCGTAGTCTGTGTCTGTGACCCCAACGAATTAGTCACAGAGTCCGCTTCTGTGTATGTGAGAGCTGACAACCGATTACAATGCTTAAAATGCTGCAAACAGAGAAGAGCCCATTAGTATTTCAATAATGTATCTAATAATATTCAAATATTTAAAAGAAGCCCCAAGAAATTAAGAGAAACCAGGGGAAGTGTGGACCTAGTATAAATGTCTATTCAACATCTCATCTCTGTCATACCACAACAGAATGGAGAAGATACTCCTGGCTGACTGGCTTCCAAAAGGTGTCAACCTTGCAATACTTCAGTGGCACATTAAAAAATCTGAAATTGTGAGGGAGTCATGTAATCCATTATCCCCTACAGTCTTGTAATCTGAAATCCTCAAAGCAATTGTACTGAATGCACATGGCAGTGTTTTTTGTTAATAATGGAATTAGGACACAGAGTGAAGTTACGGAAAACAAGCTAAAGTCATAACCAGGGGCCTCATGCATAATGCCATGCATAGAATTCACACTAAAACATGGCTTAAAGACAAAAGCGGAAATGTGCGTATGCACAAAAAAATCCAGATGAATAAATCTGTGCGTTCACCAACTTCCACGTTCTTCCACTCCATAAATCCCGGTCAGCGTGAAAAGTAATGCACGTGCACGCACCTGCTGCCACTCCCCAAACTCCTCCCAGAATTACGCCTCTTTGAATATGTAAATGAATATAATGGCAAAAGCACGGGGGGGGGAAATAAAAGAATTTCAGTGAATACCAAATGGAGGCAAGGAAAAACGTACTATTTGTTGGTTTAAACAGTGGTACAAACAACAAAAGGAAATTGATCGAGTGACATACAGTAGAGTGTCAGAGAAACTCGAAAGCTCAAGTTCACAAAGTCGCACAGTGCCCGAAATAAAAAAGAAGTTGTCAGATATCAAAGTCACCATAAAAAGGTGAGTCGTAGCCCACCGTCTGAGTGTCATATGAAAGCTTATTAGGGTACAGAGAAAAAAAAATAGGCACACAGTGCCTGAGATAATCTTGAAATTTCCACTTTAATCACATCTTCTATGATCAAATGTGTGTGAATCACTAAGTGCTTCTTAAACGGGCTTTCTCTTCCTCCGACAGGACATACAATCCATTACATTCGTGATATTACAGCTCTCTGAATAATTAAAATACTGAGATGTATACTTGATATAATTTTCATGATGATAGGAGTTAAAGAATGTTATTAAACATGACAACATGGTGGCGCAATGATTGTTCCTGCCTCACGCAAGATGCTTGCTGCGCCATGCACGACCTTTGATGAAATTGTTTATTGCAGCAGTACTGTCTCTTTCAAATGTATTAACCCCCAATTTCTGTCTTTACTTTTCTTTATCCAAATACCCAACCGCCACACAATCAGCTCTGTAATAGACGTTAAGCCATCTATAAGCTTAGAACGCCGATTCTTCAAACTTTTAAGGAACATTGAAATATCTTTGTAGTACATGTTTAATTATTCTATCCATCCATCCTTCCAGTGTCCCGCCAGCCCCAGCAAGAATACAGCGCGAGGCAGGAACAATCCGTGAACAGAGCGCCAGCTCCTCACTAGCGCTGCGGCACCGTGTCCTCATATGTTTAATTATTAACAATATAGATTATTTAAATGAAGTTAAAGTTTTATCTGTATAATAAAATAAACATATTTTGCTACATTTCATCTTAAAAATGATATCGTCATCATATGTAAATACGTGCTTTATAAAGTGGCTCAGGTTGTTCAATATTATAACTGTATCGCAAGTTTACAGTGAGGTAATTGTACTTACTGTATAAGTACAAACAGTTCTACAAGGAGTACTTGTTGGACTGATTGAGTGCGTTTATAGTTCTTGGGATGAAACTGTTTCTGAACCGCGAGGAAAGGCTCTGAAGCATTTGCCATATGAGAGCAGTTCAATAGATAGCATGGCTGAGGCAACGTGTGCTTGATGCTGTATACCGATAATTTCTTTCCGATCAGCTGCTGTAGAGCAGTGATTCCCCACTCAGATACAGTGATATAAATATTCCGAGTTCTGCAGTGAGAGTAATATGGGAAAAGATGATCCGCTGTGGCAACCCCTAACGGGAGCAGCTGAAAGAAGAAGAAGAAGGTGCAGTGAGAGTAACAACACTAAAGCAGCTATGGTATTTAGAATAGTTTGACCATTCTGTGGACCATTATATTGTTACAGGTTAATTACAATCACATGCATTAAACTAATAAACAATATGTGGTTAATTTCAGTTTATTTATAAAGCCGTGTCAAGGATGTGGATCTAAAAAAGAAAGGGAAACCACACTGGAACAGTAGCACTGCTTTGACACTGGGTGCCACCAGTCTGCAAAACCGAGTGGAGAACTTGCATACGCCAGGGTTTGATCTACCATGGAAATGTGCATGGCTTTATGCCAAGTTTAGGTTTTATACATCGTGATTTGAGCATGGAAATGGGCTAACACAACATTTTTGTGCGTACACACTGTTTATACATGATGCCCCAGGAGAGCAAGAATTTAATAAATAGAAGGCTGGATAATGGATGGATGGAATCCCAGAACATAAGGCAAAAAAATTTGTGAAAGATGGGAAGATTTAAAGTCAGAATAATGCATGTAAGTAGGCCAAGAGGAGACACATAATTCATAATCAGGGATGGAACAGATTTTGAAACCAAACAGCCTTTCTAACTTCCAAACAAATAGAAAGCTGAGTCATTTTAGTGAATTCAAACTTGGGACACCTAGGAAGATCAATGGGCTGTCATTTATACCCTTTGACCTGTGGTCTCACGACTTACATGATTCCTGATGTCACCCCTAATAACCGCTGTCAACAATAAAGTCCCAAAATGGCAGTGCTTACTGAAAAAACAAAACGCCAATGTGGGATAATGCAAAAAAAATTAACAAACATATGAAAAAATAAATAAATGTGACCATTAGACTTCTGGGTCTCAAAAACTCTGAAAACAATATATAAATTGTATTTAAAAGGAAAATTTAAAAATGTGGCTCAAATCATGAGAGCAACACGATCCAGCAACTGCGGATATTAAGTGTGCTCTCCAACTCAAATTCGTGTCAAGTGATGCCAGCCTTAGTTGCTCATATTTTTTGTTCAGGCGCTTTCGGGATAAACAGCAACCATCAACATGGGGTGGGTTGAACAGCATAATGCACATACATCACTTGCTGGAGATGAAAGTGAGTCAAATGAAAGCACAAGATGATCATACAGTACATGCTAACTCTCCTGATGCAGCTCTTACTCTTAAATTGTACCATTACACACAATGCTTTTAAAAGGTGCTGGCAAGCCTGCTTAAATTGGAGCAGGAACAGGAATAATGCTCCAATGGAGTGTTTGCTTAGGGTATTATAAATGATATTATAAATGACCCCCCCTTTTAGCTAAAAGTACAGAAGAATAAAAAAGGTAATTGGTTCTGAATTTTGCTGCAGTGTCTCTGGATCCTATTCAGAGATGGAAAGAGAGATTTTCTTTACATCTTTACAGTTTCTAGTATGGTATGTAAATGCATGATCATTTCAGACTCTGGTCTGATCTTGGAGGGAGGTAGTATGGTCTAGTGACCAAAGTACCGGATTGTACATCACAACAGTTCAGCTTTCATCACTGATTCACTGTGTAACGTAACCTGCATCCACTGTAGAAATAAATGTTGAGTATGCACCAATTGTGAAGGCCCTATATAAACTCAGATCAAGGTTGGATATTATAGGCAGTATGGCCTAGTAGCTAAATCATTGGAATTCACAAACCCACTACTGTAAAGTCCATTTGTTATGTGACCAAGAGCAAGTCACTCACCATGTCTGTTCACCATTGTAGAAGAAAACATATCATTCAAGTTTCTAGTATACGTAGGTCCATCGGTGATCATGCATAACTTTCATAAATAATTCTAGGTCATGGGGACTGTCGCCTACCCCAACAACAGCAAAAACCAGCACTTGGACAGGGCAGCAGCCTCTCACACATACTCAGACTCACATCGGGCCAATTTAGAATCGCCATTTTACCTAAGAGCAAACTTACACTCTGACTTTCATACCTAAATCATTGTACTGTTCATATTACACAACATTCATTCATGTAATAAGTTTGAGCACCACCAGGGTTGCTGTACAATGGCTGACCCTGTACAAGGTGAAATGAAGAACAAAAAAAAAGTTGTCTTAAAGACATTGCGTGCACACATGAGTTTCACAAATTACAAAATCTTTTCCCAGGATGCACTCCTAAACAACATGAAATGTAACTTATTTTCACACTAGTTTGCTAAAAGAGAGCCAAAAAGGTTTTCCCCAGTATTGTCTCACATTCTCACTGGCTATCTTTCTTTGCTGTCCTCACTACTTGTCATCTGTCTGCCAACACTATAGATTTGGTACAGATAATTTAATTATTCTTGAAAATGAATGTGCCTTCGATGACTTATATACTGGGTCAGAATTCATCTATGACATGCTCATATTCAATGAGCATTGCTGATGGGCATGAGCATCACAGTTACAATTTGTAGATTTAGTTCTCTAGTTCTTAAATCCGTACACTGGCTCCCGGTTAAGTTTAGGGCAGATTACAAAGTCCTCCTTTGAACATATAAACCCTTAAATCGCCACGGTCCGGCTTACTTGTCTGAACCTAACATGACTTACAAAACAGAATGTACATTAAGATCTCAAGATGCTGGTCTGCTTATGATTCTAAGAATTAAAAAAATAACAGTGGGAGGTCGAGCTTTTACTTACAGGGCCCCTAAACTGTGGAATGGTCTGCCTGCTACTATAAGAGGTGCTCTTTCAGTCTCAGCTTTCAAATCCCAGCTGAAGACTCACTACTTTAGTTTAGCATATCCTGACTAGAGCTGCTGATTAACTATACAGACTGCATCTCTGTTGTTGATCATTAGCACTAAAACATAAGTAATAAGATAGTTATAATTTGTTACTAACCCTCACCTATTCTGTTTCTCTTTTCAGTACTCAAATGTGGCACTTGGTGCCACGGCCCACCTGCCAAGTTGTTTTGCCTGCTCAAGGTAAAGTCATCCCTGATGGAGGATCGCAGGAATCATCGGGTAGAGGAGTTCTTTCATCGTATTGGCAGGCCCAGCGCGGTTTCAGATGTGGAATGGCCAAATGGGGGAGGCAGCTTGATGGCTGAAGTCTACAGGACTTTAAACAAATCCAAATCATATTATGTGATATCATCTACTTTTAAATTCTGCTCTGTACTTGTAATATTATTTTACTATTATACTGTATTGAGGATTACTTGTGTTTTGTTCTGTGTATTGTTCTGTGTATTGTCTTTTTGACACCCACTGCACGTCCAACATACCTGGAAAGGCGTCTCTCTTTGAACTGCCTTTCGGAAGGTTTCTTCCATTTTTTTCCCTACTAGGGTTTTTTTTGGGAGCTTTTCCTTGCCTTCTTAGAGAGTCTGGGGGGGCTGTGAAAAGGCAAGGCCTGTTAAAGCCCATTGTGGCACTAATTGTGTGATTTTGGGCTATATAAGAATAAATTGTATTGTATTGTATTGTATTTACATACAGATCTGAAAAATGCATGAGAGAAAATCGAGTGGAAATTGTATAACAAACTTTTCCTAATGCACACATCTTTATTGATGAGGGAGGAAAGCTAGAAGAAATCCAATGTGGACAAAGGGAGAATTTGCAAACTCCATTCAGACAATGATCAAAGACTGCAAAAAGTCAGTTTATTCATCCATTAGTTTTTAAATTTATTTAATGCAGCAACAAAGCACAATGGTTTCTTGTTAAATACATTTTAGCTAAGTAGATTAAGTATTACAGCTAACCACAGAGCAACAAGGGTAATGTTCACTTAATGTACCCATTGTGAAGAACAGAAGGGATTAATTATACAATAGCTTTGTGCTTGATGTATTGGTCAGTCATCCTGTAAATTTTACGTCAATGAAATAAATGATGAATATATTTCAGCGTGTGCTCTCTGATCACAATATGCAGGTTTTCTTAAAATTCTCAAGATTTTTAAAACTGTTATTGAAACTAGAGCCTTTAGCTAAAGGGAACACGAACCATAAAATGATCTACCTGCCA
This sequence comes from Erpetoichthys calabaricus, assembly GCF_900747795.2. Taxonomy (NCBI): domain Eukaryota; kingdom Metazoa; phylum Chordata; class Cladistia; order Polypteriformes; family Polypteridae; genus Erpetoichthys; species Erpetoichthys calabaricus. Next base: position 83,539,267 of record NC_041396.2, read on the forward strand.
GTGTTAGAGAAACCCAAAGAATTAAAATCAAGTCAGAAGATCTGCTATTAGAGTATGACTTTTAATATTTTAGATCTGCGGATAAGGATATTTATATTGTTTTGTGAGTAACTTAAAGTGACTCACACTTACTAAGTCTTCCTATGTCTTTTCATGTCATCCAGTGGTGACACCCAGTGTCAATGACTTATTATATAGGCACTTAAAGATGTTAAATTGATGTGTCATCACCAATGATTGACCTGACATGTGAACTCTGTCGTTTGAGTCACATGTTTATATCTGTGTTGTGATGTAATCCTGGATTGTCCCCATGCGAACTGGACAACTGTTCAGTCATAAGCAGGTGAATTCTGTATTTTCTTTTCTTCAATTCTCAGTTTAATATCAAACTTTTAAATTTAACACTCAGCCACATTAAGATCTTAATTTATTTAGAAGTTAGAAAATGTAAGTGTGGCGTACCATTTAGGTGCATTCGAGGACTTAGTTAAATGATTTGTTGAGGCATTTGCTCAATTACTTAATTAAAAGAGTCAGTTATCACATTTTTCTTTGTAAATAGTTACATAACAACAAGTCATATTAAAAAATAACAGCAATAACAGAATGCAATTACATGTGCTAGTAGATTACATTAAATACCTGCTTGTAAACTGTACTTTACCATGTTATGTAGTTAAAAACACTGCTTGTGGTGGCTGAATAGCTTTCATAGACAGCAGATCCAAATTCAAGTGGGGTAAAAATATTATCAGTTCATGTTCTGTTGTTAGTTGTTGGTTGTGAAAGGTCTGTGACTAACTGTAGTTCACATTTTTTAAACACAACATTTTTAAATAAGTAACCGATGGAGAATTTAATTCCCTGTTGAAGTGTCAAGAAAAAAAAGTTGGCTACTTCCAAGAATGTATGGAGCTTTGCTGATAAATTACAGCATCAAAGAAGTATTGACCCATTAAAATATGCAGATAATGCAGATATAAGGTTTGTTTTTAACATAACGTAAATACTGAGGACATATTTGTTCACAGAACAACACTTACATAATTCCTTTCCTGTTACAATCATTTCTAAATAAATATTTTTTTTATTTCAATTTCTTTTCATTATTTCTACTTTTACAATTAACTTGAGAGGAGAAGTGTACTGGTGTACAAGAGGTCCATCTTGAACATGCACGCACCTCTTCCTGCATTTGACTAACTTGTATTCAGGGTCTATTTTGCCAGCAGAAAAAAAAAAGAGGAAAATTTACAAAATATACAAGTTTAATTGACCTCTCTCAAAATAAACTAATTTGTAATTAAAGTTGCACAGAATGATTTTCTGTTTTAAGATTGACAAGATCATTAATTTGCCAGTACTTTTCAATGGGAGGTTTTGAAATTTCATAACTTTTACAGCGCTCTCTATTCAAGACACCTTAATAAAAACTGAACTTTCACTACAAATTTCCCTGAAGAATAAGTTTGCCAAATTAAAAAAAAAATTGCAGAAAGATAGACAGGTGGACAGACAGACAGACAGACCGAAATGACAACCACAGTAGGTGCTTTTTGCTTTATTTAAAAAAATATTTAGATGTATAAACATATCTGTCTACATAGTATTCAGTGCTCAACATTGGGCTCTATGTTTACAAGTCATGTGTGCAGTCATCCATCTGTCATGACTTCAACATTCTGGACTCTTAGGATGTTATTGCAGCTTTATTATTCTGATTTAAAGATAATGTTGATATTCTGAAAGTTATTTTTCATTTAGTTCATGGTGTTTTCATGCTGCCATTTTGGGATTTGTTTTGGGTTACAGTTGACACCATTTTGCATTCCTTTCTAGTGGTAATAGCTATTTTCATGTTATGTCATCTTCCATGTAATATTTTTGAGTGGCAAGGGACATCAGTGTTTGTGAAGTGTATGGATACTTTTCAATAAATTGCACTTCATGAGAGATTAGCCAATCAGGGAAAGGATAGATAGACAGACATGCTGTATCTATATTAGGAATGAAGCAATATGTATATCTCACAAAACAGTATTTGCAATATCTTCATTTTGGGTTCATGATATATTATGATATCCCTTGTGCATCATTGATGAAATTAAAAAGGGAAACACAGTTTTTCCTAAAACTGATAGATAGATAGATAGATAGATAGATAGATAGATAGATAGATAGATAGATAGATAGATAGATAGATAGATAGATAGATGAGCCCCAGTTGCATTTCTTGACACATTTCTGCTGAATAATTTCTTGGCCGAGAGTACTCAGTGTTAGTGTGTTAAAGAGAGGATGTGCAGCATGGTTCCTATTGGCACTCAATTTTGTTTTAATTCTCTCCTTTAGTACTACCACCAGGGGTTCCAGAGTCCATCCCATAACTGAGCCTGTTTTTTTTATTAGCTTGTTGATTTGGTAGACCTGTCTTGAAGTAATGTTACCAGCCCAGCACACCTCAGTGTAGCAGATTGCACTGGCCATTACAGAATTGTAGAAGATTAGCTTTGTTCTCTGACCTCCAATACTGGTCAGACATTTAGGGCTTTGACAGGGGTGTTACGGACTTCTTGGTTCTGACCTCATCTAAAAATGACTATTTCCTTGTTTTGCCCCATTTTTATTTTGTCATTCCAGATTATTATTAGCTCTGCTCATAAAACCATCCACCTGTTTATGGACCAACTTAATCTAGTTCAGGGTCACTGGGGCCAGTTTATTAAGGACATAGACACACACCCCCAAACCTGTTTGGACGATCTTTTTGTTTTTGCAGTGTTTTTTATTTATGGTGAATTATGTCATTTTTCTCCACTCCTCTGTTTTCACTTATTGTAATTTTGATAGGTTGTGTCCCTTTTCCCAACAAGTGCCAACTGGGGCCTTAAGGTGAGACCTGACCAGTCCTTTATATGCTATCCGAAGCAAATCTAGCTCTTGCTTTAGCTGCTTGGCTTTCTTGTTTTGTGCTTCCCTGTTGTTCCTGTTTTTTTTAGCTTTGCTAATCTTTAGATCATTTTGGACTGATTCTTATATTTTTTAATTTTTCAGTTTTATTTATAGATTTCTATTTTGATATAGCAAGCTACAACTGGTAATTTAGAATTATTTCTTATTTTTTATTTCTTAATTAGAATTTAGTTTTGCTATTTTAAAATTTTGCTTTGTTTGGAATTTTTTTACATTATTTTAGATTTTCATATCTGCATCATTTGTTTGAAACCACTGGTCAAAAAGGGCAGCAGAAACAAAGTTCCTTAATTACTAAATAATTTACTACAGAATTCAAAATTCAAAAGAAAGCAAAAAAATCCCTAAGAAACAGTACCTAAATACAAGCCACAACTCCAAAGCCAGAAAGTCCATAAAGAAAGCATAAAATTAAACAGAAGCAGAAAAGTGTCAAGATAAAACTATCAAGAATGAAATGCCAAGGCTGCAGACTGATTGGGGCTTCAGCGTAAATACTAACTGGGGCCACTACCCCAGCTGTATACTCAGATGGCCCTGCACCCTTTGGTTCAGCATTGAGGATACAGGACAGATAGCACAGAAAGTTAACATCTTGAAACTTAACAATCTATAATAATAAAAGGCAAAGCCCTCACTGACTGACTGACTGACTCACTGACTCACTCATCACTAATTCTCCAACTTCCCGTGTAGGTGGAAGGCTGAAATTTGGCAGGCTCATTCCTTACAGCTTACTTACAAAAGTTAGGCAGGTTTCATTTCGAAATTCAAAGCGTAATGGTCATAACTGGAACATATTTTTTGTCCATACACTGTAATGGAGGAGGCGGAGTCACGTATCGCGTCATCACGCCTCCTATGTACTCACGTGAACTAAAAACAAGGAAGACATTTACAGCACGAGTCACACGCGGGACTCTTTTAATACTGTGTAAGCATACATATTAACACATGTGCAATTAAATGTGTGCATTTACGGGGTGATTTCTCAGGCTTAAAAGCTCACCTTTTATCAAACGCGGGAAGAAAGGTAACTGACGTTGTTCACTGTCTTTTAATACTGTGTAACCATACATATTAACACATGTCCAATTAAACGTGTGCATTTACGGGGTGATTTCTCAGGCTTAAAAGCTCGCCTTTTACTAAAAAGGTAAATGCAAAACTATTTTCAATCAGTTTATTGAAACGCTCCCGTTAAGGATTGCAATAACATATTCGCGAGATAAAAGAACGAAGTAGGGGGAAATGGAGGAACAGCCGCAAACAGCGAAGAGCAAAAAATTAATTAAACAATTGAGAACGGAGCGAGTTAAGCATACAAGCATGTTCATAAGGGAAACAAAGCACGGTGTAAAACGTAAGTTTCAATTAAGTTTATAGAAACGCTCCCGCTGCGGATTGCAATAACATATTCGCGAGATAAAAGTTTAATGAGAAGACACGAGGTATAAACGAACCACACGCCGTGGCGCAACGTTAGGGGCAACAGTTTCAACCATTCTATGATCTGCTTCTCGCAACTGAAAGACGGCACATGGCGGATGTTAGCCGACTTGCTGACCGCAACGTTAGGGGCTTCAACTATGGCGCTGACGCCACATCTCAGTGCCAACACTTTGCAGACTGTACTTAAAAGACACGCCCTCCTCACTGGACAGTTAAAAACACCAATCAAACTAACGATGACATGAAGTATTACCCAATCCAAAGTAGGAAAGGAGGCATCTTCATAAAATGCGTGTGGGATGATTTGCATGAGACGCTGCTTTAAAAAAAAAATGATAAAAAAAATACGGGATAAATCCCGTCCAGTATTGATTCAAAACGGGACGCGCAATTTCATTCTCAAACGCGGCACGATTCCGTATTTTAAAGGACGGGTGGCAACCCTACAGTGCCAGGTAACCACCCATACAATCAGATTGTGATTCAGACTAGGAATGCAATGAATGTAATTACCCCGATCTACATACAAGGCGAAAGTCTTGCAACATTCAAAGATGATGGTTTGGGATAAGTACACCATACAACATAAAAGAGCTTATGAAGCCTTGAACCGAAAAAAGCAAGATCTCAGAGATCGTAAAAAAAAAAATAGGAGGTAATGTCGTTTTACTCGCTGTAGATTTTAGTCAAACATTACCAGTTATTCCACGAGGGAGACCAGCAGATGAACTCAACGCGTGTTTAAAATCCATGCTTCTCCCACGCTCGGTTATATGTCGCGTGTTCTCGGGTAGGTGCACCAAAAAATGTATACATTTAAGCATGTAATGGGCAAACAAAAAATGAGGTATACCCGAAGGCACTGCAGTAGTACTTCATGTAACTTTACTTCTTAAATGTTAATGTTTTACTGTTTAATAATTTATACGCTTCTTATATGTTGTTCAAATTCTTTTATCAAAATACCACTGACAGCGCAATACACGATAACATGGAGTGAATACACCATACGCATCCGCCCACGGCTGCCCTGCTGTGCGCAGATAGGAGTTCATTCTACAATAAAATAAAATAAAGATAAAAAGAGTAAAACAATCATCACCCATAAAAAAGGATAGTAGACGTGACGTACTATATGTGTACCACATTTCAAGTGTATAGGTGAAACGGTTTGCGAGCTACAGGTCATTTAAAATCCTGGACAGACACACAAATTGCCACGGTAGCAAATTACAGAAGAAGATTTTACTGTTTAATAATTTATATTTATATGAAAAGTGCTTCTTATATATTACTTCATATTCTCATATGATAATGATGTTAATGTTTATATTGATTTCTGTGTTATTAAAACTGCATGTATGTGTGTATATGTATATATATATATATATATATATATATATACTAGCAAAATACCCGCGCTTCGCAGCAGAGAAGTACTGTGTTAAAGAGGTTATGAAAAAAAAAGGAAACATTTTAAAAATAACATAACATGATTGTCAATGAAAGCCCATTTCAGTCAGTAAGTCTTATGTGTGTGTTTATGTATGTGTGTATATATATGTAGATGTGTATATGTAGATATGTATATATATGTATATGTATATAAATGTTTATGTGTGTGTGTATATTATATATATAATATATATATATATATATATATATATATATATATATATAAAAGACAGCAACAGTTATAACAATGACAACACAATTACATTGACAATCATGTTACGTTATTTTTAAAATGTTTCCTTTTTTTTTCATAACCTCTTTAACACACTACTTCTCCGCTGCGAAGCGTGGGTATTTTGCTAGTACAAAAATAAATAAACAAAACATAACTGAAGATCATAATCACTCTATATATAAAATCCAACATCTGTCTGTATGCCTGTCCGCTTTTCACGAGAGAACTACTTAACGGATTTAGATCGGGTTTTTTTCTATAATTTGCTAGTTGATTTTGTGACTTCTCTCATTGCACAATGTATCATAGTTTGCTTGCAGTGCCAATATATTTTCGCAAATCCGAGAGAGACACAGCAGGCTGAGGGGTGGGGCCTTCCTCACTCACTGCTTAGCTAGTGAACGAGAGAACTACTTAATGGATTTAGATCAGGTTTTTTTCAAAAGTTTGCTTGAACATTGAGTCATAGTTCGCTTGCAGGAGCAATATATTCGCGCTAATCCAAGACATAGGCTGCGGGCCGAGGAGAGGGTGAAGTGTGACATCAGGAGTAGGAAGCCGAGCAGGGCCCTCCTCACTGCCCTGTTTCACTACTACGCGGGCGGAGCCATGGGGGACGACTAGTATTACATTAAAACAATAGAATTCATAATATAATATACAGGATTATTTTTAAAAAACAACAAAATGGTTAAATAAACAAGCAAGTAATTTAAGCCAGGGCAACAACCCTGGTTGAAACATAGACTAGGCCTTTTTTATGAAGGACTCAGGACTTTTTTTTTTATTTCTTAGGCCTAAATCTTGATAATACCCCACCATTTCAGAATCACCACCAAACCTAACATGCACATCTTTGGGATGTAGGAAGAAAACCTTGTATACTGTCATTTTCATGGTATTTTATAGGTGAAGGTGGCACAATGGTTATTATTGTGTACGTATAGCTCCATGATAGTGGCTTCAGAGCCTGTTATGCCTACTGTCTCTATACAGTTTGCAGTTTGTTCTCAAGTTTTTCTTCAAGTTGTGTTTTTCCATCCAACATCCTAAAACATGGGTGGGTAAGGTTATGAGTGAGTGTGCCCTGCAGTAGATTGGTATTTTATCAGGGTTGATATGTGTCTTGTGCCTGTTGCTGCCAAGATAGGCTCCAGCTTCTGAACTCTGTATCAAGGTAAGTGAGTTAGTGATGGATGAAGGGTGCAAAGTATGTGCACTTAGAGAACATCTTGGAAGCTCCAAAAAGGCAGGCAATACCACCTCGAGCAGAGATGGGGTGCTCTCTTTAACAACCTTGTGCATTACTGACATTTGCCTGCATAAAAACTACTAACTTGTGATTCACTTCCACACCAAGCTCCACCCCTTCTGGGCCAATAATATACAAGCCTCAAAGCCACCAGAAGCCAGCATTCATTTGAGAACCACTCTTTAGGGTAGAAAGATCAACATCTCACCTTTCTCTTGTTGTCTTGGCTGGTCTCAAGTGTTTTGTACCTTTAAGTGCCATTTTCTTTGTCTTTTTTCATTAACTCATTAAAAAATGGGGTTGCTGGCAGGTACCCCAGACATTTTTACGTTTCTTATCTCATCTTTTCAGATCACAATGCATATGCTTGTTAATGTGTACAGCTCACTGGGCTTATTTTAAAAAGGCAAATATGTAAAAATAAATTTGAAGCATGGATGATGTCAACAACAATACTTTCAGACACAAAGTAAGAAAAATCATAACAAAACATTCTTTAATCTTTTAAAAACAATTTAAGGCCCATAGGTGGGCTAAAAAAAGCATGGGTTTAATAAATAAAATGCTTCCGGACAATGTGATTTCTTAACAGTTGTGTTTCTGTCAGCTTTGCTTTTGGCAAAAGGCTACAATTCTGGCTTCAGATTGAAAGATGTGTTATAAAATAAATGACATCAAATGACATGTCAGTTGTTATTTAAAGTTTCTCATATCAGGTGTTTGAGTTAACTGCTGCTCTTCACAGATTATGTGATTTCGGGTCTGTTATGGCAGGTGTTAAGTACAGTATTTTACCATTTGAACGTGTTCTTCCAGAAATCTCCCAGTGCAGCTTTGAGGCTGACCAAGTCTACAATGAGAAAAAGAAAAAAAAATCTAAAAGCAAAAGTAAGGATATGTTTCTTGCTCATTTGTGGTGTCACTTGTTTCCTTTAAAACACTTTTTTAAATATATACTGTATGGGCTTTTCCTTCATCGACTGCTTTTTAGTCTTAATCCTGATGCTCCGTTTATTCAACTCATTATCATTATTATTTATGGTGGCTCCAAAATCTGTACTTACCCCTACTTTCTCTTCTGTTCTTTTTACGGTTTTCTGTGGTGGCAATCTGAGCCACCACCACCTAATCAAAGCACCGTGATGTCCCTACATTGATGGATTAAAGGCCAGATGTCCACATGACTGTCATTATCAAATTCTTCCATGAGAACCCTGAATACAATGAGGACTGATTGAGGTAATTTATGTTAGGTAGAATGCCTAGAGGGGGCTGGGTGGTCTCATGGCCTGGAACCCCTGCAGATTTTATTTTTTTCTCCAGCCTTGTTTATTCTGTCCTCCCTGACCATCGGGCCTTACTTTTATTCTATGTTAATTAGTGTTCCCTAATTTTAATTCTTATTTATTTTGTCTTTTTTCTCTGTCTTCATTATGTAAAGCACTTTGAGCTACATTATTTGTATATAAATAAATGTTGTTGTTGTTGTTATGTCTGCAAATGCCTATTTACTATTAGATAGATAGATAGATAGATAGATAGATAGATAGATAGATAGATAGATAGATAGATAGATAGATAGATAGATAGATAGATAGATAGATAGATAGATAGATAGATAGATACCTTATTAATCCCAAGGGGAAATTCACATACTCCAGCAGCAGCATACTGATAAAGACAATATTAAATTAAACAGTGATAACAATGCAGGTATACAGACAGACAATAACTTTGTATAATGTTAACGTTTACCCCCCTCGGGTATTCTCTCTGTTAATATTCCCCTTTTGCTGCATATGTTTCTCCTCTTGGTCATTTCTACTCTCACCCTTACTTTTATCTAGCAGAGGTTATTTTGTCACGGTATGATTGCTTCAGAACTAATCTTAGCCTCTTGCTGTAAATCTCATGATTCTGTCTTGGGAAATTTCTGGAAATCCACATTCTTTAATCTAGTGTTGCCTGAAATTTCTGCAGTGTAGAAAAACTGATCGTCTTGTTCCAAGATAGAGAGGTGAGGATTGAGGAGGCCAGTGGTCTGCATCGTGTTCCTAATCTTAATTTCCTTTTTTCCGTACTCAGTTTCTTCACTCTGCTTTTAGTCTTTCTGTTTTCTTCATCAACAGCATTTTAATCCTTACAGGTCTGGGTAGGGGGTGGAGAGTGGTTGGTGTGAGAGATCTGTTGTTGCTTGCTTTTACTGCCACCTTTATTATGACAGCTGTTTTCTTATTTAAATACAATGAAAATTTAATTATAAAAAATTTTATGTCTCAAAAATGTTCATAACAATTAACATCTAAGTTTGCTCTAAGGTTTCTGTAATAGACTTGGAATGTGTTCACCATCCAAAATTCTGCTTTGCAAATAACAAGAGAAAATCATTCCAGTATAAAAATTCTATAAATTAAAAAGAGAATACAAGCAATGCACAATCAAGCAGGGGTTTATATTGTGTCACACTTCAAACAAGTTGTGTGGCTATTTGTTCTCACTTGGTACACCATTTGTTTATGTCCAGAGCCGACATGATGCTGGAGGCACAAAATGACACAATAGTTTACAAAAGTGCATCAGGATTGCTGTACACGGCAGTATAGTCAAATGGCTGTGCAACTGGAGTGGAAAGAAGCTTTTCAGGTTACATCCCCTCATTGGATCCCTTTTGTGATTGTGAGCAAGCAGCTTAATAGGCCCTAAAATATTATAAATTAAAATATGTTGTGGTGATCGGAATACTGGAAGCCATTAAACAAAGTCTTTTCCGGTTTATGATTTTGACAAGGGTGAATCAGGCATATGACATTAAAGGGTAGAATATAGGTGCAGAGGGCAACATTGCTGCTTCACAGCTTCTGAGTCCTAGGATCAACAGTCGTCGAGTTGGAATGTTCTCACTGTGTCTTTGTGAATTTTTTCTCTGGGTACACTGGTTTTCCTCCCAAAGTGTGTTAGGTTAATATAATTGGGCCTGAGGGAGTGTGGGTGTGTTTGTGTGCCTGTGCCTGTTAACCGACTGGCACCTCCAGGGATGGTTCCTGCCTAATGCCCACTCTTGCTGGGATTTGCTCTAGCCACTGTGACCACAAAATGAGATCATATGGGTTCTGAAAATAGATGGATAGACTGACAATTAATGGATTGTTTAACAGGTAAAAGATATCAGAACATGTCGCTCTCAAACTTGCTTAATCCAGTTCAGGATAATGAGGGCTGAAAGTCTATTTTGGCAGCACTGGACAAGTGGCAGGAAACAGCCTTGAATAGTGAGCCAGCCCATCACAGGTCCAAAAGGCATAATGTACAGATAAAATACATAATAAAATAACTAAAATAAAACCTATAAAAGCATAAAACACTTTATCCCACTTAAAGTAAGTTAAGCTGTAATAGTCTATAATGCAGGTTATGGCTTTGTTCGCCGTTAGATGCAAAAGCATTCATGACAAGCTCATAGAATAAATATTGGAACACGTTTGCACTTGGCTAAAGTGTGTGCATATGCTGTCTGGGGTGGGTGTGGGCGCTGCTATAGATAAAAACTCCAACGTATAGAATTAGACAGAGAGACTGTAAGGACTGCTTGTTCAAGCAAATTCAGATCTGGGATCTCAGTCTGAAGCCATATAAAGGACAAGCTTCTCAAAGAAGAGCTTCACAAATGTGCTGAAACAGCACAAGCATGTAAATGTGGTCTGAAGCCTGGCATGAGAGGAAACATAACTTCCATCATGTTCCATCTGTCTCCATCAAGCCATCAAATCACCTACTTAATTTCCACTCTGACAAGCGTAGTACAGGAAATTTCCACCTTCTTTACTTTACATGATGATAATTAATAGCCATTAGTCTTTCTCTATCCATATGTGATAAAATGACATAAGCCCATATTTGAGAATGGAAACAAAACACTGTGATTCAAGAGAGCTCCATGGGTCTTTGAGAGAAAGAGTTAGAGGGGCATGATTTGATGGAACAGTTTACAATCTGAAAAATCTTAATCTGCAGGCAGGTCAGTGCTATGGTGACTTCATTACATCCATACTTATGAACAATATGATCCTAATAAAAAATGGAATATGCTTCAGTCCACTGATGGCATGGTCTGTATGTCTGAAATCTTCATACAAAACTAAAAACATAATATTTGAATTAGACTTTAGAACTCAAGAGTCAGACACAGCAGTCAGCACATCTGTCTCACAAATTCTGTTCTTACTTTGCAAATGGTGTCCAGTTCATGTTTGTTCTTTTGCACCTAATGGATGTTCTTCTCTTCTCAAATATAGCTGGTCCTCAGCTAAGAGCAATCACACAGAACTCACAAGTGGCAGACCTGTGGCTTTTGCTCCTTATATGGGCTCAGCAATTGTACATGCAACACTAGATGAGTTTTGTTAGGTTAGGGTTAACCTGCATTTGCAAACTGGTCTAATGTGTGTGTGTGTGTGTGTGCATGCTTGTGTGTGTTTGTGTCTGTGAGTGGGCTCTGTGATGGACTAGTGCCCTGCCCAAGGCTCGGTCCTTACTTCCTTTCTCCAAGTGCTTGCATGATAGGCTCCAGACCCCCATGACCCTGAATTAAGTTAAGTGGGTTTATGCTTGTTGTTGGGGACAGCATAGTCACCAAACCTCATAATGAACCAAAAAAACAGAACAGTAATAAGACAAAGAGGGTGATTGTTATAAAGGAAAAATAAAATCAAGGGAGGGGTAAACATAAGAGAAAACATAAAGGAAGAAACAAAAACAATCCCTAGAACTTAACACACATACACTGACGCCCACTGTCTCTTTAGTGGGGAGGCTCATCCACTTAACCAAGTATCACACAAACACAAAACACATTCCTGTCTCATACGTTTGGGGCCGGTCTTTCTCAAGCCAGTCAATCGCTTGCTCAGAATCACCTCCTGACTCCAAACTCAGCAGTAATGGTTCAGAAGCTGCTTTATGCCTCATCCCGGGGATACTGCCAAGCCCCCAAATGTCTGAAATCTCATTGTATGTGTCATGCAATGACAATAAAGGAATCTTATCTTATCTCATCTCAGAGATAGTCTCCTTAGAGCTCCCTCTGGTGGCCCCAGGTAGCTCTATATCTCTGAGCTCCAATGCAGAGTCAAGACCAAAAGCCCTTGGCATTTCTGACACCATCTGTCTTACCCAACAAGTGTTCCATCCCCACCAATCCCTTGTGAGAGTCCTGTGTTTAGCCCAAACAGCTTGGAGGAATGTGTTTAACCTTCTGCCCATCCCCATCTCAACCTTATTCTTGGATTAGGGTCCTCAGAAAAACTATTTTATAAATCAATAAAGCACAAAGCCCTTACTGACATTAATGTGGACTTCTCCTTATGTACCCCATTAGACTATGTACATCTGAACTCAAGATCATCTTTCAACTGTACAAAAAAGCTGTGATTGGTCAGATGATGTGATTGGGGTAGTAACTCCTGCAAAGTAATTTATTTTCAGATTCTGTCCCGGAGTCAATGATTCTTACATGATACAGTGTTCTTCTCTACATTATGACAGGAGGCTAGAATGTAACCCTGCATCATCGGCCACAGGGCACAAGTCAGTCGTACATGGGGCGCCAAATCATTCATTCACACACACACCTACGACTGGGCCAATGAGCACAGTTTTTGGTACATGGAAAGAAAATGAGTATTAAAATGTTCTGCCACAGAATGGAATGGAGAGCAGGGTGGATCAAGAAATAAATTGTGAACCAAAAGACCGGAACCAAAACTAGAATGATAAACTTATCTTGTGTTAATGGCAAATTGAAAGATAAAGATCAACCAAACAACTGAAACCAGGTAAACTATCACATGCACTAGCAAAAGACTTTTGAGAAGGTATCCATATTTTTGGACAGTTAAAAGGCGTGGTGCTGGTGAGGCCACACTGCGTCCTAGCAATTGATTGTTGCATTATGAAAACAGCTCTTCAAAATGGTGTCACCTTCTTCAAACAAAAAAGGCATCAAGAATATTCAAGAACATAGCAGTAAAATAAAATAACAAGTCTTAAACCAAAATGTAAGTGGAAAATGAAAGTAAAATTTAATATTAAAAAATGAACAAGGCTCACAGAAAAGTACTATTCTCACAAAACAATTAAACATGACAAATTCACAACACACAGAACATGCAAACTTCAAGCAGACTGGGCCAGGATCAAGATATGCAGTTAGCAGGAGCTGGGAGGCAGCAGCCTTGTGAAAAAAATTCATATCCAAAAACAGACCGTACCTGCTGTAACAGACATGGGTTCCACATTGCTAAGAGTAGAAAGTGCAGAAACAAGATGCTTACAGAAATATATGGGAGATTTTACAGGACAGAGTATATGAGAACTGGTGGAGGGCACAGTGTGGAACACTTTAAATGGCTCTGACTTTATCCAGTGGTAGAGGCCAACCACCACACATCATCTATGCATATAGTAGACTGAAGGACATCTACGAACATCATCACATGAGCTCTCTTGCAGATCGCCTTATCCTTCCACCTTCCCTTTAACTTATTTTCTTTTCTGTCATTATAAGACATCAGTCTTAGTGAATTGCAAACTGTTTTGGGGGTTTGCTGCAAGTCAAATCAAGTTCACTGTCATGAAATTCTTACCTACATGTCTCCTCAGAACAGGTGAAAATAAAATAATACCACCAAAAGACACACTCACACGCAAAAAAAAAAAAGCCATAGGACAAGATTCAGCGTGCCATCCCTGCATTTACCATGACAGTTTACACACTGACCATGCCCTGTCAGGCATCGAGGAGTGACACAAGATGAATTAATCGCAGTTACCCAAAGCTAAAATCAACAACGGCTATTTTAATGAAATCCTAATTACATCTGGGAGGGCAATTTGTTCCAACAGTGCACGTTGTGGCCAGATAAACAAATGAGAAAAATGAAACAAATTAATCAAAAGGGGGTCCCTTCCAAATTTCTGAACTGCTGCTTGCTCCAAATGAGGCTCATTAATCAACAGAACAGTGCCAGATTCGATGAATGGATGGTGTTGTCACTGGGTTAAACGTAGCCACACTATTGCCACCATCATTCTTGTCGGCTGTGACATATGAGGGTGGCAGACTGATGGGCAGACAGACACTCTGTCCTATTTGATGATGCACATGCAGAGCCTGGCATTTTCATAGGGGATAACAGGTATCTGTTGATGGGACAAATAGGTATTTACTTTTATAGATGTAAATCAGTATCAGAAAACACCAGAAGCAGGGGTGCCCAGAGTTTTGCTACCTTAATTCTAGGAATTTTGTCACTAATTTTGTGATTTCCAAACATGTGGCACCAAATATTATCTGGGTAGCATGGAGTGCAATGCTGGGACAAACTGTGAGCAGGGTTTCAGTATAGTCAATTGCTCCTTCTGTCCCTATCATGATAATAACCATACATCTATAGGCAATTTCCAACCACAGGAAACTGGGGACTTTTTTGGGAACTCAGAAATTTTTGTAGTATTTCCACCACTGGAGTTTGAGACATTTGTAGTTCCTGGTACTTTTTTTAGCTCCTACTCCAGGGTATATATTCACTCATCCAGGAGCTATCATTAGTGGTCATGAAATGTGTTGATTGGTTGACCACAAACAAATCTTAAAAATCTGTTAGTAGTTTGAACTTTGGATAGTTATTGGTGAAGAGGAGTTCCACACTTTTTAACATGTCACTCTTCATACCTGACTCTCTAGTGTGCCCCGCCATGGGTCACATCAAAGCAATGATCACTCTCATGAAGCCACGATTGATTCAAAGCAATAAGTTTGGTCGTTATGCCCGTGAACTTCTAATCATACCTGACTTCACACCACCTCACTCTTCATACTCTTCTACCACACAAGAACTCTTTGGTTCATTACTAAGCCTCAAGGGGCAAGAGTGAAGGGCCGATGAGTCTTGCAACATCGGCCTTCCCCAAAAGCTGTCATCTCACCAAAACCTAACCTATTTTTCACATAAGATCAGTTCTTCGGTATCCTTGTTTTTCAGGAACATAACCCTGTAGGAAACGAGAACTAGAGTACTAGAAAAGCATAGTAAAGTTTAGGATTAATTCTACTTCGCATAGCAATTACTCTATTATAGGATGAGCTAAACTGCATGGCATGCTACAAGACTGTCTAGATCCAGTAAAGGAGGGATGGGAGCTTTGAGGTCAAAGGTGTAAAAGCATGAGGTACTTCTTTTGAGACTGTTTTCATGGATAAAATGTTGACTAATGGAAGATTTGAGAAGAAAGGTAGGACTGGTTGAGGGGCCTTGTGGTTGAGCAGCCTTGTGAAAAAAATTCATATCCATGTGAAGGGCTAGGCCCCAACTCTTCAACACCCCATTGGCACAAAAATGCTGCACAGAAGTGTGAAAAAGACATGAATATCAAGCCAAATTAACAGTTTGAGTTCCAGCACAGCTATCGTAGCCAGGGGCCTGCCAAAAAGACTGATCAGCTCAGTTTCACCAGAACACTTAGCACATTGGGTGTTTAGCCTTCTATAAGAAGCTCTGCTCTCCATCCAGGTTGTATGCAGGGTAAATCCCACACCCATGTATTCACTTTGCTTCAGCTATAGGCATGTTTTAGGAATTAAAGACATAAATATGGTTAAGACTTACAATGAGTGAATAAAACATTGTACCTGCAAACCTTCTGTTTGCTTGCTGTACGCTTTGATTCCTGTCTCTCAGTACGCTCATAATAAATGATACATGCAGGCAATTCAGGTTTGGTCTGTCTGTGATCAGTATCAGTCAAAGAAATCGCAGCCTGACACTTGACTAACAGATAAATGGGCAGAGGGTAAACTGTGGGTAATATAGGTGAAGTGGGATCTCTCTGTGATACCCCCATGACAAAACTGTGAGTACAGCAGCTTAACTTCAAAACTTCTGGCTTTCTTACCTGAACAATTTCTGTTGCTGTAGATTGACACATTTAGCTAAGAGAGGATTTCAAACAAAAGGAAACAATAATTTGTTAATTTATTACAGAACCTAATGGCAATACTTAAGAATTTAAACTAAAAAATACATTTTTGTACTGTATACTACTGAATTATGCTAATTTCTCCATTAGTGTAACATCAGCAGGTGTATTGTAAACATACATCAAGTGTAATAAACTCCATATCCCTTGTCACTTCTGGTTACAAAGCTGTTAGTGCTACTGCCTCACGGCTCCAGTGTCTCATGTTTGACTCCTGACCACTTCACTCTCTGTGAGGAAATTATGCTGATGTGGATTTTCCTCTGGGTATAGTTTTTCTCCCAAAACATGAGCTGGCATCCCACCCGCCTTGCACCTTAAGTCTGCCAGGATAGGTTCTGACCCCTATAACCCTGATTAAGATGGAGTGGGTACAGAAATCAAATGGAGGAGTATTCACACCAAACATTTTTAAGGCTCTTAAGATACTTGGAGTAATTCATTTACACCACAAGGCTACTTAACTTTATTTTTGTTGTTCCTAACAAGGTCTTAAAACATTCAATAATTTGAAACAATTTATTTTTAGTTTAATTGAGTGAATTTATACTCTTTAACACTTACAAAGAATAATTTCTGAGCAAATTGTTACATTTAGTCCTGTTACCTATTTATAACAAAACAGTTTAAAAGTGAGTCATTTTGAATCAAGTCAAAACATCCTTAAAATTATTTTGCATTAGCTCTCTTGACCTCTTGCATGTACTCAGCCCCATTAGTGCCGAGACCTTGAACGGTGGAGTTAATTGATTCCTGTGTTAAAGCGTAAATTGTGCTAAAGATTTCACAGCTTGACCCCTGAATGCTCTTTCCATTACCACCACATCCAAATTTTCTAGCCATTCGTCTTCTGATGTCTTTTTTTTTTCCCACTACAGAGTGTTTCAATAGCATCCAAATTAAGGCCGGAATCTGCCCCGCATGGGATGCTAATTTGTCACAGGACACACTCGGGCACACACCTCCATATCAGGGGAGGTTGACTTCTTAAAAATCAAATGATACATCATAATCTGTATCGTTTTATTATTAGTTGACAACACGTTGATCGGTTCTCTAACACTTTCTCCTTCACTGGCTTTGCAGAGAAATTGAGTATTGAAGAACAAAGCTGGAACAAATTGCAGGTGGGTCACCCAGTGTAACCCAGTGTGCACATTTGGAATAACATACAGCAGACAACTCACACACGCATTGACAGGGATGGAAAATTGTGCCCAAGTCTCCAGGTGAGGCATTGCTACCACTACTGGTACTGAGCACATCAGTCATTCACAGCAGAGCCCGACTGACTGAGGAGGGTAACTTCAGAGATTTACTAATCGCGGAACATGCTTCAGAGAATTCATTGGCATTCATTTTTTATTACCTTTTATTTATTTATCTGTTGCAGAGCATTAAATGAATTAGTGTAGTATGAGGTTCAGTAATACATACTGTAATTTTTCAAGCGGCACATGCCCATGATAATTTATATTCTTGTTAGTGCCCAGAGTTTGAATAGCATCTCACATTGAAGTGTGACTCGAACTCTGGCCTGTCATGTGAGGTACAGCAAACCATGGAGATGGAAGATTGAGGAAGATTTGAAGTTTAAATACTGGAGTGCACTTCAGTTTAAAGAGAGAACAGGGTCTGTTCCGGATATCCCTTGAGTAGCTTTCTACTTTCACGTTCTTTGAGAGCTCTTGTTTTCCCACTTGTGATATACACATTCCCACTTCGTTGCGTTCACCAGAATTTCCTGATGTATTTTTGGGATAAACGGGTGGATGCTGTTGATTAATTAATAAAGAGAAGACCTAATTCCCTTAAAAGCATTTTGCATTGTTCTAAATACAATTAAATCACAAAAAGATAGCTTTTTTTGTTATCTGTTTTATAATATAGACCAGTCGTCAGCCACCCGCAGCTCTTTGGCTATCTGCTTGTGGCCCTGAAACATCTTTAGTCTGTTCTTCACGTAGTGATGCAGTGAGAACATTACATGTTTACATGGCACTTCAAAAAAATCAGAAAAGGCTTTGTAGAAAAGAATATTCTTAAAGTTGATGATTTGCATATATTCAAAGAGAATCATAAGCATATTTGAAAATAAGTATTATATCCTAATGTACGCTAGTATAGTAAGGGTTAAACCATAAAAATCCCATGCCTGCCTGTTTTATTAATTTTCTCTTTACAGCTGCAAACCACCAATATCTTGCTGCTAAGCTTAAAGACTTCAGTCAAGGACACTGTGTACTTTTAGATGGCTAAACGGGCTACTGTTTCAAGAAATGCAGTCATTAAGGCTTTGGCCATGACAGAAAACCAGATAGGCCATTTGCTTCCACTTGCAGCGACTGGGCTTCTGCCTCCCTGGACAGGTGATGACAAGTCAAGAAAAATGTAGTTTATAAGAAACAGCGTTATTGTTTTAGGGGCGCAGCTGCCCCAAACTCTAGCCCAATATTTTATGTGTGGGTCCAACTTATTCCAACTTACTGACGGGAATCGATTAATAAATAAGTTTCAGACACCTGTACGAGGTATGAAGTAATGATGGCATTTTCGGTCAAGTGATGGACATAAGGTAATGGTGGGTTTGAACATTAGGTGATGATGGGAAGAGCCAGAAGGAGGAGAGTATTTTGCATACGTAATAAGAATGGTAATAAATGTAAGCTCACAGAGTTTGCTAATTGCTCATTTAATTTGATTTGTGTCCGTGTATGCACCACGCAATAAAATTGAATTTTGCTACCTTCCTGGAACTCCGTGTGCCTTTTTTGAGCAGCATGTTTCTGCCACAACAGCTTTCGCAAATGTCATGTATTGATTATTGGTGCCTAGTGATGTTCATCTTGGGTAACTGAACTTAATTGGATAATATTGGCCCAATCGGCACCAATTTAATTTTTAAGAACACAAAGGCATTTTTGGAAAGTAGCCTAACAGTTAACCTATATTGAAAGAAATCCAAATAAATCGTGTCATAAGTCAGCTAAAATAGAGTTCTCAAAATGGCAAAAAAGAGGTAAGAAAAGACGAACAATGAGAATTGAGAGATGATTGCACAGAGGCCCATGTATTCACAGCTGCCTCTTCAGGTTTCTTAATGTGCCAAGAGAAACTTTCAAACAAAAAATAATTTGATATTGAAAGACCTAGCACAACAAAACATTCATTGATCATTGAAAAATATCCCATTGGAAATGCTAGGAAAGCAGCAATCACTGAACTGAAACTAAAATCTTAGCAGAGTAAGGTAATGCTATCAAACTGGATAAAATCTTTGGATGGCATTGTTGTTGATGGTTTTGTGGGTCTCAAGCAGATTATAAAATGTGGTAAGCCCTTCACTGATTCTGAATATGTTAAGGAGTGTTTTATCGAAGTAGTGGAACATCTGTTTACCGATTTCAGAAATAAAAACAATATAATTAAGAAAATGAGGGACATACTGTTTTGTCTTGGTAGAGTTCTATATTACTCTCCTTTCCCCTTTTGTATTCTTTACTGTGTACCCTTTGTCAGAATGCCTCTAATCCCAGATGCAGCACTGTTTATAAGGTATTGTGCTTTATAATGTCTCCCCATCTTCTCTTCTACATCTATAATCTCAGGAATGAGAATTACAGTACATGTAATTACAGTACATAGAGTAAAAGACAAGCATGAGTAAAGTTACAACTTTAAATAATGTATTATTGATAACATTCATAAAATAATAACAATTAGCTAAGTACATTTGAATATTGGCAACCATACAACCTGATAAATGCTTTATGTAGTGTCAAGCGGCACACAGATTTACAGTTACTTTAAATGTTTCCAGTTAAGTCATCACTTTATGACTTTCTTCAGGACAGGCCTCATGCCTGTCTCAATATGGCTGCCAAGTTGTGCTTCTCAGTGTGGTCTTCTTTTCAGTTCATGCTGTTTGAGATGCTCCTTCATCATAATGGTGTGAAAGAGAGAGAATGGAAGGGGTAAAGCTACTGAATTTATACGTATATTCTTTGTCAAAATCCTTACACCAATAGAACGTCGTGCTGCAGAGTAGCCTCTGATTCAAACCAATCCCAAACAGCCATACTTCAGACCAATGGGAGCACACAATACCTTTCGCACCTGCCCCCAAAACTGTTTGTTGAGCTGATGCTTGCCAGCTACGTAATTTGGCTTTCCTGTGGGGGGTTGATTGAGAGAGTCCTGCAGAGATTCACTTGCCAAACTGGTTTTGGGCACTTCTTCCAACCCTGTCATAAAATTCCTCACTCACTCCTAAAGACTTGGTGGGGAAAGCGGATTCTTAAGCATCAAACCATTGCTGTCCTTATTAATGATATAACACTAATATTACATTGCTCTGCCTAAGTTACAAATAAAGACATATAAACTTATATACAAAATTTCACACCACAACACATGCCATTTTCAGAGAGAGGGATTTCTGAAAATAGTGAACTGTATCAGAAGGAGGAAAATAAAATGTTTATAATCATCTCTGTGTTTCTCTGCTGTGTGTTTCCCTGAGTCATGTGATGTAGATGACACAACATAGATCGCCGTTCGTTGTCAACTCTAATGGCCCCCAAGAAAACTTCTCACACTGCTTCCCCTAAAAGGTCAAACACGAGGAGAAGATTTACTCAAGACTGTGGTGGACTATATGAAAGTTAGGAATATCAGCATTGAAAATTAGATTTTTGTTGCCACTGTTACACCAAGTATGAGAGAGAGAGGGTCACACAACAGATTTTATAACCACCTTGAAAAAGACAGGAGACCACAATATTATGTCTCTTCATTGCATGATTCATCAAGAGACATTGTGTTTCCAAATATTCAAGTTTCATGATATGATGAATGACATTGTACAGATTATAAACAAAGTTATGGCAAAGGGATTTAAACCACAGAGAGTTCTGTGAATTACTTGATGATGTTTACGGCACATTTCTGAACCTTTTAATGCACAACAGAGTTTGATGGCTTTCTAAAGGACAGGTGCTGAAATGATTTGCAGCCTGCTCAGAGCACGTTAAAGCTTCTCTACACAGGAAGTGTTACCACTCAACTCATCCTGATGATACTTTTTTGGCTGAAGAAGTTTTACCTTTTGGTCGATATAACCTTACACTTAAATGGCTTTAATGTGAAACTGCAAGGCAAGGGAAACACAACTATTTCACTTATAGGAGAGGTTTTGATGTACGAGCACAAGCTTTTATTGTTAGAAAGAGACATTGATAGTGCTGAGTTGAATCACCTTTGTTCTCTGAAGCAGTTTAAAGAGCGGTCAAACACCACAATCAATAAAAATAAAATGAATGAAGCCACTGTAATGATGAAGAAATCTTTTACCTCACGATTTCTGGAATTCAGAAAGGAAAAATCTACATTTTCCATCATTTTGAAGCAACTTCATGCAGGCACATCTGATTTAAACTTAGATGCTTTCCCAGGAATTAATCAAATGGATATTGAAATTAAACCGGCAGATCTACAGGAGAAGGAAATTTGCGTAATGAGAGGTGCTCGAGGGGCAGACCAGATCACATGGAAGCTGGAATGATCGAATGCTGCAAGGGATACCAACAGAGGCAGCAGGATGAAGGATTCTTGCTCAATGTGTTCCAGCAGATTCCAGCAGAAGGTGGCTGGGGTTGAAGTCATATGAGGACCACATTTGCTGGTGTCTCTGCTTCACTCTCTACCTGGGAGATGTTGAGCAGAGTGAAACATGAGAGAGCGAGAGAGACACTGTGTATGGCAAATTCTGACTCTAATTTTATCCTTGGTTTATTTATTGTTAATTATCTGAATTTTAACTTCCTCACAAACACTGTTTTTCATGGATTATTTATTATTTTATTTGAAGACTTTGAATGGCACTGGAATGGAACTTTTGATTTTGGACACTGCTTGGATTGTTGAAAATAAAGACACTTTGCACTTTTTACACCAAGACTTGCTGTTTGTGACCTCTGTGGCGGACGGACGACTGCTCAACCCGGCCGGGACACCTAAAGAGGAGAAAGATGGGGGAAAGCAGCTACTGAGGAACACTGTCTCCCCCAGGATGCCAGATGGCAATATCCCTGCAGCATAGCAGTACCTCCAGATTCCGGCAGGGCACCATGGGATTTGGAGTTCGGCTTCACAGCCTTGCTGTTTACCATGGGTGCTGCAAGGAGACGCTGCAGGTAGACCTGGGAGTCTTTACTTTCCGTACAGTCCAGAAGTACTCCCAAGTCACGGGGACGGAAGCGCCAAAGTACTTCCGGGCTGAAGAAAAAGCAAGTACTCCATCTGACTCGGAAGTGCTGGCAAGTCACGTGAGTGGAAGAGGAAGACTATATAAAGGACTGCTGGAGACCCAGCAAACGAGCCGGAGTTGGGAGGTAAAGGACAGAGCTTGCTGGGAGGTGTGGAGGAGAGATTTGTGTCAATTTATTGTATTATTAGTATTACAATACAATACAATTTATTTTTGTATAGCCCGGTATTGTATAAGGTGGTCCAGATCTAATTATGCAATTTTCATTACACTATAACTTATTAAGTTTATTACATAGAGAATTCACAGCACCTGCCCTGCACATAGAGATTTCACTTAAAATTCTTTTTGTTGCTGATAAATGGCAGCACCTGCCCTGCATTCCAAAATGGTGGGTAGACGGTTGTCAGTTAAACAGTTGCATAATCAGATCTGGACCACCCTGAGGTGCTTTTGGGCACTACTACAAGAAGAAGAATAATTAAATACCTTCTTGGTGATTTTACCCTGTGTTCAGTGTGTCTGTCTGTTGGGTTTAAAGAGGCAACAGTGACCTCTAGCATCTTACACCTCATTGTTCTACAAGTAGCCCATCTCAGTACATGACTCTTTAGGTCCCGGGAAAAGGAAGATGTCCATGGCTGCAGGCACCCTGGGCATCAGAATCTAACTTTGTTATGTAGGCCCTCAAAACATGTCCTCCACCCCAACTCTCGTCCTCTTATCTTTACCCTCACCTGACTGGGACAGGAGACACCTGGCATTCCGATGTGACTTCAGTCATGTGGGCTGGGAGTTGAGGAAGGCATTCGGGTGTGTGTCAGTGTTCAGGTTCTTTAGATCACATTGCCAACGCTCAGAATTCTCATGGCATGGCACTTCATGGTGACTATTTTACCTGCTTCCTCTACTGCTGCTTAAAGCTGCTGACTTTTTAAAGCTTATCTGAGCAAAGGTGAAACACCACTATTCCCATTCTGTCCAATGACATCTTGACTGACCATACCAGTACAGGTTTGCAAATTAAAGAGATCCAATGGCTGGAGGATGTCACTATTTATGCATGTGGAAAGCCCAGAAATTGACCAGTTCACCAGGTTTATAGTTTCTGAATTTACTTTAATTTTAGAAGCATTTATGTGTGAGTCACAGTCCCATTTTAAGAGTCACCATGTTAACCTCATATGCTCTTCTTCTGGAAGTCAGAGGAAAATCTGAAGACAAATCCAGGGGAGCCTTGGGGAAATATGAAATCTCCATAAAAACATGAATTGAAGCCAGGTCCAAAGAGTTGTGAGACTGTAGCAGTAGCCACCATGCCACTATTCTGCCCAGTCTAAAAATATTGACATATTTACACCTGTGGCCACTAGAGGGCACACCGGCCACCCAACCCCAACACAGACAAACTCTAGGCACAAGTCACACATGTTTTATTTTCAAGAGGAAACGCTTGTCTTTCGTTCCCTCTACAGCACAGTAACATAAATGACACACAGCACTTTCTTTTCTCTTTCTTCTTCCTCTCCTTTCTGCCTCCACTGGCAAGCTTCATCCTTCTTACTCCTGACTCTGGCTCTCTGAGTGTAGTGAGGCGGCTCCCTTTATGCTGCACCTGGGAGCACTTCAGGTGGCTTGTCAGCATCATCTGGAAGTACTCTCAGATGTGGTGGAAACCCAAAGTAGGGCTCTGCAACTCCCCTGGTGTCCCCCACCAAACCTAACAGGGCTGCAGTGAACTCCAACTCCCAGCATACCCTACGGGAATCTGTGGAGCCACAGCAACCTAGGAGGCTGCCCTCAAGTGCTCTGCACATCTGTTCCCCAGTCCTTCCTGTATAATGGCCGGGGAAGCCACCCATCACACACCACAATATTGAAAATTATATCAAAATTATGACATTATTTTACAAAATGAAAAATATGATGTTCATTTTATTTTTTTGGTGTAAGAAGTTGGTTTACAGTTTTTAATATGCTGGATTTTGAAAATGCACTTTTTCATCCTACACCTTCATTCGCTCACTTGAGGGTTCCCAAGAGTCACCAGTAAGACTGACCTTTATATCTTTTCTTTTTATAAGGAAAAGCAGAGCACCTGGACGGAAACCCACAGGGGTATGGAGTAAGGAGGCAGAGTCAAACTGAGACCCCAAATGAGTGTACAATTGAACCCAAGTCTGCTGCATTAGCAAACAACTGTGTACCAAGCAAACCATAGAGACCTATTTATAGTATAACAATGAGATACTACCACTAAATTAAAACCTTGTTGAATAAGAGCTGAGAAAAGCTGGCTAAGGATTTTATTTTGAGAAGGATTATATAGTTTTCTGTTTTAATCCATTTTCAAACCAGCTTGTTCCAGTGTATGGTCTGCAGCCAAGCACACCAGCTATGTTGTGGGCATCAGTATTTTAATATACTCAGATTGGAGAAAAATGACGTTTTTGTACATAATAATGCTCAGCTGAAGTGACATTTGCATGAATCATAAAGATGCACACGTCTGTGTGACCTGCAGCGGCCCACTTGAACTGCAGCTGTAAAAACAAGGAAGAGACTCTAACTGGCAAGTGACACACTGTGACTGCATTGCCAGTACTTATGATTCTGTGTCGTCTGTAAATCTATTTCACTCACAGCCCAAACAATGTGCAGTTTACAAAGAGGTGCCAATATCTTGACAGAGAATGTGGTGACAGACGAATGGCTGTACAATGAATGAGATAAATAAAAAATCATTTTTGAGCAGAGAGCGTATTAAAAGTAAACAAAGAAAGCAGCCAGAAGAACTGAAAAGCTGCCGCTTTGATATGGAAACACTGAATTACTGCATGGCTTTACCTCAGCATTAGGAGCTCACTGCCCAAATCATTTGTTCAACCTTCAGATATAGGCCATGGAGCTGGGTAGGAACAAACTAGGCATATTTGAGCAGACACTTGAGAAAAGAAAAGCACCTGAGGACTGGAAAGTTGCAAATGAGACTTCAGTCTTTCAAAAAGGGAGATAAAGTGGATCCCGGTTATCATACACCAATAAGTCCTATTTCAATGCCATGCAAAATTATGGAAATTCCAATAACCTAGAATAGTAGCAATATGAAAATAATATACAGAATAACAGCCAGCATTGGTTTATGAGAGGGAGATCCTGCCAAACAAATCTTTTAGATTTTTTGAGCAGGTAACTGGAGTATTTGACAAAAAGCAAAGCATTTGACAGAATTTACTTAGACTTTTTAAAGGTCTTTGGTACAGTCCCACACCAAAAATTAATTTTGAAACTAGAAACTGTAGGCATCAGAGGTAACCGACAAAACTGGATCTCAAGTTGGTTAAC
Source organism: Erpetoichthys calabaricus (assembly GCF_900747795.2). Lineage (NCBI taxonomy): Eukaryota > Metazoa > Chordata > Cladistia > Polypteriformes > Polypteridae > Erpetoichthys > Erpetoichthys calabaricus. The sequence goes on from NC_041396.2 coordinate 83,565,283, forward strand.
CAACAGCAGGCAAAGTGTACCGATAAGAGGAAAATGCTCCATGTTGAGTGATGTCATTAGTGGAATCCCTCAGAGGTTTGTTACTTTTTGTGATTTATATTCATGACATTGATTCTGGTATAGTTAGGAAACTTGGGAAATTCATAGATGACACCAAAATAAGAGGAATGGTAGGCAATTCAAAAAGATCTGGACATGCTTCAGAATTGGGCAAACTCCTGGAAAATACAGTTTAATGTAGAAAAGTGCATAGTGCTACAAGTGGGCAAAAGGAACATCAATTATAATAATAATAATTTCAAAATGGAAGACGCTGTCAAACAGAAAGCAACCTCTGACAAGAATGTAGGGGTTTACGTTGGCACAATGTTTTCATCATTTAAGTTATGTGCAAAAGCAATTTAAAAAGTAAAAAAATGTCTGGTTAAATTATAAAGGCTGTTGAATATAAATTGAGTATGTTATGCTTAGACTATACAATCCACTGGACTGCATCTGGAGTATTGTGTGCAGTTGTGGTCAGCATGCTACAAGAAAGGCATAACAGCACTTGAAGATGCACAGAGAAGAGCAACCAAGTGCATCCCTAGATTTAGAGACATGCCCTACTTTGACAGACTCAGAGAATTAAACCTGTTTAGTCCCGAGAAGAGGAAACTGCTTGTAGACCTATTCCAGGTTCTCAATATTCTTGAAGGCAATGATAAAGAAGATCAAGAATAATTCTGTGAACTTAAGGGTGTACCACTATACTCAAGGACACCTGTGGAAATTAAGGGGAAGTGCATGTAGGACATGTGGGCTCTGCATCGGTCTGTCGTGGTGAAAAAGGAGCTGTGCCACAAGGCAAAGCTCTGAATTTACCAGTCGATCTATGTTCCTACCCTCACCTATGGTCATGAGCTATGGGTAGTGACCAAAAGAACGAGATCGCGAATACAAGCGGCAAAAATAAGTTACCTCCGCAGGGTGTCTGGGCTTTCCCTTAAAGATAGGGTGAGAAGCTCAATCATCCGGGAGGGGCTCAGAGTAGAACCTCTGCTCCTCCGCATTGAGAGGAGTCAGATGAGGTGGCTCGGGCATCTGATCAGGATGCCTCCTGGACGCCTCCCTGGTGAGGTGTTCCGGGCACGTCTAACCAGGAGGAGGCCCCGGGGAAGACCCAGGACACACTGGAGGGACTATGTCTCTATGCTGGCCTGAAAACGCCTTGGGATTCCCCTGGAAGAGCTAGAAGAAGTGGCCAGGGAGAGGGACGTCTGGGTATCTCTGCTCAAGCTGCTGCCCCTTGCGACCTGACCTTGGATAAGCGGAAAAGGATGGATGGATGGATGGATGGATGGATGGATGGATGGATGGATGGATGGATGGATGGATGTAAGATGAAAGCTAGAAGGCACTTTTTTACGCAAAGAGTTTAGGGAATCTGGAACAAAGAACCAAGACATGGAGTTGAAGCTGAAACCCTGACAACCCTTATGAAGTATTTGGATGAGATATTGGGACAGCTTAGTTATTAGCTAAACAAACAAGTGTGATGGACGAGATTTTCTCCTCTCGTTTGTCAAATTGCTTATGTTCTCTTGTTCTAAATGATTTACAAAAGTGCCAATAGTGGAATGCTAATGTTCTAATTGAACATCTGGCAAAGCCATAGCCAAGTAAACTGAAATGGAAAAAGCAAGGGAGATTTCATTGGATGTCAATTAACCTCCTAGACAAGCAACATCTTCAGTAGCTTGCCACAGCCTTCTTTTGATCCTTATTCAGAAGTGTACACCATGTAAGACAGGTGATGAGCGCTGTCCACAAGGTTCTCAGTCAGACGTTGGCTGATTTTCATTTTCCTGACGCAGGCCAAGGTGGAATATGGGCAACAGGAGGGAAATAATATTGCGCATGTGACAGCAGTGGAGTGTTTCTTCACATTAAGACAATTCAAAGGGATTTTCTTTGTTTTTGTTTGCAAGCAGGATGTAAGATGTAGGTTTTGTTGTCCAGACTTTGAGTTGAAGCCAAAACAAAAATTCAAACTGCTGAGAAAAATCCCAAAGGACAACACAACACTAAAGGAAGGAACCTGTCAGAGAGAATAAAGTGAGGCAGCATTTTTGTAGTTTTACACATTTGATATTTTAAAAGGCCTAACGTGATTTTTTTAATGAGACATCATTAATCATATTTAAAGAGCCCCCCATGCTGAGCACGCAGAACTATTCTCTTGCTGCCATACAGATCTGACAAAAGCTTTTCCCATAAAATGCCCTGAGAAAAAGCTACAAGGATGCACAGGGATGTGCAGGACTGGCCCCAAAGGTATGAGACTGAGCTGAATAATGAATCCATCTGCAAACATGTCAGAAAATTTAAAAAGAAAATCATGATTCTTATAAAGCAAAAATAGTTATTAAAAGCATTAAAAGAGTTTATGATAAATAATAGGTGAATTTATAGGCACTCTCAGATGGCTGCCTCACAGCTCCTCTGCTCAGTCCTTAGATCGGTAATTACCTGTGCGGAGTTTGCATCCATTTTTGAAGCCCTTTTAAAGGAACACTTCGCACAAAAATGATATTTTTTATATGTTACTTACCCCATGTAGGTTGTAGTGGTGGCTGAGAAAAATGCTAAATCTTGTGTTTTTCATGGAGAAAGTACATAAAGATTCTAACAGAATGTGACCAAGGCTGGACAATAGCAAACAACATGAAAAACGTCCAAGGAGAAAGGAAAAAAATTTGGACGTGAGCATCAGTAGGTTTTGCGCCCTAGGAACCAAGTTACCCAAACTATTCTATAACATTACAATAATTATTTACCGCTCTAATGCTAATAGGTCATTATGATAGCAATTGATGAGAACAGTTCATAATTAATTACAGAATTTCTCTCTTTCTCTTGCACGATTTGGCTCAAAAAAAAGGTTTCAAATTTGGTATATTTCCGTCCAGCCATTTTAGCTCTAGACTGTCCTCAAGAAACTGTGACACACAGACAGACAGACAGACAGACAGACAGACACCCATCATCGATAAATCAATGTTTTTAATATTCGAGGACCCTAAAACATCGAGATCATCAAAAACCAGAGATCAAAATTTTTGATGAATCTAAAGCTTTCGCTCCCTCCTCCATAGAGAATAGGGTATGGTGGGGAAGGGCGCAAAGCTGAAATTCCCACAAACCATGTGTTGCATAATCCATAATTGTATGATCAATGCATGAAAAATGCATGCATTTTTGCTAAAATATTCATAATACTTACTTCTGGAAAACTCAACGTACAATATAAACAGGAAAGGCACATTCCCAAAAAATTGTGTTTGAATTGATGATCCACCTCTCCCCCTCATTCATTGGTCAAGAATCCTGTCTGCAATTCAAAAGCACTCATGCACTGACACTCACTTTTCTGGCTAATATTTACTTTCATAAGGTAACCCAACCTGCATGTCTTTGTGATGTAGAAGAAAACAGAGGGTATCTGAAGGAAAAGACACAGGGACAACATTTAAACTCTACACACACTATGAGGGGGCCAAGATTTGAACCCTTTCTTGTAGTTGTGAAATGGCAATGTTAACCATTGACTCTCCTGCTTTCTACCACTCTTTGAGCTACTTTAGAAAGGTTGTCAGCATCATGTCTGCTGCTAAGGCTGCAGAAAGTCCTGCTGCTGTGGAAAACATGGTGTATTGTTATTGCTCCAAACCAGACAGGTGCCTCTTCACCTAATGACTACAAAGCAGTGGTCTTTACCTCCCACGTCATGAAGAAATTCAAGAGACTGGTCCTGGATTATATGACATATGTCTGATGGCAAGTGAGCCTACTTATAAAGAAGTAATGTCAGGTATTTTTTTTTTTTCTTAAATAGACCAAACCTTGTTCCAGCAACTTTTAACCTGGTGATTGTTTCTTCTGCCTGCCATTGCTAAAAAACATTTTGAAAAGTTGCCCTTCAGATTCCTCTTTACTTGTGACAATGCTGCACCACACAAAACACACGTGACCGTGGAAACATTGCAAGAATGCAACTCTGAAATGCTGCTCTACTTTCCTTATTCACCAGATATGCCACCTTTGGACTTCTTTAACTTTCCTGAGATGAAGAAACACCTGCTAGGTTGCCATTTTGACACAGATGGTGTTTTGTTGTTGATGAGGTGGTGTAGTGGTGTTACTTGCAGGAAGTTTCACTTTTTTTCCAAAAGTATCTATAGGTTGGAACCCCAGTAGGAGAAGTGTATTCAACTTCAAGGAGACTATATCGAAAAATCCAAAAATGATATTGTGATGCACCACTGCCTTTCCAGGCAGGCTCACTTCCCATCAGACACACATCTCATGAGTCTTCTTAATGGGTAACAGCGTGAATATTCACTAACTGAGGTTCATTTCCAGGATACTTCGGTTATATTAACCCTTTGGACTTTACTTATGTTATTTAGGGTTGTTTACCTTACCTGTTTATACTTACAAATGTTTATAAAAATGTTTAAAAGCTTTTGTGCTCAGTAATAATGTTGGAGGTCTTTGTGCTCAAATAGATAATGTTAAATATTTTTGTACTTAAGTCAAGAAAACATCTTTTTGATATGGAGGTTGGCTGAACTAATAATGTTTGATAAAACGATTTTTGATAAATGTCCTGGCTGTTCCTTAATTTGTATCCTCTTGCGGTAGACAACCTGGCAACTGCAAAGATTGGAGTGGAGGATGCAATTATCTATCTGCTCCACAAGGCTTATTCTCGCGGGGACAAAGTTGGCAGCACTAAGAGGATTATGTTTTTTGATTTCTCCAGCACCTTCAGTACCATCCAGCCATCCCTGTTAAGAGGTAAACATAGAGATATACAGGTGGATGGGCTGACTTGCAGTTTGTGAGATGAAAGGACTATGCATCTGATACTGATGTGAGCAACACTGGAGTACCACAAGGAACAGTCCTGTTTCCTTTTCTCTTTATTCTTTACACCTCAGACTATCAATATAACACCAGGTCATGTCACTTGCAGAAACTCACAGGTGATTCTCCACTTATGGAGTGTATCGATAAGGGGGGTATGACAGGGTATTGGAGTCAGGTGGAGAATTTTGTTTCTTGGTGCAGAAAGAATTGTCTGTAATTTACAGTAACATGAGCAAAACCAAGGAATTGGTTGTTGACCTTTAATGCACCATTGAGCCTCTACACTTGGGGGTCTACATCAATGATAGACTGGACTGGTCTCATAACACAGAGCAATTATAAAAGACAGAGCACAGTAGACTTTTTTTTTTTAAGAGACTGTGGTCCTTTAATGTAGGCAGTGATATCCTTCACAACTCTGTGATGGCCAGTGAGATTATCTACTCTGTGGTGTGCTGGGCCAGTGACATCACTTCAAGATTGGCTCTCTGAATCAACACACAAAAGGCTGGCTCATTAATGGGATGCACTCTTGACTGACTGGCAGTAGTAGCAGAGAAGAGAATTAAAACAAAAATGAGCACCATTATGAACAACGCTACACAAATTATTCTAAAGAAATGTATGAAGAAACACTACAGTATCTCAATAAGAAACAAAATCCAAGTTTAGTGCATCCCTTTATTACATATGGAATATGCAGAGAGTTTGAGATTTTTTTGGCTGGGGTTTAAATTTCTTGACTTCTATTTTGAAATTGGCTGCAACTAACTTTCCATTCTATAAAGTCCTTTAAATCTCTGCCACTCAATTTAATACAAGTGGTCTATGAGGACTTCTATGGAAAGATCCTGACGGTCATTGTAGTCGTAAAGTGAAGCATGCAACGGTAATAACTGTCAGACTGAGTAGTGGTTCTCAGGTTCAGTCCTGGGGCCCAGTTTTGGCTACAAGTTCTTCTTCTGTGGACGTTGAATATAAATTCTTTTTATTTCACTTTGTAACTTAGTTTGCAAGAACTGTTAAGAACAGGAAGATATCCCCCTTTTCATGTCTTCTGGTTTTACAGATAACATTTAAAACAATTCCTATTATTTAAAAGAACTGCAAAACAGAATATGCAGATTCAGCACTAGCTGTCCTGTTTTGCCTCTAGTCACGTAACAAGCTGTGCCATTATCCTATAAAATATCCTGAGGGTTACATGATATTGTTCAGACTGTATCAAGTTATGTACTTGAACGCTTGCAAGTAAAAAGACCTCTTTTTGTTAATTAAATTGATGGCTTATTTTTCTTTCACACTTCTAACCAGATTCACAACCAGTGAGTCGTTTTCTCTTCAGCTAATCTCATGGTTTAATTTGCAGTGGTGTAAGATTTAAAAGTAAAATAAATTTACAAATATTTTCATTTTTGCCATAGCATCAAAAGTGTAGGTCTCTATTGCCATTTTCCAATGAATTCACCTTTATCTGTAGCATTTACTCCCTTAATTGTATCCAAATAATATCATTTAGCAACAAGCAGAGTAGACATAGGGGCAAACAAAAAGCTAAAAAGCTGCTGCTACTTCGGTGTCAGAGTCATTAGTAGGCTCATTAGTAAATAATGGATTAAATAATCAGAACACCTGAAAAAAGCAGGATGGGAATGATGATGATGATGATGATGATAATTTTAAAAATGATAAAATCACAAAATTATGCTTGCCACAATCCAATAAAATGTAGCAAACCCAATTTTATAATTTCTGGACTGATACCGATCACAAAAAGTGGGAAATAAGAGCTTCCTTAATTAAGGTAGTAGTCCAGTCAAAAGACAAAAATGGTTAAAACAAAAACCTGCTGCTGCAGTGGGCTCCCATTACTGAGAAGCACTAAGATAGAGGAGCAGAGAAATGGCAGGCATGGAAATTCACTAGATGATTCTATTTCAATTTATCATGAAAAGAAAAAAAAAAAAGCCAGAGATAAACGATAGCTTACCAGAGCCTGGCCATTGCACCCCGCTAAAGTGACGTTCTAACCAGCTAGTTTATAATCAATCCAGAATGATGGTGGCATTTGATAAAACTGCCGCTAATTTTCTGAGCCAGCCTACATCTCCCACAGTTCCCCATGCTGTACTGAGGATCCCCAAAGGGCAAAGTGAAGATAGCACTACATTGTAGAACTTCAAAGTAAACCCTCCTCATGATTTTGCACAGTTTAATGCTAGCTCAGCACAAATAGGAAAAGATGAGGATGACACAAGACTAAATTCTTTAAGTTGGACATCGATTAAATGAAGAAAAGAGAAAGTTTAATCTCTACTAATGAACAACATGACTGTGCATTCATTACCGCGCACTTTAGCCTAGTCGCTGCATTTTCATATGAGAAGTGAACTGCATAAACCTTAATAGCACATTAGGCAGGATTAACATTACAAATGTATTGAGCATTTCCACACACGTACATATGTATTTATATCATTAACTCAACAACAGCAAGTGATTAGCTGGGTGACAGCATTTTTTCCCAATTCTCCGTGGAACGGCAGAAAGCCAGCTTGATGAGGAAGCTTTATCTGAAGCATAATTACTTCTCTGATTTCAATTACTCTCCGCATTGCTGCTTTTCTTCAATTAGAGGAAAACAGAATATCACAATGGATAGGCTGGTGCGATTGTCAAAGAAAAAAGTCTAAAAGGGCACAGCTGGTGTGATTTATCCAAAATAAAGCACTTCATATTCTATAAAGTTCTAGAGGTTAAGGAGATGAGCTTTTAATTCTTCTCATTTTGTTGTTTTTTTTTTCTGATCACTCATTAAAGGAGACAATTAGGAGATTCAAATCCCATCACTGGCATCATAAGGGACAGCTGAGCTCATTACTGGCACTAACACAGGGTGGCATGGTGGTGTAGTGGTTAGCTCCAGAGCATTTGGTTCAACTTCAGTATCTGATCATTGTTAGTGCAGGGTTTCTCCTGCTATCTCTATGTTAAAATGGGGCTTTACGAAAGACATGTAGGTTAAGTTCATTAACAAAAGTAAACTGGCAATGGATATACTCATGACGGCGCTCCCGACTTACTTGGTGCCCCTTTTAAGCTTGCTTCTTGCTCAGAACCTTATTCTACATGATCAACAATGAGTTTCATAACAGACATCACCCTAACCAAATTTCATGATTAAATTTTACATATTGCTTTGTCCAAGGCATGCATTTGTATTGTTTTTGTTTGTTTCTTTTTAAGCTTGGACATTTGAAATGACTTGGTCAGTGTTAAAACAAGAATGTGGCTTTTAAGTCCAATGGCTGTGTTCTGTATTGCCGGTAAGGTTTACCATTAATGCCACTCTATACAATACAATAAAGGCGGAATGGTTGATTTAAAGGGTTGTTCTTAAAATACAAGAGGAATGTTGTCTGGAAAAACCGTGAAAAGAGTGCAGAATAGTCATTGGGGACAATAAAGGGTCAAGCCACCAACAGAGAGATGATTAGCACAGAACCAGAAGAATTCAGCATGATACCTAATAATGACAGAAGTACACAAATAGAAAGGACTGCTGTGAGGTGAAGTTAATCGTGGGATGAAAATGTAAGAAGAGTCTGATGTTACTGCAGAGCTGTAGATGAATCCACCGTAGGCTTTAGGAAGTCAACAAATGAAGACAAGGAGAGGATTAAGAAACATATTTTGGAATTATCTTCATCATCAAAATTTGTTTACTAACTCCTTCATTTTCTGGATATGCTTATTCCAACAGAGATTCATGAGGATGTAGTTTGGACCCCAGGCAACATCAGGTATGGGGCATTAAATAACCATGAGTGGGATGCCAGTCCACTAAAGAGCACGTTGACATTCATGCACATGGGGTCTGTTTGGAGTCACCATATGGAAGAGTAAGAAGCGGGGTACCAGAAGAAGCTACACACAGATGTAAACTACATTCAGAAATAAGTACATTCAGAAATAAGTAAGGTTATGCTTAAGATATATAACACACAAGTGAGGCCTCATCCTGAGTACTTTCTTCTGTTTTGAGCTTCCATTTTTCAAAAAGGAAGCACTGCTAGAGAAAGTTCAGACAAGAGTGACAAGACTGATTCCAGAATTGACAGGTAGGAGTCATGAAAAAATATTAAGCCATGATGAAATATTAAAGGAATTACACTTTTCCATTTAAGCAGCGACTAAGATGTCACGTGAATTGTTAAAAATATGAAGGGAACTAATACAATGGATCCTACTCTAAAATAGTCTGTTCAAGAACATGGTAGTTTTCTACAAACATTGGAACAGAAGTCACATGGAATGCATTATTAAGTAGTTTGGTAGGCATTAGTACTTTGGGAACCGACAACATTTAACTTGACGTTATTTTGGAAAAATTAGGTAAAAAGGACTGACAAGCTTGTGAGGCTGAATGGCCTGGTTTTGTCAAGTTTTTCTTAAGTTCTATTGAACAGACTAGGATTTGAACCTACTGTAGTATTCTGAAGCTACAAGAAGGCAGCCGTAAACAATGCTCATTTTCCACTCATACATTCATTACCAAACCTGCTTATTCCCAATCAGGGTCACGCAGGCTATAGAATATCTGGCAGCATCAGGTGCAAAATTCAAGGTAGGAATAAGTTCTTGGTAGAAAGTGCAGTATCAGGAGAAAATCCCCACAGATTCTATGACAACTCTACTGTATACAGGGAGAGTCCAGAGCAGAATTTAAGATCAGGAGTATGGAACTGCTATGCTGATCAATGCTTCTTCTTGGTGTTGCCTAAAGGCTGGGTGCTCAAGACTGTGTCAGGCATTAAAACAGTTAGGGAAACTGAACAAAAGTTAAAAGTGAACTGGCTATGGCTCACCAACCTAATGCTTGAGTGTGAAAATCCCAATTGAGTGCAGTAGTCACACACTGCACAGAGCGTGCCGTCCTCAGTGTATCCCTGCCTGGGCCTATCCCACCATTGTGAAAATGATTGGAATAAAGTGGATTGGGATACAACTTTGAGAAGGTATAGTGGCTTTCACAGCTAAGATCAGAACAGAGCTCTTTTAAAAACAATAAAATAATACAAGATAACAAGCTTGATCACAAGGTACATCATGAGCAAATGAAAATGGCAAGATCTCCTGGAGCTCTCAAGCCATTCATTCAGCTGAATATCTTCATGGTACTGCTTTAGATCAAAATTATTGTTACTGATGTTTTCTGTAGAAGCCTGATGGAACGTAAATCCACTTGGTAAGATGAGATAATATAAATAAATGAGCTGAATACAGGTAAGAGACAGCAAGAACTTTCAATCCTGCAGGAGTAGTTTATTGGGAGCAGTGAAGCATTGATGAACAATAGCTGTAAGCTGCTATGACAGCTGCCACTGACCACCTTTTCTGAATGTTCAGATCAGCAGTTATGGAATATGTGATAAGGGGAAGTCCACAGGAGTGAAGACATGAACCAACTAGTCATTTGCTTGACATTCTCCATCTTGGCCTGTTTGACCCTTAAATATTATTTTGCGCCATGGATAGACATTTCTTATAATTGCAGGCAGCTACCTAAATTGCCATTGGCCATCATTCTTATTTTCTTCTTCTCCTCCTCCTCCTCCTCCTTCTTCTTAGCTCTGTATCCAGGGCAGCATGCTCACTGAAGTTTCTTTAATTATCTTTAATTGTCAGTGAGTTGTTGCCATTATTAATAAGGAATATTGAATAATTTCTTAGAACATCGGGCCGACTGTTCCAACCTCCATAACACACTGTCACTGTCAACATCTAATTAAAACCAAGACCAGCAAATTTGGCATATACAGCAATGATCCAATGTAAAATTTAAATTTATGAAGCTACAAGTTCACGTTCTATTTGTCTTATGTGATTGTTACATTTATTAGACTTAAATTTATTTATTTATTAATTTTTTATTTATTAAAATTTCCATTTAGCCATGAAGGAGTCAGCATAGAGTACAGAAATGCAATATGTGAACTTTGTTCAATAAATACTTGTATGAAATTTGACAGCCAAGTGTTAGGAAGCTAATCATGATGCAGAAGGCCTCAGGTTAAAATTACTGACGAACATGAGGGCTTTACGTGGAGGTGAGAACAGCTTGTATTCAGGGCAGTTAAAATGCTGCAGTGCAGTGCCGGCTTTATTACTGCAGCATTTTGGGGCAGATCTCTGCAGCTGATGTCTAATTTGGTTTTTGGGTAGATGTCACAACCATTGACATGACTCTTCTGCTCTCTGTGATTACTTGACCATGCCACACTGACGCCACCTGTCTTTAGGATCTTCAAAAGGTTAAATGTATTATTGTTCTTTTGGTGTTATTTTTTCCACATTTCATTAGCTTTAGTTATTTTAATGCCTGTTTGTCTGTTTGTTGAAGGTTTTCTTAAATAAATGTTAATGGCTCACGCCTTTTGTTTCGTATGCTCTATATTCTGTATATTCCCTGCCCGTTCCAGTCAAAGTCACCATCATAAGTTGCCATTCATGACTTGCAGGGACTTGGAGCTCAGCACCACTTACAACCTCCTTGATCTGTTTTATTTTAAAAAGGCAAGATGCCAATCTTAAGCACATTTTTGCAACTCACTTTCACTTTATGGACATTCAAATTGAATGGTGCATTCCTGAGGACCCAAACCTTTCTTATCTTGTCATTTTTTTGCTTTCACATCACTTACCCATCTCACAGCTGAGAAAGTGAATGCATTCTTGTGCCATTCTATTATGATCACTGTGTTGTGAATACCACCGATAATATAGGCAATGTACAATCCAAGGCCGCTCCATCGATGTTAACGATGAATTTCTGTGTGCCAGGTCTATACTGTCATCATAACCAAGGTGGGACATACAGGGGTGATCTCTAATTGACCTTTCGGATCACCTTGAAAATATGAAAATCAACATTGTGGAGGAGCCCCTGAAAATAAATTTTAAAAACATGCTATAATGGCTATTAATGAGCTTACATGGAAATACGGTAGCAGCCGACAGACAGCTGTTCACATGTTGAACTGAAAGACTGCAAGCATTCCACAGGCTGGTTTAAGGCTAGATGATTAAATGATAGCAGCCCTTTAGGCAAGGAAGGATGTGCCTCCTTTGACAAGCCTCAGGAGATTTCAAGAAAAATGTTAGAGACTTTCAGAGGAAAATGTACAAATAGGAGCCCCGTGCGGCCATTAGCACTCGTCTTGGTCTCAGTAATAGTGGAATGTGATGGTGGATAGTAGAAAGTGGCTAAGATTGCCGATATTGGGATACTTGACAGTGTTTACTCTCGAAATGGTGTGCTTCTGCTTTCCATACTTTAGACAAACTAGAACTGCACTGCTGGTCTGTAGCAGGGTGGTGAGTTGGTTCACTGCTCGCTGAGGCCTATCTTAGTCATTTTAGGGTTGTACACGCAGCATCTAAGTGTGTGATGTTACATGAAAATTGGCTGTTCTATGTGATGCTGATCAGAAGTACAAGGTGGTGTGGTTTTTCTTTCCAGATAATGTTATTCATCTATTACGATCTGCATATCTTAACTGATAGCATTTTTAATGATTTATTGGATATTCATAATACCAGAATACTTTTTTACTGTTAAACCAGCCTTAGAGCACTATTGGACCCTCCATTACATAGTTGTATTTTCCTGACTAGTCAAAATAAAGTAATGAAGATGGATCCATTACTTAAAATGGGTGTGATTTTTTTTTTGTAGTTAGTGAACACTCAAGTTTTGTGGTGTGTGTGGTGTTGACAGAGGTCAGTAACCTACAGCCTTCCCACATGGCTCCCTTAACCAATCACGACTGCTACGCTGCTGCCCACTCAGTTCTGCTATATGACTATCTCGTAGCATAAGCCAGCACATTATGGTCTCTTAGTTTCATAGCAATATGTCAGTATAAGAGAGGACACCAAGGAATTCATTTCATCTAAGTCATTTTCAGAAAAATTAACATTGCTGCAGCACCGGTTGTAATCTTGCTGTATTTACATGGCGGTCCTTTCAGTTGATGACATTATATTCCACATGTGTGTGGTCCTTGACCTTATGGTGGGACAGAGTGTTCTTCACTCATCTACCCATCACTTTTCAGAATTTGTTTTGCTTTTGGCCTGTGGGAGAGCTAGCAGCATCAATTCAATTTTAAATTCCACTTATTCTTGTTAAGCAGTCTTCACTATGTATAGGCTGTCACATTTAACAGTAAAGTGCTAAAGTTTACAGCATTAATATGTGCAAACACAAATACTGAAGTAAATAAAGAGTAAAAGAGAATATAAATCTCAGTGATTAACATAAACAAATTAGGCTAACATAAAGTCCATGAAAATGATAGCTGAGATGTAGCCAACTGATAACAGATGACAGGAAAACAAAAACTCCAGTCAACAGCAAGTGTGGAAAAAATAAATCCTTGGGTGGGTCCTCAGTCAGTTACAATGAACAAAGTTACGGTCTCGATGTCCCAGTCCAAATTGCCATACTCAGGTAGGATGGAATGACAGGCCACTATGTCACTTAACCCTTTAAACTTATAGTTTAACATTTACTTGACTATATCTTATACCTTTATCTTTATGTTATGTTTACAAGGTATAGTGAAGAGCTATGCTTACTGCTGCCAGGATAAACAGCTGAAGTGACCACCTGTAGAGAAGATGAGTCCTCAACCACCATTGTCAAGAGTGCACTTGTTAGGATTTGGCTTTGCTTTAAAATGTTTTCTGTGTTTTCCTTTGCTCTTTTTGGGATCTTTTATGCAGTATTCAGATTCATTCTGGGGTTTTATACATTGTAAATACTGTTTCTTTCACTTTAATTTTTGTTTTGGTCCCATTTTCAAATATTCACATATCTTGTTTTTGTTGTCCAGGCAAAGCTTCACACTTGCTGGAACTCTGCATCTCGCTACATTCATTGCTGGTGCTAAATCAGCAGCATTCAGCACAATGCATCCACAATTCTGGATACAAACAAAGTTTCTAGTGTGCTTACTTTTGTAATTTAGTGTTTTGGACACACATTTTCTGCATATCAAATTTAAACTGTGGTTTAGTTTAATGTTTTGGCTCAGACATCTCAGGTTAATTGATTTCCTAGTAACAAACTTTGCTTGTTTTCTCAATTATATTTAACCCCATGATCACTTATTAATTTAAACTACCACATTTCTGGTCTTGGCAGAATTGAAATGAATTAATTTTTATTTTTTAACATTTTTATTATTTTATTGGGCAATAGTTGTGTTATTCCAAGTATAATTGCTATGATTCAAATGTGTCTTTGGGAAAGCATCCTATGTGCACTCTCAAAGAGTGAGCGGTCATGTGAGTGGGCATGAACGGTTATGAAGTGGTTTAAAGGTGAGCCATACTTTCTTCTAAATAAAGGAAAGTCATTTTTATTTTACTTGCTTACTTATTTTGAGTTAGATTTTTTATAACTTTACCTACTACGTGTTACAAGAATGCTATTTTTGACTGCTGTCTTTCCAGTCTCCCAGTTCCGGCTCCAGTTCCATTCACACTTCTCTTCTATTTTGATTTTACAGTTTTCCTTTCATGGAAAAATCAAAACAGATACAAAAGTGTCCCATATCCTCACTAGCTATGCAATTAGCCTTGGGTTCAGCTGACTGACCAAAGCACTGACAGTCTTAGCGGTTGTTATTTTATGTGTATTACAGAGGTGTGACTAGACTGCGCCATTAAATCCAAATCATAGGACATGTGGACAGTGACCATTTGATCTAACAAAGCTGCTCAACTTATTTTGCTTTGCACTGTTGATATGCGTCAGAAACTATTGGTAGAGTCAGAAAAATATTTTTAGGCAACACATGAGTAAATATAATCTAGAGGAGCGTGATGACATAAAGAATCAGCTTTAATATTAGACAAAAGCAAGACCACAATTTGGGTTCATTAATTGTGCTTATGAAGACAATGAAGAGGCACCAGTACATCTAACCATCAGGTAGATTATAGCCTCCCTATTTTATTAATCAGCAGTAGTCATAATAAACTAAGATTCATCCCAGTCTATCTATTTGAAAGCACCGATAATAATAATAATAAAACATTTTATTTATATAGTGCCTTTCCCATGCTCAAGGCACTTCATAGAGTTTAAGAAAGAACAACAAGGTATACAGTATATAGCATTGTACTAAACCAAATAAATAAATAAATAAAGAAGAGTAAGACAGTAATTCAGAGAAAAGCCTAACATAATTGATGGTCTAGCACACACACACAGGTTACATGAGGAATTTGACATAGAGGTAAACTGAAAGAAGGGTAATAAAGTCAGGTAGAGCTAAACGCCTTCCTGAACAGGTGAGTTTTGAGTTGTTTTTTTAAAAGAATTTATGGAGTCAGCTGATCTAATTAATTTCGGTAGGTCATTCCAGATTCTGGGCGCTATACAGCTGAAGGCCCGGTCACCCATGAAGTGTAGATTAGTGTGGAGTACAACAAGATTACCAGAATCAGAGGACCTTAGTAGGTGGACAGGCACATAGTGATGGAGAAGGTCACTGATGTAGTTTTGCGTGAGGTCGTTTGGTAGACCAAACTGCTCACCAGAATGAAGCACTTCATTTCACAGCTGATATCACGATCTGAATCCTGAGTGCTGGTTTCCCACTGATAAAGAAATGCTCCTTTTGACCCTGTAGCTGATTCCTAAAATTATATTATGAAATCACCACTACTCTCATCTACTCCCAGGACATATTGAGAAAACATACAGGGTCACACATGAATCCTTGGTACTAGACTGGTTCTTCTGAAAAGTGCTAGAATACAAAGCGAGCTACTCAGAGCCTTCTGGAAGAAAACATTCAGGTGAACAGTCACACAGGTTCCTCAAGGGTTCTTTAAGGACACAAAGAAATCCAAACTTCTGTTTAGCATTACATCAATGCCACATATCCGTCTTTTGTATATATAAGTTGAGGCACAATGGGACTGCTTTCAGTTATCTCTGCATGAGACTACGTGGTGAAGGGACTTGCCCACTGACCTCCTGCATTCAGACAGTTTCCTCAGAAGGGCACAAGATGTTGGGAACTCTTGGCCGAGCTCCTTAGAATGTTAATACCATTCTTTAATTGTCATGTGAAATATACTTTTTATGTGTACATAGTACATTGTGTACTAGGACAGTATTATTGCCACTCCTAGGAAGGAATGAGAGGATTACTCCTCAACTTGAGTCCTACCAGCTGGCCATCCCTATCCATGTTCTGCTTGGATGTGAGAGAAGCTGGGCCAAGAAAACTATGGGATTCAATTAATCTAGGAAGATTAAACTCATTATCTCTGTGATGAACATATCTGTGCTATTAATGCAAGCTCGGTAGACATTAGCAGAGTGAGGGCAAGCATTCTTGAAGCCATTGTGTATCTTTTGAAGCTGACTTTTATCTCTACAATACCCAATTATTGTATCTAACAAGTGTGCAAGATTAGCAGTACTGTTAAAAGCAATCCTCACTCTTAAATCAATGCCAGCAGCCTTCGTATCAGAAGCAAAAACTCTTACTGGCACATGATCAGAGAGACAGCCTCCGCACTCTGTTACCGGGGGTTGCAGCAAATAGCCCTCCTTAAAAACAAAAGCCGGCAAGTCTCCAAAGTTGGCAAGCCTCCATAAAGAGCAGTGACTAGACTTGAAGAAATGCAGCAGTTCAACAAGCAGAACGAGACTCAAGCAACAGCAACTAAAGGGTAGTGGATTTGAGTAGACTTCTCAGGGTCACACAGCTCGAGAATGGAAAGTGTCAGTTATATCTTTTACCGCAGTGTGAACTTGGAAAACTTCATATCTCACAAGTTGCATATTCATGTCAGACACTTGGGTTTCATTGCCGTTGCATTTAATGTTTAAATTTAAATTCATTTAAATTTCAGTCTGGTTTCCGAACTTGTCACAGCACAGAGACAGCCCTGGTTACAGTCACCAATGACCTCCTGATGGCTGCTGACCAGGGCTCTCCATCACTCCTTATCCTCCTGGACCTTATAGCTGCATTTGATACAGTAGATCATAATATTCTCCTTCATCATCTTCACTATACAATTGGACTTTCTGGCATTGCTTTGGAGATGTTGCCTTGGGGGATGCTAAATCTCATACCCACACTGTCACCTGTGGGGTCCCACAAGGATCAGTCCTTGGGCCGACCCTCTTTAATATCTATATACTTCCCCTGTATGGTTCACATCACCCGCAAGCATGGAGTTTCATTCCATTGCTATGCCAATGATACCCAGCCCTATGTGAGACTGGATTCGACTTTTCTTACAACCCCATCAACTTTTTCCTCTTGCTTGGATGAGATTGAGGCCTGGATGTCCAAGAACTTCCTCAAGCTGAACAGCACCAAAACTGAAGCTCTTTTAATTGGCACCCCCCATCAACTTCGTTCCTCTGTAAATTGTACTTCCTTTCTTGACCGTACCATTACCCTCTACCCTTCTGTTACAAATCTGGGTGTCAAGTTAGACTCCCATCTGTCAT
Organism: Erpetoichthys calabaricus; assembly: GCF_900747795.2. Taxonomy (NCBI): domain Eukaryota; kingdom Metazoa; phylum Chordata; class Cladistia; order Polypteriformes; family Polypteridae; genus Erpetoichthys; species Erpetoichthys calabaricus. The sequence goes on from NC_041396.2 coordinate 83,582,750, forward strand.
TTGATATACAGGTCCATCACCTTTGTAAAATTGCATTCCTTTATCTCCGAAACATAGCCAAACTCCGTCCCTACCTCTCCCTCTGTGAAGCTGAAAAGCTGGTTCATGACTTTGTCTCATCCAGACTGGACTATTGTAATGCACTCCTCATCAGGATACCCAACAAGAGCCTTCAAAAGTTCTAACAAATTCAAAATAGTGCTGCAAGAATCCTGATGAGGGTGCGGAAATATGAACACATTTCACCAATCCTTCAGTCACTTCATTGGCTCCCTATCCATCTCCGCATTGAATACAAACTCTGTTTTGTTTACTCACCAATGTATCCATGGAAATGCTCCACAATATCTCAAGGAACTCCTTACACTACAATCCACTGCAAGAAACCTCTGTTTTGCAAATACTTACTGCCTTCGCCCCCCTGTGACCAAACTTCATACAATGGGTGACCGAGCCTTTGCAGCCGCTGCTCCACGGCTTTGGAATGCCCTACCAGAGAGCCTAAGAACACAGCAGATCGTGGGCTGTTTTAAAAAAACAGCTAAAGACTTTTCTATTTAGGAAAGGTTATTAACAAGAATGCTATAATTATTGTTGTTTTATCTGTTTTTATCTTGCCTTGCCTTTGTTTGAACTTTTTATGTTGCACTTTGAGATTTACTGCTAATGTAAAGTGCCCCCATAAATAAAATGCATTATTATTATAATGTTCTTCTGTTGATAGTAAAAACGAGTCCCTGCTGCTTCTGATATGAAACAAATCCCAAAAAACATGGAGTTGGAAGTAGCAGTCATAGTAGTATTGCCATAAGTAGAGTGAAATACAGACCTACAGAACTGTGACTTCAAACCTGAGTCTCCTATTTACAGTACCTATGAGACACCTACGTTCTCATGAAACCTATATTTACAATAAGGCCCATGATGGTCAAAACAGAGCTCTCCTAAATCTGTCCATAAAGCTACTTCTACTCTAATCGGTGAAAGGCCACTATCTTCTTTTATGACATCTTTCTCTTTAATGTCATGTGAGCTTTCCATTTTAGTTCTGTTGCCAGGATTTTCACACTTGATGAAACAGCGGTGGTACCAGGTTTAGCATCCCATCTTCTATATATAGACCCTAGCAGAATTCAAGGCCTGGCCATTATCGATAACGAGTTTGCACATTTTTCCAGCATCCTTGTGAGTTTCCTTCTACATTCCAAAGACACAAACATTCACATTAGGTCAATTGGTGACTCCAACCTGACCTATTATAAGTGAGAGCAGTGTGTGCTAATCTAAGTGTCATTGTGTGGACTGGTGTCCCATCCTAGGTTCTGCCTTTTACAGAGTGCTTCCAGGGTGGGCTCAGTCTCTTTCTGTTAGGAAATGCAAGTTCAGATTCTTGATGGATGAGTAGATTTTCATACACTGTTCCTGAAGGAGCACCTCACCCAAAGCACATTGATCTATTTAGGGAGAAACACACACCTCAGCATTGCTGCACAGCTCTGGTTCAAGGGACATGTGCTATGACACACTGGAGTAATTTAGTGTCACGCACATGCGCTTGGGAGGTAACTAGAAGGACCAAAAGAAGGAAATTCCACGCCAGGCCAGGGGGTGGAGGGGTGCAGTAAACCTTTCTCTTTTATCTCTGCAGACCAGACATTGGATTACATCTTGCCTGAAGAAGGGGCCTGAGTTGCCTCGAAAGCTTGCATATTGTAATCTTTTTAGTTAGCCAATAAAAGGTGTCATTTTGCTTGGCTTTTCTCTACATTCATAATGGCTAACACGGTACAACACCCTAGTACGACCAGACATTGGAAATTCTGCCTGGTTCCGATGACATCACTTCCGTTTTCCGCCCCCGAGGATGTCACTTCTGGTTCCGGGGCCTGAGGATGGCGCTTCCGGTTCCGTGCCCCAATGACGTCTCTTCCTCCGACCTGCTTTAAAAACCAAACAACCTCCACTTGCATTCAGTTGTGTCTTGGACTCCATTCTGTTCACAACTCTGCTTCAATTTTGGCTTTTGCAGCCAGGAATAAAGTATACGGGTGGCTGCCCAAACCTTTTTTTCATGTGTCAAGGCTATTCATTTCACAATAGGTACATTATGTCCTTAGCTGAGAAGTCAGCAATGACCTTCATGCAGTGTCTTTCTAACTAACGTTTCTCCAGTTTTACCATCCATCTTCAATGCTAAGATTACATGGTTCACATAAAACTTTAAGCATGGATTATGACCATTAAAAGCATTTCTAAAATGCCCCCATGACTGTGACCACAGTTCCACAGATAAAATAATTTGTACTCTGCTCCACCATAGCGGCCACCATTCTAATTGATTTTATTGGATGACACAAGGTTCTCTAAAGACGAGAAAGGCTACAGAATGAAACAATTAATATTTATAATTGCTTGTCTTTGTGGTGCCAATGAAACAAATGTTATAAACTGGTCTAATTTTAAGCCATAATTACTCATCAAGGCACTAATCAGACACTGAATTTACTTGTCCTTTTCGGCTTGTGAGTGCCATCAGACCTTGACTGCCAATCTGCTTTCCGGCTATTTAAACACAGGTTATTAATGAGGTTGAAAAAATCTTTTTTTTTCCCTTGTGCATCCATGCCTCTGCTCCATAATTACATTGTCATTGAAACATCATCAATATTTGGGACTTGAATGTATGTGGGATTCTAATTTTGTGTAAATTAAATGATTTGAAAGAAAAATTATTACCTGACAAATGGGACTGCCTCAGCATGCATTCTGTGAAAAGGTCATAGAGGATTGGAGCCGGTCGCAGGAATATTGGGCAGCACTGGGAATAAGGCAGGAGCAGACTGTGGACCGTGAGTCAGTCCTTTAGAGCAGTGGTCCCCAACCTTTTTGACAGTAAGGACCACTTTATTAGATGCAAATTTTTCCACGGACCGGTCGGGGGGGGGGGGGGGGGGGGGGCAGTTTTATACACAATTTACATAACATTTCTATTATTATTAAGTTATTAAGCAGTTCGCATACGTTTTCAACAAGAGATTTTTCTTCTTTTTTTGCATATAACAAAGACATATGCTTTGCATTTGCCATTCCAACAGATTGCACATCACAAACATTAACACTGTTATCGTTTTTTTCGTGTCTGCCGTTTCTATAGGAGGGTGACAATGAGTTAAATTCCAATGGATGTTTTTCAAATGTTGACAAGCAATAAGCAAAAGGTATCACTGAAAACCACAGAAAACAAAAACAGCAAAAAAAAAAAAAAAAACAGTACGAGGAAAGTTCGAAGAAAGAATTTTTTTTTACAATGTTTCTGTTTGGGGATCGTTGTGCAAACGTGCACATCTGAGCTGCGACCGCAGATCTAACTGCTCTGTGGATGATTCATTCAGGCATTTCAAGTTCACTTCGTTGTAATGAAAGTATCTGCTGAATGTACTTCGTAGTAACGCGATTTCTATAGACTCGTGTCATATGGGGAAACTGTCGGGACTGTGACAATACTTTGTTGTAATACTCTCTCACCTCTCTGCGCCCCTGCAAAGCCCCACCCGCCAAGCGTTCTGAAAAGTCTGAGTGAGTCTCCGTTGCCGGCAGTTCTCTAGCGGCCCGGCTGTCAGACGGCTGCGGCCCGGTAGTGGGTCGCGGACCGGTGGTTGGGGACCCCTGCTTTAGAGGACACCCTCATTCACAGTCACCCAACTGGGCTCATTTACATTACTGCAGAGTCCGAAGGAGAACTGCCTCAATCCTCAGGCTCCCCACCCACCCCCAACACGAACTATTCACACTTCTACCCTCAGGCAGGAGGTATAGAAGTATGAAATGCAGGACTTCCAGGCTAAAGAACTCACTTTCCCAAGGCCATTAGACTCCTAAATAACTGACTGAAGTTTATAAGCATGGTTCACCTCATTCTATCTGCCTTACACAACTGTATTTGACTCCATCAGACACCACAGCGAGAACATGCGTAGTCCTTACAGAGAATGACCAGGGGATAAACCCATGACTCTGGTGATAAGAGGAGGCAGAAATAAACACTGTGCTATTGTGTTTTGACAATTAGATTTTATATTAGATTAGATTAGATTAGATTACCAGGCAGCACAGTGATTTAGTTGTAAATGCTGCTGTCTTCCTGGATTTTATCCCTTGCCCAGTCATTGTTTACATGATTTCGTCCGGTCTGTGTGGGTCTTTCTCCAGGTACTCAATTCTTTCTTTAACATCTCCAAGATATGCATGTTAGGCTAATTGACAAATTTAAATTGGACCCAAATGGCTCTGTGCATGAGTTTACCGTGCAGTTGACTAGCATCCCCTCCAGACTTTGTTAGTGGGATATACCAAATTGTACCAGGATAGGCTCGCCAGGCTGTGGCCCGAAATTCCTGACATTAACATACCACAAATATGAAACTGTTACTGATTTACAGAACAGTGATCTCAAACCTTTCAATCTACGACTGTGCTACATACAAGAAGCCCACAATCTGCCAAAGGCTCAGGCTACCTTCTGACTTGTTGGTTTATGCCTGAGTAGAACCTGTAATTGACTAGCATCCAGGGTTGGTTCCTGCCTTGCACTGAATGCTACTAGGATAAGCTCTGACACCAGGCAATCCTGAACAGGACTAAGTGGATTTGGGATATTATGATATGTTATTGATTTATTCATTTTTATTGTCCAAACCAGAGTCATTGGCAGCTACAGCATCAATATAACATACGCCAATTTCTGTCTTGCACTTTAGCTATTGGGTATATTCATTGTTAATGCTTACGATGCAGCATCAATTGGAATGTATTTAATAATTTTTGTTGTAATTAAACTAATTGCATTTTTCATTCCAACAGGTGGTGCATCATAAAATGAATAGAGCTATTGGGAATCCTACAGCAAACACAGAACAATTGAAGCAACAGACAAATTAAAACTATAACTTAAAAGAAGAAAAATGAATTAGAAAAATGTATGAAATAATAAAGAATGAAAGAGGGAGTACTACTTTTATTACAGTTCATTGAACAATCTGGAGACCTGCTCTTATTAATGAAGCACAATGAGAGCAGGAATAAATTGTGTAAATAAATAACAAACTACATTAACAGCTACTGGTCTCCCGTGACCCAAGTTTGAGACCCTCGTGGTCAGACCATTAGCTACTTCCCTCTGTATGACAGTAAATGGGATTAACACTTTCGCTATCAGCTTTTTTATATGCTATCATTTTCCTGTGTTTAAAATTTAATTTATTAGGTTACAGTTATAGTATACTGTATGCCATCTAAATGAACAGTGCAATGCATTTGATTAATACCCACGACAAACGCCTTGGAATGGTTGCATTGAGAATGACACCATTGAGTGAGCATGTTGTGAGTGACATAGTGGGTATTGCCAACTGCAGTTACACTCTGCCAGAATTCCTGTCAAACAGATGACACTTCTGCAGGAAGGTTTTAATGTTAAATTAATCATGGTCTGGGCCAGCTTTTAGTCCTGGCCAACAGGACTTTAAACCACAGTCAAATAAGCATACAGTTATAATAAGTATAGTATATAATTCATTTTCTATCCAGTCTTATCCAGTTCAAAACCATGGGTAACTGATGTTGATCCAAAGCAAGATGGCAACTAACCTTGAACAGACAGAATCAATACTTGAATGGACAGAATTGTAGGGTCATTTTGTGACTAGCCTACACTTGTTTGTGATGTTGGGAGAAAGCTGGAAAATCTGGAGAGGAACCTGCCTAGACATAAAGAGAACATGCATACGTCACACAGACAGTGGTCTTGCCTGGGTGGGAGTATAACGCACTACTCTGGATCTGTGAGACGGCAGTGCTAATAATTGTACTACTGTGCTGACCGTCATTATACATACAAACTCATTTAATCCAATTCAGGGTGGCGAGGGTGCCAGAGCTTATCACAGCAGCACTGAGTGCAAGACAGGAACCATCCCTGAAAGGGCACAAGGCCATAAAAGGACCCTTATATTAAATTATAATTCAGTATTCAAGACAATACAAAATGTTGCAATAAGGCAATCATGTTTTCCAGTAGGTTATAGTTTATAGTTTTATAGTGGTTATTAATATGTATGAGAATGTTTTTAGGAACTTTAAGCCCTTGAGAATGCCCTGATGAATGTCCGCACCTCCTAATTTTATTTGTTATTTTTCATCAAGGGGGGGTGAGTGCTGGGGCGGTCTAGCACTCCTCCGGTGTTTGGACACTGGATAGCTTCTTATATTCAATTTATATTCCTATCTTTTGAGAAGCAGAACACTACCAGTGCAAAGAACAAAGGGTACAAACTGCACTAAGCTAGTGGATAGAGTAGTGTCTGGCAAGAGTAAGACCTGGCAAGAGACCAGAAGAAGAATGTCAGCATGGATCCCTTGATGGCACATCAGAAAGGCCAAGCGTATGCCACTGCTGAAGGCTTCACTCTGGGCTTTGTCTCGTTTTCTCAAGTGATTTCAAAGGTCATCATTTCCTAGTAAAGTATTCTAAAACTGGAAAGCCGCGTCTCATTTAAATGAATCTTATCAGACGAAAGTCTGAACTGACTGCAACAACCATTCTGACACACTCTGTTTTCTAGAGCCAAATGAAGGCTTTTCAGTTTAGGATATGCCCTTCAGGACAAGATCACATTTTCCATGTTTCCAAGCAGGCTCTGCATATGACATTTTGACTATTTTTAACAAATATTTCAGTCATGTCCACTACAGGGTGGACTCCTGTTAACATGGCCTAGATGCAGAATTAAAGCTCACTATGGGAAAGTAGCCCAACTTTGTGGTAATGGGTGTAAGACAGGAACCAGCCACACAAGGGGCACAGGTGCCAATTAACCTAACATGCATATCTCTTGGTTGTGGGATGAAAACTAGAGTTCCTGGAGGAAACCCTCACAGACACAGCATCATGTAACTCCACATAGAATGTGACCAGTAGCTCAAAAAGTTGTTTTTAGTTTTAGTGTGGGCTAACTGGCTAAAAATATATATACACACTGGCCAGTATGGTGGTATAGTGGTTAGCACTGCTGCCTCATGGTTCCGGTGACATGATCTTAAGTTAGCGCACGCATTCTTACTGTTACCAGGGGTAAATTTGGCTTTTTACAGGAACAATGGAACTGGAACAATGTAGGATGTTAACCACAGCAGCACTTTCTGAAGCCATAGGGACAGACTGAACAGGTGACAGAGGACACTACAAAGGTGGCCAGCACAGGCTTAAGAACTCGAGGACTGATTCCATCTGGTCTTGCTGCTTTTCTTGTGTGTATTTTCCTCAGTTGTCTCCTTGCTTGGCATTCAGTTATGGACAGTCCACACTGATGGTCAGAGGTGGACTTATCACTGGACATTCGAGTTAACATGGTAGGAGATGTTGATGTAGTGGGGATGGTGTGGGAAAAGTGCTCGTGGGAGGGAAAATCTATGAAAAAATTGGTTCAGGGTATTAAGATTTGTCCACATCCCCTTCTAGCACCTGAGCCCTAGATTGGTTGAGTTGAATAATTATTCCCAGTCCATTCCAGACATCTTTCATGTTATTTTGAGTGAGTTTTGTAAGCTTCCTTTCCTTCATTCAGCCTTTTCTTTGGTACACCCGGTACGTCCTTTAGAGTTTCTTTGTCACCAGATTTGAACGTTCTCTTTTTCTCATTCAGGAGACTTTTTAGCTCCTTAGTAATCCATTGCTTGTTGTTTGGAAATCAATGCACTGTTAACTCAGTAGTTAATATACTCTGTAATGCAGTAACAGGAGTTCCTCAATATTGTCCCCACTTGGCTCACATCATTTCCCAGTCTGTCATTTGGAAGCAGTCATTCATAGCCATTTCAGCTTCCAGGCTCTACTTGCTCACTATTCTAGTGGTGACAGGTTGCCATTTAATTGTAGCTAGTAATATGATGAATCAGGTTGTGGTCAGATTTGCTTAAAGGTACTAGTAGTTTACATTTAAAAGCAACATTTGAATACAAAAGATACAGCTTGATATCTCCTCGAGTGTAACATATCACAAACTGGTAGAAGTTTGTCATAGCTCCTTCCAAATTCACCACATATTATAGTCTTCACTAAAGTGTTGCTGACAGAATAAATCATTTCCATTTCTAAGTCTCCATTCGCAAAGGGAAGAATATACCATTAATAAGAATGATATATATATATATATATATATATATATATATATATATATATATATATATATATATATATATATCTGCCTGGGCAAATAACGCCAATGAATTCCAACAACCAGAATCTGAATCACTGAATTAAACACTGTTTTAAGTTTGTAATACTGTAATACTGTAAAGTTCTAACTGTAATATGCCCACGTTTACACCATTCCTCATTCACATAGATGACCAGTCGCCCTCCTCTCCTGTCCATAGGCGTGAAATGGTGACTGTTAATTGACCTCATGGGAGTGTATATAATATGTGAATGCACCCTTATTTCCAAAGGGCTACCAAAAAGACCCCCCCCCCCCCCCCCACCCCCACCCCATCCCCAGATCCCTGAACTGGATAAGCAGCTAAATCTTTACACAGTACAAGCTACTTAGGATTGAGTTGACAAGGAAAGATATTAGATACTAGTAAATGCTATATTTGTGCAAATCATTAGGTGCCTCTTCATAGAGCCCATCCTGGAAGGGTATCTTACAAGCTGATGCTTTCACAATATTCAAAATTTTTTTTTGAAAGATAATTATTAATAACAGATGTGGAAAGATCAGATCACATAGATTAGGAGTGTACAGCCTTCCCAAATATGGTCCAAATGCTTATTTATCTTTTCCTACATAACAGTCAAGCTGCCAGGCACCTCCAATGACCGCAATGGGAAGGCTACTGTTTTATTCAAGGCTGTTTCTTCATTGCACTCCCAGTAGCTCTTAACAAAGAAAAATCTGGGCAGAGAAAACACATGGTTTTGATAAATAATGCTGTGTTATATTCAGCCCTGGATTAACCATTAAGCCAAATAAGCACGTGCTAAGGGCACCAAAGGCAAGGGGGCACCATAGAGTTACTCCTCTTAGTCTTTCATTACCACACTGGACTTTAACAGAATTATTTGTAATTTTCCTTACCTGCCATATTAGACTTTACTCTGCATTACCAAAATAAAAAGGTTAGTGGCTAAAGTTAAAAAGTTTGGTATCACATTTGTTCCTGAGTTTCACTTTCATCGTGTGTAGAAACAGCTGGCTTGTTCTAACTGTCCAGCCAGTGTGTGTAACAAACCCATCACCTTTAAGCTCTTTATTTTATTATTTCTTTTATTGATTTGTCACATGAATAAGGTAAGTTTTAATCTCTTATTTCACTTCCAGCACTTTTTAAGTCTTAATGTCTTGTCAGGTAAGCAATGGAAGCTCTAAGGGGGGCACCATTGTTGGGCTGTGCTTAGGGCATCAGTTGGGCTTAATCCAGCCCTGGTTACGTTAGATAACCAAATCTAACTGCAGTCACAAACACAGTTATTAAGTGATACTGTCTTGAATGTTAGTGATCATTTGGCAATATAAAGCACCAGTGACTTTCCACAGGGTTAACCTCTACAGCAGGCTTCTCTTAAGCTGGACAAAATAAGGGCTTTGATGTGTTTTCACTGTTTTTGATTTCCATTGTTCCATTTAAAGTGAGCGTAAACAGTGGTATACGTAAATCTGCAAAGATCAAGGCCCTTTAGTAAAACTTATCTAAAGTCAAAAAAAGTATATAGCCATTCGTTCATTTTCAAAATTCACTTATTCCAATGGGGTGGGGTGGGGGTGATTTTATTATTACATCACAAAATCTTTACATTTTTATCACATTTCCTTCATGACCTGTCTACAGATTTCCACGGGCAAACCAATTTTAAAAATGCTTATCTTTCAAAACTTTCACAGGGTGATTTCTATTATTCCCTGTGTGTGTCTTCCACAATGTATTAAACATCAGGAAATCAGTTGTGATTCACAGCTCTCATATTGCTTGATTTAAAATAGATTAAGAAGCAGTGGAAAATACAAGTTAAGCCAAGTTATTTCATCTGCAGTAGGTCCCAGTTGCTTTGTTTAAAAGGCTGTGACAGACGGCTTTTCTGTTTAACTTCAATGGGGGACTGGCATCCAGTCCAGGGTTGGTTCCAGCCTTGTCCCGTTCAGCATCAGGCTCTCAATGAAATAGGCATGTTAAAAAAGGATCATGATTGATCCAGGGCAGTCTTAATGTATGGGCACAATGGGCACTGGCCAGGGGGCCCATGATGTTTCTGAGGCCCATTAATGTTTATGGTTTTCTATCATAACAGGGGCCCGAGTGCACTACTTTGCCCAGGAGCCTATGATGTTGTTAAGATGGCCCTGGAGTGTTCCCAATAATCACAAGAACATTAAAATCTTAAACACTGAAAGATTAAAAATGCATAACTATTTAAATGTTATATTTATTTTCAGCTTTCAGTTTTTCCCCTGTCACACACGTGTGCAAGGGAGGTAGCTAAAAGGACCAAAAGAAGGTAATTCCACGCCTGGCCAGAGGGTGGTGGTGTGCAGTAAATCTCTTTTAGCCCTGCAGACCAGACACGGGAAATTCTGCCTGAACTCGATGACCTCACTTCCGGTTCCGGCCATGCTGACCTCACTTCCGCCGACCTATCTTAAAAGCAGGACAACTTCCAACTCATTCGTTTAAAAAAACAACTTAAAACGCATCTGTTCAGGAAGACTTTTAACTTAACCTGACATTCTGCCCCATCTTTCAGTCCAGTTACTTAGTATAATGTGTGTGTGTATTATATCACAGATGTTATTTGGTAGGATTTTCTTTTAGTATTGAATTTACTATTTTACTCTGGCTTGTGTTTCATTCTATTTAATGCTTTGGATATCCTGTATCTACCTTTTTAGTGTTCTATTCAGGAAACATTTATATCCAATGTTACACATACCCTGCTGTTTCTTTCTGAGACTCTGTGAAGTGCCTTGAGCATGGGAAAGGCGTTATATAAATACAATTTATTATTATCATTATTATTTATTACTTTGAATTCAGTTCTGTTTTGGATTCAACCTGATTCAAAACCCCAATTTTGTAGCCTTATTCAAGTAGACAGGTGTGTCAAGGTCTTTCATTTTATACCCTTAAAAATGTAACAAAATGTACAATTGATTCACTCCTGGCTCCTCATTTCTGTCTTTTTATGTTTGGAATACAGTAATTATTTGGTATTTAACACGCCTATTATGATACTTAACACCTCATAGATTATTCACTTGTTCCATAGATCTTTCTATCACACTGTATAAAAAGTACTCCTGATTTCAAAAGTTTTTTAACTAGTCGGAAGGCCTTCTTCACATATGAATCCACAGAAGATGGAACTCGTTTTTCTCGTTTCTCCTAATATAACTCAAATGAAATGAAGAGAGTTGGTACAAAGGAAAGAAGACAATTAATTTAAGGGCTTAACGTGCTGGAACCATGATGCCTTTGAAATAATTAGTCCATGGACAATGGGGTGAAAATGTGAAAATTAGAAATGAGCTTTCCCCAGATCAACAAAGGGGCAGGTGGGGTTTATAGACTGAAACCTATGGGACCTTGGGAGAGCTGGCAGACAAAAATGTAAAGGGTGTTTGGTCCATTTTTACAGATGTAAAAATATTTGGTGTCACTAGAGACAGCTCTGGTGGGCCAGTTCAGGACGTTCAAAGTGTCTTCTTAATAACAAAACTAATGGTGAAGATTGGCTCAAAAGTAATTCTTGGGTTGGTTTTATGGATTGCTCTCTACTAGTGGTCCACTGAACTTTGAGTCAATGGGATTTTTCTGTCGGGTCTGATACAATTTAAATTAATGAGATTGTTAAAGAGTGGTGAAAAGCACTTCTGAATGACAAGTTAGAGAGGAGAAGTAGTAGTACTGCCACATATACAGAGTACAATGAAATCTTACTTAATTTGCAGCACATCACCATTCTCTACAGGCATAATAACATTCAATTTATAGAACAGAAGAAAACACAAATCAGTATATCTGGTGTTCGTTATTTTTCCTAGTTACTGAAATCTTGTGGAAAATTCATTGAGGAAAACTCCGGTATAATTAAGAGGGATTCTGAAGTAGAGACTGAGGTGATGATAAAGAAATAAGAAATGTGGGGTCTTGTAATATTACCTTCAAGCAGGTGGGCATTCTCACTGTCAAACTCTTTAACACTATTCAATGAGGCCTATAATTGAGAAATCTAATCCTACCAAGGCACTGTCCTAATAAAATCAATTCTTTGTTACGAAATTAATTTAATCTAAAGGTGGCATGGCAGTTCAGTAGTAGGGCTGCCGCCTCACAGCAAGGAGAACAGGGTTCACGTCCAGGGTACTCCCTGTGTGGAGTCTAATCGTTCTCCCCAGGTACTCCTTTTTTTTTTTCTACTGTCCAAAGACATGCAGGTTAAGTGGATTGATGATGCAAAATTGACCCCTGATGTTATGTGTGTGTGTGTTCACCCTGTGGATGGGGATTGTACTTGCTGAGATAGGCCCCAGCTGCCCTGTGAATCTATTCTGGGTAAGAGGGTTATGAAAGTGGGTGGACAGATTATGTTGTTCTAACCAGGGGTAACCCAGAATAGTACTGTACTTAATTATAAAAAAGCTGCTCCCTATGAAATAACCTGGTCTGCATGTTTCATGTTTTCCAAGCATCTGCTCCCAACAGGACCAACATCATTTAAATGAATGGATACTTGATCAGGATTGGTTTCATCTGTATTTGATTAACTGAGCGAGAACTAATAACATTTTCTGCTGACTCACAGTAAACTAGTGCTAACAAATCAAGTGAGTTCTGAATTTTAATAGGGGTAAATAAACTACTCTTATGAATGGTGCTGGGATTTTCTGTTAATTAACAGCTAAGATCGCTCCCACCACGGTTCCAATGAGCATCTTTTGTTCAATAGGTCTCAGGGTTCACACTGAGTTCACACTGGCAAATGCTAAACAAATGTGGGAGAACTGAACTTATATAGACTTCGATCACTTGCAAAACACAACTGTAAATCACAGTTTTCATCATCTCACCCCACGTATCTTATATGGTGTCACGTGTATGCGCTTAGGAGGCAGCTTAAGGGCTCTGGTGATGGTAATTACCCACTGAAGCAGAGGTTGGCGCTGTGCTCAAATGTCTTCGCTCTGCTGAACCATCACTTCCATTGTCTACCCTTCTGGACCCACCCCTTCCTGCCTGGAATCCATATATCTAGAAGTTCGGCCATTTTGAGTCAGTTCTGTATTGGACTGGTGCCCAAAAAGACGTCATTTTCATCTTTGTAAAAAGTTAGCTCGTTTCTTTGATTTAGTTTGGATGTGCTCCAAACCTTTTTGGGTGTTTGCTTCTTTTCCTATAATGTTTAGGAACTGCTCATATGAATAAGAAAGACACTGAAATGGTTACATGCTTAACAAAAACCACATATCACATGTCCTCACCTTTGCAATCGTGGATAAGATGGGCAAGAAATTCTTAGTTACACAAAAAAGCATTAAAAAAATAATTCATAAAGGTAAAATACATTATGGTCAGAGCAGCAACCAATTCAAGGCTAAACATAATCATGGTTCCTAAACCTCTATTGATTGAAGCCTTTTTTTTTTTCTTTCTCCATTTCTTTTTCTTTCTAAATCCAAAAAAGATTTATCTAGCAAGGTCATTCTTTAATTTGCACACATTAGTTAAAAAAACCAACTATCACGACATTGTGCCCAGTGCATGACTCATGCTCTTATACAGAGCACCATAAGGTGATGCCCATGATAGGACAGAAAAAAATCAAAGTAAAACAAAAAAAAAAAGAAAACTTTATCATTTAAATCTTGCCAAACTGGACCAGTGCTCCACTGGCTAGAATGTTGTCCAGCTGAGGTATATTAGACAATGTAAGGGGAGAAGGGGGGTAAGTGCCTGAGACATTCAAGCAGATAGACGGAGACCCAGAACGTCCTCTAGCCAGTGCTGGCTTTGTCAATGTTGTTAGCTTTGACCATTTTGTCCATCTCTTCTGTATGGATATCGCTCTGTAACAACTCTTTTTTGTATATGTGAACTCTGGTCAATACTGGTGTAATTCATCCCCCATCACAAGACAAAAATAAAGCATTGGTAACAATGGCACTGCAAAAATGCAAGGATTATTATTTACTCTGATGTAACAAGACCTTAACAAAGGCTTCTTTTAGTCTTAATTATGCTGATAAAGCACCGGTAAAGTTGTTATTCATCCCTGTGCAGTGTGGCATTTTATATACTGGTAAAATTACAGTACTTATAAATATAAAGGATTCACAAGTCTTATTCTGAAGTACTCAATATCAAGAGACATATGTCTCACGTAAGCTACTTCTGACCATTCCAAAGTTATTTTAGGTGACCATATTGCACAGATGAATTACCATTTTGCTGATGCTTACAACGCCAAACAGAAGCCTTTGTTAAGATCTTGTTACATAAGAATAAACAAGTAATAGATGTATTTTTGCACCAACTAAACTAAAGTGTTACCAAAAGAACTTTCCATGCATATAACTGTTAATATCTAGCTCTTCCTACACTATAACCCACCACAGCTTCCGAATAATTTAGATTAGATTTAAATTAGATTATTTTATATATAAACATCTACAATGGAAGTGTGTGTGTCTGTCCAGCCCGGAAGTGAGAGAAGGAGTCGGGGTAAGGGCTCTGCCTCCGAGGAAACAGAAAACTTGCTTAGCCACTAATAGCACAAGCAAGGCGAGCACGTCAGCAAAACAAAACCTCAGAAGAAAGACAAAGTCGCTTAGCTGCCCGGACACGGAGAGGATTGACAGATCGATAGCTCTTTCTTGATTCTGTGCGTGGTGTTGCATGGCCGTACTTAGTTGGTGGAGCGATTAGTCTGGTTAATTCCGAAAACGAATGAGACTCCCGCCTGCTTAATACTTACGCGATCGCCAAGTGGTAGGCGTCCAACTTCTTAGAGGGACAAGTGGCTTTCAGCCACGTGAGACTGAGCATTAACAGGTATGTGATGTCCGGTATTGCACGCGCACTACACTGAATGGATCAACTTGTGTCTACCCGGTGCCGACAGGCGTGGGTAAGCCGTTGAACCCCATTCGTAATGGGGACCGGGGCTTGCAATTGTTCCCCACGAACGAGGAATACCCAGTAAGTGCGGGAAATACGCTCGCTCTGATTACATCCCTGCCCTGTGTACGCTACTACCATGGTTGGGTTACTTGTTAGATTATATATGTGTAGTACTAGGGTGTTGTACCGTGTTAGCCATTATGAATGTAGTGAAAAGCCAAGCAAAATGACACCTTTTATTGGCTAACTAAAAAGATTACAATATGCAAGCTTTCGAGGCAACTCAGGCAATTACATCTTGCCTGAAGAAGGGGCCTGAGTTGCCTCGAAAGCTTGCATATTGTAATCTTTTTAGTTAGCCAATAAAAGGTGTCATTTTGCTTGGCTTTTCTCTGGATTATATATAGAAAAGCAGCCGGAACCGCAAAGAACAATGAAAGGACAACGTGGCTCAGAGGTGCACAGACGACAGCGACTCAGGTGAGGAGTTGGGGGCGGGCACATGAGCAGGCAGTGCGTACTGAACGATGATTGTATGTTGGTTCGTAGCATGCATTGTTGTAATATTATTTTTCTTGGTGGTGTATTAAATTACGGATTTTGCAAATGTTCAATTTTGTCCCTCTGCTTAAAAAAACATTAAAAAAGCGGCGTGATTATGCGCCGTATGCTACGCCACAGGTTGGTATGCAGCATGTAAAACGGTTTGTTTGTCATGGATTATTTGCCTTTTACTTTTACACGAAGACAATTTCCTGTTAGATTGGCCTTTGCGATGACAATTAATAAGGCACGGGGCCAAACTTTCAAAATGATATGCATGTATCTGCCAAAACAAGTTTTCAGTCACGGACAATGATTGTATGTTGCTCTCTCCAGAGTTCCATCTTTTCATTCATTTACTGTTGTATCCTTAAACCCACCCCTTTTAGACAACTGTGTCTTTCCGGAAGTGTTCAGCCATCAATAAATAATTATGCGACGTATGCCTGCAGGAACACGTGCAGCGAGCGTGCGAGGCAGAGAGAGAGACAGAGAGAGAGAGAGAGAGAGAGAGACACACACGCATACAGGCGCGCGCGACGAATAAGATTAATAATACTTCATTACATTCATATAGCGGAGTTCTCAGTATTCAAAGCATTATCCACGCAGGGAGGAACCAGGAACCGAACCCACAATTTTCCACAGTCTCCTTACTGCAAAGCAGCAGCACTACCACTGCACCACAAGGCAGTTAAAGAATGCACCGCGCTCGATTTTGTTTTCAATCTGTTTGCAGCGATTGGGTCGTAGATAGCTTAAAAGTCAGTAAAAATTGTTTCTCAACTGTGACTCCGGAACATCTCAGTACACAAGCTATATTAAGCATCAACAACAAAGACTCACTACACCTTAATCTACAAGTACTGACGCTTATCCCTACTGACAAAGTAACTTTCACCAGCGTGGCCTTCTTCGTCATAGACGATCCCGCTTTCAGTCACGGACAATTGTATGTTGCTCTCTCCAGAGGTCTATCTTTTCATTCACTCACAGTCGTATCCTCAAACCCACGCCATTTGGACAACTGTGTTTTTCAGGAAGTGTTCACCCATCATTACATAATTATGCGCCGCGGGTTGGCTAGTTTATTTATAAAAGCACATTTAAAATAGCAGAGGTTGCGCCAAAGTGCTGTACAAAGAAGCATTAAAATAATTTACCCAAATTATTTATCTGATTGTATTTTATGAACAATTTGGGAAGTAGTTAATGATGCCATCCAGCCTTGATAGACAGACAGACAGATAGTGTTCACGTTACAGCTAGAAGCAGCAAAGATTTCTACTTTCCGAATGCAGCAGATTTTTCTTTTTATGTAAGATGAAGATCTGCCTCATTAACATTTAATCTGAACCGTTCCGATATAATGACAGTAAACGTAAATGAAATCTGATTTGATCATATTAGCTTTTGCTCCCGGGAAACAGCTGCAGCACTTTCTATTTTTCTTATTCTCCCACTCTTTCTGATTTTTTTTTTTCTGGTGGAACAGAAACATATAAAAAGAAGAGCACTGCAGCGAGGGGCTTCGAGGGTCACAACACAGCGTTCAGGTGTGTTTCTCTTGAAACTCACTCTTTCTTCTAGAAATGGGAAAACGCTAACATTGCAGAGTGTAAGAGAACATATCAAGTTGTGTTTTGTAACTTTTAACCTTTAGTAAATTACTTGAAAAATAGCCCCCTGTTTCAACCTTAATACAGAATGAGACATAATTTATTGCGGTACAGCTGAACCTCTGATGCAAATGAATGCAAAGTGGAATTATTTTATCAGTGAAAGGCCAAACCTGGGAGAGAGCAGAAGAACAAAGTAAAGACTAATTAGAAAGCAGTTCATCACTTCAATGATGACAAATGTGCATTCTGCACAGACCCGTTTACTTTAACAGCCTGCTGCTCAGCAGCCGCCCTGGATGGCTGTGGAGGTGACCTGAAGAAAACAGCCAAGGTGTTTCTGGATGGCCATGGACTCGTTCTGCTCATGCAGGCTGCTCATCTCTCCAGTGACAGCTTATCGAGACATAACTTGACAGTAATGGCGAGCAGCAGCGCACTTCAGTTCAGGGAGGCTTCCTCTTGTTCTTATTAGAATCAATCATTTTAAGGCTTCTAAACCAGCACAGGCTGCTTTCTACAATGCTTTTCCCTTTTATTATTAGTTTTAATTAATTTGTCTCCTTTGTCTTTTGTTATTTTTCTCTTTTTTGTCTTTTACACTGATATGAAAGGCACTCAGTACAATTAGATTTAAATTTGTCATTAATTAAACTAATTCTTGCATGAATCTCACATCTGGCTTGGCAGGCATACAATACATACACTTGAATAAAACTTGTAACTCTGTGGCTCTGGGTGCCCTGCCAAGTATTCTAAATACAGGTTTAGGAAATGTGACAGTGTTCAAGTTGCACACGTACAAGATGTTTTAAACAAGAAGATGGGTTATCATTTCAACCCTGTGCAGTGCAGCACAAGAGATGTTAAAGAACACGTGAGACAATGGTTTATCAACACTGTCCAGGTTTAACTGACCAGAATCAGCTTAGTTTAAATGTGTTTAGAAGGACAAGGTGTCCAGAGAAGTTCACTAGAAGAAGGCACTAGATTTGCAAGATGTGGAAAAGAATGTGAACTATTTGTCTGTCTTAAAGTGCCTACTGTACTTGCTCTGTGCCAATGCTGACGAGTCTCTGCTGCGCTGTTTACAAAGCAACAGACCTGTGATGCCCATTTTCAGCCTCGTTACATGGAAAGGTCACATTATGTCTAAGGAGCATGTGAAACTAAGGGACCATCTAATGGATTTGATGAGCAAAGTAAGCATGGATAGTACTCCTCATTAACTTATGAATCATCGCCAGTGATAAAGCCATTCATCCATCTACAGCCATATACAGTACAGCAGGGATGGGCAACGTCAGTCCTGGAGGGCCACACTGGCTGCAGGTTTTTGTTCCAACCCAATTGCTTAATTAGAAACCAATCCCAGACCTTATTTAATTTTATGGCTTGTTAGTCTGCAATGTTAGGTTCTTACATCGTATGATTTGAAGCCTAAAATGGATAATTTTCAGTCTGTCTCATTTTTTCCTTAAGTGTTTTATTAAACCAAATAGTGCATGATGAATCCACACAGATGTAAATGGAAACAAGTTAGATGGAGAACTGCTGGCTCCTTTGTCATTTGCATCTTATTGCTAATAAGGAGCCATTAAAACAGTGAATGTAGCTGTTTAAGACTGAAATAAGCAATAAAGGGTGGGGAACCTTAACAAGCAAGAACTCTAAAATGAAGCATCAAAATGTCATTTGAGCAATAACTGCTTCATCAGCAGTAATCGACTTCTCATTAAGAAACTGGGTTGGAACAAAATTCTCCAGGACCAACGCTGCCCACCCCTGCAGTACAGGGTCAGGGGGGCTGGCACCTATCCTAGTACATCAAGGAAAAATCAGGAATAAGCCCTGGAAAGGAGAATTGGATCATCAGATGGCACCCTCACCCATATTCGCATTCATTAATATGAGGCCAGTTTGCAGTTGCCCATCAACCTTACATGGAGATTTTTGGGTTGTGCCCCTTCTTCCATTGTGCCTGATCACCTTGTGCTTTGAGTCCTGCAATTATTTACTAAATATTCTTCCCACACAAAGCATTAATATATCTCACGTATTCTTTAGAATGTCTTTTTACCAGACACGAAAACCAAATATACTTGCTATTCATTTGCACTTTACCATTCCAGGCTGGTGGCAATGACATGAACCTCTGGCTTTGTTCATCTAGAAAGCAATTTGTGCATGTCAGAATTTTTGCTTTCGAGATGATTTACTCACACTGACTGCACACACACACTCTAAATTTACTAATTTACTCTAAAAAACAGCAACTGCTACTGTAAACTTGCAGTATGAAGGGACAACCATTTGCTTTACATGTACAGGTGAGCAATATAATACTCCACCTAAAAATGATTCTTTTTTCATATGTTACTGTTTTATCTTGGTAGAGTAATACATATTGCTCTACTTTCCCCTATTGTATTATTAATAAGTAGCCTTTGTCAGAATGCCTAATCTCACAGACTTACCACTGTTTATATGGTATTATAGTATATAACTTATCCCCACCTTCCCTTCTATATCTATAGGCAATTAGGTGTAGTAAAAAGACAAGCAGGAGTTAAGTTACACATAAAATAATCTATTATTGATAATATTCATAAATAATAACAATATGCAAAGAACATTTGAATATTGGCAACCATACAACCTGATTAAATGGTGATGTGTAGTTTCAGGCGGCGCACAGACTTGTAGTTATTTAAAATTTCTCTAGTTAAAGCATCATTCAGCTTTCTTCAGAACAGGCTGCATTGCTTGCCTCAATATGGCTGCCGCGTTGTACTCTCCATTGTGTGGTTTTCTTCAGTTCATGGTGTGATGGTCTTCATCAGTTTGGTAAGAGAGATATGCTTCTTCATGATCAGAGGTTAGCAAGAGAGAGAGAATGTGGTTGAACAAGCAGATTTATAGATTCTCTGTCCAACCCCTACAGCCAATAGGACATTATGGTACTTAAAAGCTTCTGATAGAAGCCAATTCCAAACAGCCATACTTCAGGCCAATGGGGCAAAGACAATCTTAACACCTGCCATCCCCCAAAACCATATGTTAAGGTGCAGTTTGGCTTCCTTGCGGGGGTGGAAAGACTTTAGTAGAGAAACACTCTCCAAACTGGTTTAGGGCACAATCCCCCCATCTCTGTCATAAAATTCAAAAAGACCCATTCCTAAAAGGGGGGGGGGGGGGGGTAAACACTCACTAATGTAACACTAAATTACATTGCTTTGTCTAAATTACAAATAAAGACATACAAAATATTTATCAAGTTATAAACAAAATACTCCATGTAGTTTATAGTGATGGTCAAGAAAACATTTAATCCCATGCTTTAATGGAGACTGGAGCTTACAAAGTGTCTAGCAACAGTAAACAATGTCAAAAATGTCCTTGAACAAATGTGTCATATTCTCACAATATGTATGTTTTACTATAATATTGTTAAATAAATGCTTCCAGAAAATCAGAGCAGTGAACTCAAAGGAAACACTTTCATTCCACTACAAACATTTGACTCAAAGACAGGATTCCTGACCAATGAATCAGGGGAAGAGGTGGATCTTCAGTTCAATCCTGGGTGAATGCCTTTGCACTGCAGGCAGTATTCTGATTTTCTGGATTTTTAATATATTTTCATGGATCTTTTAATTTTGTTTGCCGTAGTCCAGCACTGGTCTTCATTCTTCTTCCATTCTATCAGAAATGTTATCTCCATTCTCTATGAAAATGGGACATTTTTTTCCCAAAGTATCACCAACATAACACATGTGGTAAGTAACATATGAAAAATATCTTTTTTGTGTGGAGTATTACTTTAAGTGTGTGGTACCCACTGTGCCAGCAGCAATAGGACTTAGACAGGGATAAGATCCAGAAAGTATGTCAATCTATCACAAGACTTAATTGCAAAACTCACCATTAGAATCACTGAGCAATACAACTTCAAGGGTCAGGAAACTCACATAAACACAGGGTGAACATGTAGGTCCACACAGAAGACACACCATTAAATGGTTTGAGTGCAGCACAGTTAAATGCTGCTCCCAGCGCCATCATCTGCAGTATTTGTTTAAAAACTCCTACATTTTCTACAATTGTATTATTGTAATTGAGCAGGGCCATGTAAGTGACTTCTTCTTGCATCTCTAACATTGCTTTCCAGTGATCTGATTATGCAATTTCTCCATAAAACTGTTTAACTTCACCCATAAGATCTGATCTCTCAGTCCAATGTACATTAATCTTACTCTCGCCTCACATTATAGATCAGTGACAGTGCTGGGTGGCTTTTGACAGTTTCAACAGTTATGACAAATTTAATATTTACAGGACCAATTTAAGCACAAAAGTCAGTCTCACTGTATGCTTCACTTTTTGTCCTCATTTATTAAATTTTTTTTTTTTTTGATTACAGTTTGCCAGTGGGTTGGCATCATGTCAAGAGATGTGTCCTGACTCATGTCTAGTGATGCAAGGATGGTCACTGGCTCCCCTGAATTGGATTCAGTTGGTTTGATAAAATTCTGTTATGTTTCCTAAATTCTCACTAATAACATGATTTTAATAACATGTGTCGTTCATTTACTCATATCCATTCAGCCATTTAGTAACTTGTTTATTCCAGTTTAGAATCACAAGTCTATCCCAGCAGCACTGGGAACATGGCAGGAATGAACATAGTGCCAGTGCGATTTAGTTCAAATTGACTCATAAATAGAGGACTAATTTCAATTCAATGAGCTTGGAAATTTTTTTGGGAAATGGGAGGGAAAATCAGAATATCCAGAGGAAAAACCCAGTTGAACACAAAGAGAATGTACAGACTCCAGACAGGCAGTGTTATTCAAACCCGAATCCTGGAGCTGTTAGCTGTTGAGCTGTATGTGATCACAGAGTGTCCTTTTATTAAAATGCATTCAATTTAATTCTTGAAATGAATACACACACCAATAAGCTTGAAAATCAATTCTAAAGAATCACAGACCTTAAAATCATTCTTTCTTAATTAATTATAATTGTTGTAATAAGCACATGGCATATCTGAGAGGAAGAATTAAACAGAGTGCAAATACAGACTGTAGCCAGTAAGAGTGACTGCAAAATTACTGGTAAGAGTAAGTCAAAGGTGGAGACAGGAGCGGTTAGGTACGGGGCAGTAGCAGCATCGGGGTGGTGGATTACAATATTTCTATCTGCATATCAGCAGGTGATCGGTTAATATTAAATAAAGCTGTGTGCTTTCTCAGGCTATTCAGCTTGTTAAAAGCTTTTGACCGCGCCATTGATCTGCATATCTTTGTTACAGCACCAGACAAGATGTGTTTAACGTTCTCCTCAAAGGCTTATTGAATTTACTGAAAGAATGCAGCATGCTTAATACTCTTATCTTGATCGTTTTATTAAAGAGATGTAATCCACACTGCCTCCAGGCTGCAGTTACAACATTGTACCCACAGAAGGCTGAACCCCGTACAGACTTGAATTGAGCGGAGTTGCTGCCTCATGAGTACACACACACACACACACACAACTGCCACTCTGCCTGACAGCTTTGGCCTCAATCAGAAATTTGGGATGATAGTGGCAAAGTGTGCAAGGGAGCCCAAATTGCAGTGCTTTGAATTAGTTTTCAGCCCACAACCATTTTTTTTTCCACATAAATGATTGTCACAACCTGGGATTTCGATCCTTTTTGATTCATGGGAATTTTTTATTTGTAAATCAATGACTGTTTTATCACAGTGCTGTCCAAACAATTAATAAACAATTAATAAATTAAATTTTAAAAACTGAAGTATCAACAATTTATAAGTCTCCATGCCCCATGTCCAGTACATGTTTGAACCCCCTAATGCTACTACAATAAGTAATCTTTATGGATATGTCTCAGCTAGGTTTACACAATGGCATGGAGCAAGGTTTGCCAATTCCTCCTTGCAAAACTGCTCAAGTTGTGCCAGATTAGTAGGGGAGCAGTGATGGAGGGAAATTGTTAGGTGTTTGAGGAGTTTAAGGTCAAGACTCTGACTAAGCCACTCAGGGTAATCACTTACTTCATTTTAAGAAAATCCATTGTTGCTCTGGTGGTGTGTTTTGGGTCATTGTTCTGTCCTGTCCCGTGTTATAAGACAAATTTCCTCCACTGTTTAAGTTTTCTGAGAGACAGTAGCAGGTTTTCCTCCAGGATCTGTTAGTACTGTGCAGCATTCATCTTCCTGTCAATCCTGGCCAGAATTCCAATCCCTGCTGCCGAAAAGCATCCCCACAACATGATGCCACTGCAACATTTTACAGTGAGGACGGGGTGTTGCGTTTATGTGCAGTGTTAGATTAACAACACACATAATTGCTTTTGTTATCACCTCCATGAAGAGGAAACCATACCTTAATCAGTCATCTCCATGGTAAATGATGGGCACATCTCCTGTTGTCTCCTGATTCATGTCATCACCACCAAAGAGAAGGAAACACTTTTCATGTGTTTATGTTTATCATCAGTAGTGCATTCCTGTTCCGTCCTCCAAAGATTCTAAATCAAAAGAACAATATGGAGACCACTCTTTCCAATCTGCCCAATGAAGAGTAAAGCATTTAATGTAGAAAGCTTGTGGCTTTGTGGGAAGTGAATAATTAATGCATTTAGGCAAAGAAGCTGTGTCCATTTGAAACTAGTCAACAAAGGATTAGGAGTATTCATTTATTTTAATAGATACCTATTAAACTTTCATGTTGATTTATCACCAGTATTTAATTATCTATTAAAATGCAATTAGATGCCCTTTTTCTACAAAACATAAATGGGATGTGAAAGGGAAGGAATTCATAAATCAGGCAAAATTAAAAAATACCATGAGTACAATATCAGGGACGACCATAGCTTAAAACTGCATATGATCTGCCTGGACTTAAAGCATCACACCTCCAATTACATGAAGTAAAAGTGAATGGGATCCATTTTTCACTCTTGGAAGTGCAGGATGTGGGGCAGGAGGACATTTAAAAGAAAATGGGAAAGTGAGAAACTAAGCATGGAAATTGGAGCTGAAGAGTTTTATCTAAAATGAATAGAACTTGGCTCATTTTAGCTAGCCTTTACTGAGCTCTTTTTCTAGCAGCATTAATTCAGATACATACGTTAATTTGTCTATTATTACATCCAGTTAAGGTAATGCAAGTCAGGAAGCAAGGCCTGATCCAAACCTGGAGACAGCAGCTTTATGGTACTTTAAATGTGTTCACAAGAGGTACTTGAAACTCGAAGGTTCTTTTTACATCAGTGGACAGGTTGATACTGGAAATGCTGAAATTATTTGCCTTGGTTTAAATATACATGAGTGTTACAGTCACTCATCTGTCATGTTTCATACAAAACAGTGGCCTACAAACTGTCACACTCTTGCCAGGTTAGAGATCAAATATTAAGCAACATCTTAGACATAGCAAAAATATTTTAGCAAGGGTCAAGGGTCTATAGCTGCCCCTGATCAGTTCAGGGCTATACTTCAGAATACCACAGTAAAGGCCAAGAGTCACTTCAAGAGCTGCAAAAGCTACATTTGAATGGGCTGAACAAATCAAAAACAGCAATATGTCTGAGGCTGCCAACCTGAACGATTCAAATCAGTGTCGGTAAAACCAAGTTTGGCTTTTGTATAACCTGGAGAGTGATGAATGTATAATTTAAGAGTCCGTTCTTCTTAATCCAACTTAGGCATTCTTTAAAAAATATATACCTTCATGACAACTTGACCACATCCCCACAGAAGAGCAGTTATACATCACACCAAAAAAACAAGAGTCTCCACATTGATGAAAGGCTATAACTCACAGATTTTAACATTGGAAACAGACGTGTGAGCTGATTCTTAGGAAACAAGAAGCAGACAGCAGAACGCTGTCAGGGTCGGATCTTGAAGGCAAGGTGTCCATGTGGGGTATCCTGGGGTCAGATTTATAAAACTCATGAAAAGAGGCCCAAAATGTGCATACACAACTTTCCAAGCAAAAGTCTTGATTTATAAACAGGAAACGTGATAATAGAACATGTGTAAATTTACACATATGCAACATTTCAGGAAAACTGGGAAATGACAACACAATTAATCAAGCAGGGAAATGCCACCATACCAGCTAAATTATTTTAGTTCCCTGTTAAGATGACCAATACTGGATATTTGCACAAAGAACTTTTCTGGTTTTTCGTTAAGTTTATATCAGCTACCTGTTGTCACTTCTCAGCCAAGCTTCAATTCATCATTCCTGCTGGGCTGGAATCTATTAACCGGCCAACAAGGCACCACATTCAGTTTTCAAATAGTGTGGGTGTACATACACGAAACATAACATGCTTTTGCTACAATAAAAAGTCAATTTGCAGCAGTGTCCAGTCTTCCTAAAGTAATTAGTGGAATTTATTGCACTCATATTGCAAGACATGCATCTGGCTGCTTTTGTTAACTGTGGGCTGTTGCATTCCATGAATGCGCAAGTCATTTGTGATGCCAAGATGAGATTGACAAACTTTGTAACTCTGTGGTCTGGGTCAACCCCTGATTAATTTACTGTGAGGCAAAGTAGCTGTGGCAGCCATGATGATGCTGTACATTGTGGCCAGCTTACTGGTAAGGTAAGTAAGTATAGGCTGATACTGTTTACTGTAGCAGCAATCATGTCATTGCATGTGCCAGGAAATACTGAGTACCAGCTCAGATGCTGGCAAATAACGCCTTTCCCTGACCGCCAGAACGGTCAGGAGAAATGCTATAATGCTGCTCATTCTCTTCCACGCTCAATGCGCCAATAGGGAGGCTGTTCTGTCAGCCAATGAAACTCTGCAGCATCATAACTGCATATGTATGAGGTTTATTAGCATAGTCCATTTATAGTTGTTTCTTGGTGGCAACCCAGCGGGGTTCAAGGAGAGTTCACATACGCACATTTACAAGATGAGTGTGATATGTAAAGGTAAATTACGCAAAAATGAACATATGAAAGGATTTTATAAATCAGGTTTTTTATTTGGTGTACACATTTTCCTGTTTTTTGGTGTATTCATATTTTCATACACTGTGTCTTTGTGGACCTGGAGAAAGCATATGACAGGGTGCCTCGAGAGGAGCTGTGGTATTGTATGAGGAAGTCAGGAGTGGCAGAGAAGTATGTAAGAGTTGTACAGTATATGTACGAGGGAAGTGTGACAGTGGTGAGGTCTGCGGTTGGAGTGACGGATGCATTCAAGTTGGAGGTGGAATTACATCAGGGATCGGCTCTGAGCCCTTTCTTATTTGCAATGGTGATGGACAGGTTGACAGATGAGATTAGACAGGAGTCCCTGTGGACTATGATGTTTACTGATGACATTGTGATCTGTAGCAATAGTAGGGAGCAGGTCGAGGAGACCCTGGAGAGTTGGAGGTTTGCTCTAGAGAGGAGAAGAATGAAGATCAGTAAGAACAAGACAGAATACATGTGTGTAAATGAGAGGGAGGTCAGTGGAATGGTGAGGATGCAGGGAGTAGAATTGGCAAAGGTGGATGAGTTTAAATACTTGGGATCAACAGTACAGAGTAATGGGGATTGTGGAATAGACGTGAAAAAGAGAGTGCAGGCAGGGTGGAATGGGTGTCAGGAGTGATTTGTGACAGACAGGTATCAGCAAGAGTGAAAGTGAAGGTCTACAGGATGTTAGTGAGACCAGCTATGCTATATGGGATGGAGATGGTGGCAATGACCAGAAAGCAGGAGACAGAGCTGGAGGTAACAGAGTTAAAGATGCTAAGATTTGCATTGGGTGTAATGAGGATGGATAGGATTAGAAATGAGTACATTAGAGGGTCAGCTCAAGTTGGACGGTTGGGAGACAAAGTCAGAGAGGCGAGATTGCGTTGGTTTGGACATGTGCAGAGGAGAGATGCTGGGTATATTGGGAAAAGAATGCTAAGGATAGAGCTGCCAGGGAAGAGGAAAAGAGGAAGGCCTAAGCGAAGGTTTATGGATGTGGTGAGAGAGGACATGCAGGTGATGGGTGTAACAGAGCAAGATGCAGAGGACAGAAAGATATGGAAGAAAAAGATCCGCTGTGGCAACCCCTAACGGGAGCAGCCGAATAAAGAAGAAGATACTTGACTAAATACAAAGTTTTATAAATGAGACAGCAGGCTAAGGAGCTCATGAGCAGCAATGACCTACTATTAGTTATGCACTCCTCTTGTCTTCTCCCCAGCATTTGAACCAGCACTCCACTGGGGCACTGTGAGGGCACTGAGGAACTAAAATGAAATCTTCAAAAGGCTTATCTTTCACAATAAGTTATTCTGCTACTGTGCTCTTCACTGAGTATAGGCTCCAAGGTTTACAAATATTACAACAAACCAGATGGAATCAATGAATCTTACCCCATTTCTATATTGATTAGTTGTTAATCAGAAGATGCCACCTTGGTACAATATCGCTCAGGGACACAGGGTACACACTGACTTTCAGCCGTCCAGAGGGTTAATTTGCAGGATCACACAGACATGACAGAACTTAATGAACTGAATGGTTTTCATTTCTTATTATTCTTATGATAGTATGCTTCTTCCCTCTAACTTGATACCACGTGCACTTAACTTAATTTTACTCTCTGGGATAGTTTATCTGCAGGGCACAAGTGGATCATGGCTAAAGCAGATTTTCTTTGGAAAGATACAGTCTTCAGCCATATAAACAAAAGTCGCATAAGCGTCCACATCCCAAAAAAACAAGAACCTGTCACCTTGATAACTCTTCCTATGTCTTAAATGAGGGTAGCCATCAAATACAGCCTGACAGGGAAGACTGAAGGCACTGTGGTGACCCACTCAAACTGCTAAAGAGTGGGCATTGAAATCACCAGGCAGGTTACCTCTTGACAAAAAAGAGGAAAAAAGAGAAGAAAGTCTCTTCCCTAATTCCCTACAGGCTGTATTTAATATTTGATTCACTTTTCAGCTTAACTTGCAGAAAAAGAAGTATTACAGAAAACATTGCCTGTGGCGTGGCAGCTTTCCTGATAGCTTGAATACAGTGATTTGACAGAACTCGCTTGTACAACCAGGGGAAAAAAAGAGTTGATCCCAAGCCCGCCAGGAGACAGCATGTGGTTCTCATCTCAGCTGCCATCTTAGCACTGGAGGAACATTTGCAGAGTCCCATCTTCTTTTTTTGAATAAAATGGCGAAATAATTTATCCTGGTGCTTGAACCTTCTCACCTGGATTGTTTTTTTTCCTCTAAATGTTCACAGCTTCAGGAGATTGGGTTCAAATCCAGGGCTTGATCTCTTTTACCACTAAATTAGATAATTATTCCAATGTTTAGCTTTTTTTCCCCTCTGGGCACATTGATTTTCCACCCATACCCCAAAGTTAAACTGTTATCAGTTAAACTGGTCCCATGTGAACAAGTGTGACCTTTTAAGTGTCTGCTAATATTGCATTCTTGTTTTGACCTGAACTGTTTTGATATTTTTTGGGGAGTTTATCAGTTAATATATAGTACAAAATTGCTATCTTGTCCACATTGTAATAGTGATGATGTTAGGGAATCCATTTCCGGAAGGGTTTATCCATTCCTGGGAATTCGGGAATCGCAGGCTCCCGGGAATGACACAGTGCACGGGCATCTCACATGTGAACGGTTTTAGAATAACCGACACTTATTTTTAATAAAACTACTACTACTGCAATATGTTGACACCAATAAAAGACTAACCTTAACTACAAGCAGTTCATGCTGTCATATAAGTACATGTATCTAGTTAGTTGTGGTAATAAAAGCGTAGAAAGCACAATGTGTCCAGTGTGCGGTTCTCTAGGTGAGAGCGCACCTTCATGCAGAGTATGCCAGCCACTGAGAAAGCATGCTCTGCCTCCACTGAAGTAGGCGGCACAGTCATCATATACTGATACACTTGTTCTAAACAACGCCTGCGCTTGCCATTGCTCTGAAACACCGCCATTTCAGCTTTTACTGATGCATCCAGTTTCTTGTCATCATTCTGTGATGGCAAGTTTCTTGGCACAGATAATGTGGATGCAACAGACTGACGCATTGCAATTTCAAGTTGCTGTTCAAAGCTGTCAACAGCACAGACGTCAATGAACTGTGCCCCGTCCCGGCATTCGTGAGCTGCAGAGTGCAGACTCCTCCCAGTCCACTGTGCTCAGTCAGCTAGGAGATTGACTGCTGCTGGTCTGTTGTTGACTGAATTAATGAGCAACACACTACACCGTGGGCCAAAAAACCGTGCCACTTAATTATTTTCAACTATAACTCTGTTATTTCTTGATCGATTTTTACACTTTTACACGGCTATATATGCGAGCTTGGCCGTTCCTGTTTTCCCAGGAATTACAGCAGTACTGAAAAATTTCCGGGAAACTGGGAGCCCGGGAATGGATTCCCTAGATGATGCATACTGTGTTTGATAGAAGAACCCTACAATTACATTATTTTGCTTAGAGAAGAGTTTTAATGTAGTAGTCAACCTCTGTCAACCCCACGAATGAATGAGATAGATAGATAGATAGATAGATAGATAGATAGATAGATAGATAGATAGATAGATAGATAGATAGATAGATAGATAGATAGATAGATAGATAGATAGATAGATAGATAGATAGATAGATAGATAGTATAACAGATTGAGGTGTGGCCCACCTCTTGAACCCTCAGGTACCACTCTGAACACCAGGTAAAAGTATAAATGGTATTTATTTTACTATTACGTGCACAAAGCACTCCCCACACCACACTATTCATACACTACACAATTCTCATGATGATGACGCACTCCCGGGTAATAGGGCATATAAGAGCCCACTAGCCCCCTTACAGCAACTCCCGGTGGCCCCCAAGGTATCCAGCAGGGCTGTGTATACAAACTACAAAGTCCATGAGGCCCTGCTGGAGCTCAGGGCACCATCATGCTCTCCGGAGGGCTCCTCCTAGCGGCCTGGGGGTGGCAACTGGAGTCTGTAGCCGGTCGTCCATCACAATAGATAGATAGATAGATAACTTTTTTGTCAGAACATTATTTGCCTCGTGTTTGAATTTGTGAAGCTAATATAAATAAATCATCAATACAAAATGCATTATAATGATAACAATAATCAATATTCCCCAACAACCCTCACACAACCAGTTTAACATGAATACTCTCAGAAATATTCATTAGATGAACGTCTAATTCATGTGCCTCACAGTGTATGGGTGAGTACTTTTATACATTCTGATTGACCAGAGCCATTTACCAGACAGAAGAGTGAGACAAGGTGAAACAGATTAGATAACATCTTTACTTCTTTACGTTTCAGTCTGTAAACATAGACGAAACACACAATATGGAAACGTTAACCAAGTTTCGGAAGTGGTACATGCCACTCTGTCTGGCTGCTTTCATTCAGTAGAGAGATTGCCATACCCATGACAATGATGACAGTCCACCAAGAAATTAATCTGTTTAATTTGCTGCTTTCCTTTTTAGCTTATTCCAAAATTGGAACAGAGTGAGTTGACACTACATGCAATCAGCCAACCCGACAGCTGAGCAACTTAATCGGAGGAAAACACTTAAACCACAGCATAAGCATGCAGACTAATTTTATAGAAATTGAATAACCAAACAAACTAATATGGCCTTAAGTCTAAAGAGTGTGCTGGTTTGGTGGGTGTTCTGGAACTCAAAGAATATATCAGATAATGACTTTGGTCTATTTGTTGTTAGACTGTTCAAGTCTTTGTTGATTTTATATTAGCAATGTGTTCTTTACTATATCTTTTTTTACCTCTGTGAATTGCTTTTTAACAGTTATATATGGGGTATTCATACAGTCATTTGGCTTTACCTTATAATGTATTTTTTTTTTGTTATATGCCTTCAGTTTGGGAGAAATGCATGATAAATAAAATCTAACATTATTATTATTGTTATTATTATTATTATTGGAAAGACTGCAAATTCCCATGACCAAAAACTGGATTAAGAAGAAATAGATGTATTATTATTATTATTATTATTATTATTATACAATGCCATTACTCTCATTCTAAGCTGCAGTTAATTAGCAATGGGGATAACTCAGGAAAACATACAAAGTAGGTGCTCTATCTTAAAATACAACAAGAACCAGAAGCAGCGGCACCAGGTACCATACCACCATGAGCCATGTCAAGTCAATAAAAGGAAAAAAAAAATCTCAACTGGAAGAATAAGATAACAGCAGCGACAGGCTTCACTTCAAATCTGACCTTTGCGATCCCAGTAACGTCTAGACAACGCCAGGGGAGAAGCTGTCAGACGTGGTCAGCTATTGACAATGGGGTATTTTTGGGTAGCAAATGATTAAGTGGAATGAACAGTCCGACAGCTGCACTCAGTTGTCATCACACTCCAGCCTGCTGCACGCAGAGCATGTAAACAAAATTGTGGAAAAGTGAAGACAATAGAAACTGAATATTTACCGCTACAAAGCTAAATACAGCATACTAGTTGTGCAGATTGTCAATAGCAAAAAATAATGCTCTTCATCAAAAGACTCCTAAGGTGTCTTTTTTTCCAACAAATTGAATCAATCTGTAGACAAATAGGCTATCACAAGAAAATGATTACAAGCATGGAGTTCTTTCAGCTTATATGCTCCAGTCCAGAGACTTAACTGTAGTCCTGACAAATTCCAGGAGATTTTCATTGCATGTAACATCATCTTTAAAAAGGGAACAATGAATTAAATATTCTTATTTATTTGGTAAAAGTTTTACTTCAAAATGGCATACAAATCACAACGGTTTGCTAAGATTGTTTTCATATTTCTATGCCTGAATACTAATAAGTAAAGTGATGTTCAGGGTACCACATTGAAAAAGTAGTCACAATAGATCCCACAGGTTACATTATTACAATTCAGCACCTTAGTTACTGTGCCAATAAAAGTAAAAACAAGAGGAAAAAAATGATCATATATTTTGATACAGTACTTTCATTACAGTATTTATAAAGAAAAAAGATTCAAAACTGGGTAAAGCTTGGACACCGCCAACTCTCCAAGAGACAAGCGAAAGCTTGAAAAGTGCTGTCCAAGGTTCTGATGCAAATGTTACAGCTCTTTATTAATAATAATAATAATAATTCTTTGCATTTATATAGCACTTTTCTCACTACTCAAAACACTCAGCAATTGCAGGTTAAGGGCTCAACAGAGCAGAGTCCCTATTGGCATTTACAGGACTCGAAGCGGCAACCTTCCGATTGCCAGTGCAGATCCCTAGGCTCAGAGCCACCACTCCGCCTGTTATTGAAAGTGCCTTCATCACATACAGACCGACATACACCAGGATATACATTTTATAAACAGTACATTTATAGTACACATAGTGTACTATGTGCACATGTAATGAATATAAACATCTTACTGCATCTCAGTGGCATGTACAAAATACACATGTATAATGGATGGCAATTTAAAAAAAAAATTAAAATATTTTAATTAAATAGCCAATGAAGATCCAACATGTCATCGTTTGCACTCAAGTTAACTGCTGTCACACACACACAAATAGAAGACAGCTAAAGGGCCTGATTAATGGCAATTCCATGCCAGACCAGGGGGGCGGCAAGATGCATTAACTGTCTTTCTCAATCCCTTGCAGACCATTCTTGTGAAATCTCGCACGGTTGCGGCGCCTCCGATGATGTCACTTCCGGTTCCAAAGATGCCACATCTGGGTCCAACGCTATTCATGATGTCACTTCCGGGTCCAGCCCAAATGACATCACTTCCTGCCCTGGCCTTTACAGCCACAGTCTTGTCTCCATGCTGAGAGTTCTGTTTTGGACTCAGTCTTGTGAACAACTCTCAATTATTTTCAACCCTTTTTGCAGCCAAAGCATGTTATACGGGTGGCCGCCCCAAACCTTTATGATGTTTTCTTGTCGTTCTTGTGACACTGTATAAAGTTATTCTGACCTGAATGCAAAATGTTGCAGTTCGCAAAGTAACCAGTGGAAGGCAAAAGAAAAATGTCAAAAATATTCAAGTTCATTCTCCAAAATGCATCAGTCACTTCAACTGGTCAACAACTGCAGGCTACCATGAAACTAAATGAATATTTTCTTTAAGAAACAAAGAGCTTATCGATAATTTTCAAAGCTTTCAGATACCCAATGTACCTTAGTAACTCATTTTGAGCATTATACCTTGGTTTTAAGAGGTGACAAAGGCCTCGAATGAATTAAAAACAATGGGTTTGTTACATTTAAATGTGGGAAGGCACAAACAAAGGGAGTAACTCAAAATAAATTAATAACTAAGAAGTTAAGTGACCAAAAACATGACAATACAGTCTTTCTTTCATCTTGGACTCAATGGGCTCTCACAGATTTCAGCCCTTTAAATGCTCCCTGAGTTTAATAGCTTACCAAGCCCACTAACCTTAGTTCAGAGTGCCCCCTTGAAGCCACTGGACCCTCTGTAACTGTAAGCCTACCAGTTAAATGAAGAAGTCGGTGTTCATAACAACTTCTAGACTTTGCCTGTTCACTCTATTTGAGGTTGCCTTATTCTGGGTAGTAATCCTGCCTTCCTCCATGTCTGGTGCAAAGATCAACAACCTTTTAACCTTTCATGCAGCAGTGAATTACTTTGGACAACTGTAAACTGTAGTACAGTAATCCCTCGCTATATCGCGCTTCGCCTTTCACGGCTTCGCTCCATCGCGGATTTTATATGTAAGCATATTTAAATATATATCGCGGATTTTTTGCTGGTTCGCGGATTTCTGCGGACAATGGGTCTTTTAATTTCTGGTACATGCTTCCTCAGTTGGTTTGCCCAGTTGATTTCATACAAGGGACACTATTGGCAGATGGCTGAGAAGCTACCCAACTTACTTTTCTCTTTCTCTCTTGCGCTGACTGTCTCTGATCCTGACGTAGGGGGATTGAGCAGGGGGGCTGTTCGCACACCTAGATGATACGGACGCTCGTCAAAAAATGCTGAAAGATTATCTTCACTTTGCTCCCTTCTGTGCTGCTGCTTCCTTTAAGCGACATGCTGCACGGTGCTTCGCATACTTAAAAGCACAAAGGGCACGTATTGATTTTTGGTTGTTTGTTTTTATCTCTCTCTCTCTCTGCTCCTGAAGGAGGGGGTGTGAGCTGCCGCCTTCAGCAGCTTTGTGCCGCGGTGCTTCGCATACTTAAAAGCAAACAGCCCTATTGATTTGTTTGCTTTTCTCTATCTCTCTGACATGATCTGCTCCTGACGTGCACTCCTTTGAAGAGGAAGATATGTTTGCATTCTTTTAATTGTGAGACGGAACTGTCATCTCTGTCTTGTCATGGAGCACAGTTTAAACTTTTGAAAAAGAGACAAATGTTTGTTTGCAGTGTTTGAATAACGTTCCTGTCTCTCTACAACCTCCTGTGTTTCTGCACAAATCTGTGACCCAAGCATGACAATATAAAAATAACCATATAAACATATGGTTTCTACTTCGCGGATTTTCTTATTTCGCGGGTGGCTCTGGAACGCAACCCCCGCGATGGAGGAGGGATTACTGTATATAGAAAGCTTTCAGTAGCCATTAATAGAAGAAGCTTAATTACTTTATGTGCCCGAGAGATCACAGATGGGCATTTATTGGACAATTATAACCAAACAGTCATAGAGTGAATATTAGTAAAATGACTTCATATTTAGTAGGAGGAATAAGAAAGACTTCTGCATCTATGTAGATGGATATTAGCCATTTTGAGAGTACAGGAGGACAGTCACAGACCTGGATAGGAACAAGAAAGACCCCCTAAAGCTACTTAAGGGATTACAGATGGAGATTCGAAGAGTCTACTAAAGTAAACTAAACAGACTGAACTGGAAACAGTGTCCATCCTCTTCAGGTTCACACCAATATATCGAACTGGCAGGCAGGAAACTGACACTTCGGAAACTCCGAAGAAGTTTACTTGGACAGCCATAGAATTCAAAGCTTCATCACACTTGATAGGTGGACCACAAATGGCTTTATGCCCCTCTAACATCACAGATGGATGCTTAACAATCTCGGGCTTGACTGGAATGAGAGCTCCAAGAATGGTAAAGACTGATAGTAGATACTTTAAGGAGTAAAGCTGCTTTTTCCTGTTCATTCTTGTTTTATTAATAACAGAGTTGGACAGCATTATTACACCAGAGCAGCAAAAAATATGAGGGCCTGGCTTTTCAGCATTCAAGTCTTAGATATGTATTAATAATAAAAACAGATCTGGCCATTCTGACTGTGCAGAAAGGATATAAATAAAAAATACGACCCTCCTTTTTGGTTTTTTATTCCCTATAAATCAAATGCTTTCCTTTTTTAGAAGCAGCGGGAAAGCCTAAGGATATCAGTTTGGACGTCAAACTGTTTGTAATCAGATCATTTCACTTGCTAAGGTGACCAGCTCTGAAACCTGGTCCAAGCTCCGGGCTGAATCAATCACTCCAAAGTTATATCTCTGGTCTTTGAGACGCTCAGAGGAATCAAAAAACTGCAGAAAAGGCAAAGCCTGAATTTTAGCATGTAGATGGAACTGACAGCCTTATAATAATTCCTTACAGTTACTTTAATGTGAACCCAGATTTAGTTTTTCTCCTTTATTGCAAACCTTTTTTTCTAAGAAGAAGATGTAAAATAGAAATAGAAAAATTTATAATTTTGAAACATATTTTTGAAAATGATCTCACTCTTTAATCGACACACATAGGAGAATCAATTCATCAATTCAGCTGTCTTCCTAACCTGCCTACTCTCACACTGCTGCTGGGCACCAGGCCTAAGCAAACCCATAATGAGATGCCAGTCTCTTCGAGAGAATTATGACTCACATCGGCCTAATTTTGATTTGACAGCTAGCCTAATACACAAACTTTTGTAATATTCTGGTTGGGGTCAGGGTGCAAATTTCCCCAAGAAAAACTCACATGGACCTATGGGCAGAACTGTTGCTTAAGCCAGATCTTAAGGGGGTCATTTGCATATCTGTGTAGGGGCACTTGTCAATTTGAATTTACACTAACAAAACAGAATTCTTAATAAAGTCTTGGCTATGAGAACTATTTTAATAACACATCAATCTGAAAAGAATTTAAATGAAACGAACCACAGTGATGCTGATGCTCTGATCGATTAAGTACAGCACTAAATTGTAGACATGGTTCAAAACAAGATGTCAGCACCACAAAAGTTAGACATCTTGCACTCCTGCAGATGCACTAACATCAATAAAACAGAACTTTCATTCAAAAGCCACACTAGAGATGACCAGGTAACACCGCAAAACACAACCAGACAATAAAGTTGTTAAATAGAAAGTGTTGCAGGCTTAGCCAATGCATATATTATAACAAGCATGGAGTAGAAGAAGGAAAGAGAGAGAGAGAGAGAAAGAGAGACACCACACAGGTTGAACCATTTGAGAGTTCTGACAAACAGGCGCAGTTAATGTTTTACTCCACACACAACACACAACAAGCAAAATCACTCAGTGAACAATTCTTTGAGATCTACTCTCCAGCATGTGATTCCTCTGGGCTCCTGACTTCCGCTTCCTCAGCCATTCCATCATACACTTCCGGTTGTCTGTATAGCTTTTCTCATTTACCCGGAGGTACTCAGGGTCTCCCTCATATTTACCTTCTACTAGAGGAAATGGCAGATAACCAGGGTGATATTATTTAAAGAACCTGTGCTACTGGACAATGTGCCCTAGAATGCTGTGAAACAACAGGATATGTTTAGAGAGTTCAGCGTCAACCAATAATCAATAATTGCCAATGTCTGCTGATTGCTGCTGTATTAATTAAATATTAGATTAATCCAGCGTTTCTCAACCTTTAAGTATTTGCGACCCGAGTTTTCATAACAGTTTTAATCGTGCCCCCCTAACGTTTTTTTTGAAAGGAGC
Organism: Erpetoichthys calabaricus; assembly: GCF_900747795.2. NCBI lineage: Eukaryota > Metazoa > Chordata > Cladistia > Polypteriformes > Polypteridae > Erpetoichthys > Erpetoichthys calabaricus. The sequence continues at coordinate 83,620,057 of NC_041396.2, forward strand.
CCACTAATACCAATTTGTTCTTTTTTTAATTAATGATATATCATTGATGCATATTTTATTATACCTACTTAACTTTTATCAACATTTATCGAACTCTATATTTATTTTTCTAGTATCAGAATGTAGTTTAAATTAATTTGTTTTGGTTTCAATAGATGTATTTTTCATATTTTCGATTCTTTTTTCTTTTTTTCACATCTTAGCGCCCCCCTTTTTGTTACTTTGCACCCCACTAGGGGTGCCCACCCCACAGTTTGAGAACCACTGGGTTAATCAAATGATACAAACTATATTAACTATACACTTAACACCAGAATAGAGGCATTATGTACGGCATAAGTAGAACAAACACCACAGCAGGTGCAGGATTCACAAACAAGGTGCCAAACAAATAGCGACGTAACTAACAACTCTCCAAGAGTGGAGCTCCCTCAGTATGTATTCAGAAGAACACGTTTAGGATTACCTGTGCCCATGCCCAACTCGGCACTTATGATTAAGCCTGACTCTGCAGCTCCTTTGCAGCTGAAACTAGCCAAACTGTGATATTACCACTTACTGCAGAATTCTATCACCATTAAAGTGGGGGGCTTCTACTATAGTACCAGAGTGGGGGGATGTGACCTTTCCAATCTTGCCTGTCATAAAAGTATCTGGGGATGCATTTATGCACTTTCTAATATCAATACTGTGATTTGGCAGAACGATGCTCTTTGCTGTGCTTTCATCAACAATCCACATTAATGACTTTGCTCATATGCACAAGCTTCTACTTAACGTAATGTTGAGTTATCACCAGTGCCAAATAACCAATCTGAGTAAGAAACATAATCATACACATACACACACACGCTACTGGAACATTCTGAGGGCTCTTCACAAGTAAATACCCAGTGGCTGAGTTACGTATAACAAAGTTACTAACGCTGTTTCCCTCGTTGGCTGAGAATGGAGTTAGAAAACACTAAGGACCTCTGACATCATGTATGATCCATCTCTGGAAGTCACAACTCTTTTACCTTTCCACCCAGATCACTATATAACTAAAAAGCAAACCAGAAGTTTGCATTCATTTCTGGACCCAGTAACATCAACATCCTCAGAAGTGACTTCTAGACTCACTATAATCTAAAACACTAACTAAGATGGTCATTTGTATGTTTACAAAATTGCATAAAACTTATGTAATACAGGGCCTCCAACCCTTCCTCTTGTTATCCTTAGCTTGTGAACATATCCACCTTAATAAAAAAAAACAGTGTCTGTTGGTTCATCTGTGTGTTTTTCTGGTTGCTATGTCTCTGTTATAGGTGATTTGGTATGAGAGTCGTAAAAGCAGTTCTAATGTTTGTGATGTGCTATCTATTGGAATGAAAAATGTAAAACATTTTGTTACTACATTCAATACAAAATGCAATCCAGTAAATGGTCACTGCACACTTTAACATTGAAAATACACTGAGGCTCAAGTCTACATTGATTAATTAATTATATTTCAGCCTCTTTTAGATGGGTACCCCAGTTAGTACCCCCCAGGTAAGAGAAGGTGCTGTCGCTAACTGTCATATCTCTTCCCTCTGCAGTTCAGATAAGCCGGACCACTACACTGATTGACTATGCCCCCTTCACTCACATAAGCCCCGTCCCTTCTGGCCTGAAGCACGTAAAGAGCCAATACCCAGAAGGAGCTTCTAGTTTGACCCTGTTACTTAAAAATAATGATTGTAATGTTATTGATTGTACAATAAAATACACATTTGCAAGTTAAGACCATTGTTATTTTACTTTTTATCATCTACAACAAGTAAGGTAACAGAAGCTGAGGGAATTGGATTCATTTAATAGAAAATACAAAACGACAGAAATTCTGCTGTCAGACTTGGTGAACTTGACTACTTTTGGTTTCAATAGGGAACTCACACCTCTTGACCAAAACAGATTGTGTGCAGTGTCCTTTGGAATATAATACGAGCTGAAAGGATGAGACCTGTTTACTTCATTAATTGGTGACAGGATAAAAATATTTAACAGTCTACTCAAAGGATGTATGCTTGTTATTCTTGTCTGATCTTTTAAATTGGACTGCTGCCTTCAGCACCCAGGGCCTAGGCACTGTTCCATTTATCCTTCTACGTTTCTGATCCCATATTTACATGTAAAAAGCACAAAAACACTCTTATTTAACTTCCCTGTATCCAACAAGCCAGGTGGGATCAGTGGTCACTTATTAATTTAGATATTTTTAAACAATGAAAGGTGTTTTTGAACAAGGCCAGCATCTTCACTTCCATTTTACTGTGTGAATTAGATTGTGACGTTGAATGTTTGAGAGGGGAACAAAAATAGCAGAGAATGATTTTTCCTGGTCTTTCTTATTAGATAGAACTTAATTTGTCCTGGGGGGAAATTTTTTCTGTTCTCAATATGATCATCCGTTTCTTTAAAGCATTCGTGTACAATCCCTTGTGACTTGCTCCTTAGTAAACTCACTAACTTACTACTCTTATAAATCGTGGAGTTGATTGCAAGGTATTCAAAAAAATCCCATTCCACTGGAGTACTCATAGTTGCCTGCTTAGAAATTAAATATCTGAACAACAGCACAACATCTCAAACTGCACTTGCCATATTTATGATCCAAGCTTCCTTGAAAGACGTCACATTGTTACAACGTGACCTTTTTAACAAATGGGAAACTTTGTAGGCGAGAGAGCATGTGGGTAAAAATGAGAACTTTGATTAAATTGAAAAGATGATGTGAAAGAAAAGCATGAGAAACTTTTCACATTCTCTCTCGGTGTGTGTATTTAATGTTTATCTCTTGAACAGTGGATTGAATAGCTGAAGATGTGTTATGACTCACCTGGTATAAAAATAATAATAATAATGCATTTTATGGAATCATAAAACATGAGTCACAAAGTGTGACCAGAGACAGCATCTTTCATTTAAAAGAGTGGGTAGTTAATAAATTTCTTCCAGGGGCAGAGATTACAGACTACATATATAACACTAAATAAAAACTATAACCTTCAGACAAGCAAATCTGTATCAATTGAGAAAACATTTATAAAAAGGCTGAACCAGAAATAACAAGAGAGCTTAGTTGGCAACCTTAAATTCTGAAGCTAATTTTTTTGAAAGATGGCCTTTTCTTCATTTTAAGTAGATTTCAGACATATTCTTACTAAAATTCCTAAGGCATTAATAAGATATAATAAGAATAAGTGTCTGATGTGTATCAGTTGATGTATGCACAGCAATATGCCACACAGGAACAAGCAGCAATAGGAACCATCATTGTAAGCAGAGCGGAAAGACAGAAACAATAAATTTAATTCTTTTTCAGGGACAAAAAGGTCTGAATTAGTGTAAGGTGACTCTGTTTGGTCTGAATTAGTGTAAGCTTCTCTTATTTGGGTTGTTCATAAAAAAAGTAAAGATTTACTTCATGGGGTAGACGTCCTTAATAAATAAGAATAGTTGTGACGAATATTTGAAATACTAAAATGTGTGCTCCAATGTAAATGTTTAAAGTCTAAATATTTTGATTTGAGATAGAATTTTTTATTTTTCAACCACTGATAGAGGTTCATAAGCTTGATCCCCCACAAAGAAGCAAAAATGAAAAAAAAACATCCCTGGCCTTGAATGTGTAAAGAATGAGATATCAAAACTGTCGTATTTGCGATCAGCAAACTCAAAATAGAATAAAACGATATGCCCATGCCTATATTATGGATTCCCATATTTTCAACGGTTTGTGAAAAGGATTAACTGTTACCCCTTGCATCCCATTAGGGAGTGAACCCCTGGAGTAGGCTGATGTGGCCTGCACAGATATCTTCAAGTTCTTCTGATCATTTTTGCTGAAGAGACCTCTTGGTTCATTATTTACAATTTGAGTGTATTTTCTGGCACACCATATAGTTCAAAAATGGCCTAAAAGTGAGTTTTTTTTCAGGTCTAGTGGGTCAAAATGGTCATGAACCTCAAAAAGCTCAACGTCTTGCATAAACAGACATCAAGGTGCTTGGAACGGTAAATCTTATGTGAGGGTTTTCTCATACTGGCCAGTCAGGAGACAAATAAAGCGTAATTTATGTAAACACAATCAAATGTTGGGCAATTACTAAAAAAAGAACTATAAACATTTAACTTGCCAAATGATTTCACCAGTAATAACAGATAAATAAAGAACACAGTACGTGGTATTAACAATCTAAGAGAACCTATCACTTGTCTGAAAAAAGGATCTAGTTTTAGAAAGACATTACAGTCAAACCTGAATTGATCCTGATCAGATGAGAGTGTCTACCAGAAATGAACTATGTCCAAAGGAGCAAATAAAATAAACTCATAAAATCTAAAAAAAATAAGGCAAAAGAGACTTGTAAATGCCAAATTTGAGTACAAAGTCAATAAAAGCTTAAAATATAAAGACCAAATATGCAAAATGCTTAGGCTCCGATGGAAAAGACGCTTGAAAATGGACTGAATGCTGAAAAGGGGACTTCTGCAAAAATGTGTTAATATGCTTCCAGTTTTCCATTTATATGAGTGAAAGTGACATCAAACACTAATTTATGTGATCACTCCCACAGTTTGTAACCACACCGTGTCACAGTCGTCTGGGATCCTTGCAAACAACCAAAAAATAAAAATAAATGAATAAAATAAAAAAAGCAAATGTGGTTAGCTGCGGTGGGTTGGCACCCTGCCCGGGATTGGTTCCTGCCTTGTGCCCTGTGTTAGCTGGGATTGGCTCCAGCAGACCCCCGTGACCCTGTGTTCGGATTCAGCGGGTTAGAAAATGGATGGATGGAAATGTGGTTAGCATCGAGCATCTTAATGGATACCATGAAAGACACATCTCGGTGATCCAAAGAGAGCGTCAGTCCTACTAGATGGAAGAAGTCATTCAGCATATCTTGGCAGTTACTGCATAAGCACGACACTCAGGAATGCCTGGCTAGCTTGAGCTCTCATGCCAGTTTTCATGCCAAATTGACTGTTGCTTCTGGTCACTACTACTTTTTTTATCTCACTGACAATGGACACTTTTCTAATTGAGCTTCCACTTTTATTCAGTGTGGCTTGCAAACTACAAGCTGACAGACATGTGTGCTTGGGAGACAACTCCAGGGCTTGCTGACATGCAATTCCACCCCAAGTTGGGGATTGGCACAGCTTCCCAATGTCTCTCTGCTTCTTCCCTCTGCAGATTCGTAGAATCATGAGCCAATGGTGCATGACGTCACTTCTGGTTTTTGGACACCTGATCCCACCCCTTCTGCCTCATCAACCTCATGCTCGACACCAGCGCCATCTTTCTCCAGTCTGGTTGAAGACTCCCATCTGTAAAGATGTTTCTTTTTGTAAAAACTTTATTTTTGCCAAACTTCAGAATATGCTGGGATAACCATTCACTGACCCAACCCTTTACCTTTCTTTGTGTTTTCTTGTTGTTGTGCACAACTTTTTCATACATTTACAGATGGCAGACAGGCAGGCCTGGTGGCAGGCTTATGGTTACATAGTGTGTCACTGAAGTTTGTGTAGCTAAATGGCAGGATCAAAAACAAAACATGTTACATCAATACATCCAGTATAAATAGTGTCACAGGAGGCTGGGGGACAGACCCAGCCGGGACGCCTGGAAGGGCCGGGAGGTACTTGTACGTCCCCCGGGCCACGAGGGGGCAACCGCCCTGGATCTTGAGGGGACCACGGGAGAGGAGCAAGGAGGCTCAAGCCCAATGGGGCCCATGGCCAACACCAGGGGGCACCCCGAGCCTAAGAGAGCCCGGGAAACATTCACTTCCGCCACACCCGGGAAGATGGAGGAAGATCCTTCCAGGGACGCCTGCAGTGCTTCCAGGTGCAAAAGCAGCACTTCCGCCACACCAGGAACTGCTGCCGGAAGAGCATCATCAAGCACCTGGAGCACATCCAGGTGAGAATAAAAGGGGCCACCTCCCTACAATCGGGGAGCTGGAGTCGGGAGTGGAAGCAGGACGAAGCTCCCATGGAGAGAGGAAAGGAGGCCCACGGACACTGAGAGAAAGGCCCATAGTAGAGGTGTTTAGTGCTGGGAAGCACTGTGTGCTGTGTAGAACTGTGAATAAATGTGTGCTTTTTATATTTCAATGTATTAAAGTGAAGGGAGTTATTAAGTTGGCTGTTGGGTATCCTTTATAAAAAGAAACAAAATACAAAATAATCTCTCTTTAGCCCAATGCTTTTTAGGGCTTTCAAGAAAAGCATGTCCAGATAGCATGATTTCCAAAAGCTGCAAAGGAAGGCTATCCCTTCTCATATTCTTATTAGATATTCCTTTAGACCCATCTTTTAGCCATTACAATGGTTACTACACTATTGCTGAGCAGCCTGAATTCTTTTTTTTATTTTTTAAGATACTAAAAAGACCAAAAAGACAGGCCAAATTAGACAGTCAAACCCTTTCCCTCATTACTTTATTGCCCCTGGCCCACTTCTCAAGTCCCAGTGAGGCATTTCTGCTTTCTAGCTATTATCATCATAACACCAATTACAGCCACGGGGACCTTTAACATGGTTCCTCGAAGAAAAATGCTTCATTAATGATGATAAAAAAGCACCGGCTGCTCATTAAAATAAAACATGTAATATTAATTTTATTAATATTTATAGTTGCTAGAAACAGAAATTACTAATTTTCTGAAAGTACAGAAGATATATGCAGGTAAGGGAGCGCAAGGGCACCAAAATGAATGAATATCCGCTGAAAGTATTTCGATGTGAAAAGTGAAAATTAAATTAGCTGCTCCCTATTAAGAAGGCCACAAATTCGTTCCTCCGGGTATGTGACTTGGCTGATGTAACAAAATGTTTCACGCGTGTCGTAAGCAAATGTTCAGTCATGTGTTTAGAGCAACATATCATGCAGTGAAGCGTAAAAGAAAACTGAAGAAGGCACACGTTTGGGTAATTTAATTTCAGGAAGCGTGGTGTGGTACTGGCTAAAGCTGTCTCCTGCTAGAAAAATGAGTACTGCAAAAAAACGTACTGAAGGAAATGAAGTGCATCTGGACTAAGTGACAATATACTGATTTCAACCAGGAAGAAGAGCATACAAGAGACTAACTAGATGGCAGAGTCAGCTACAATAGGGTGAGCAAAGAAAATTAGGTCATTAAGGCCCATTTAACACCCAGACAGAAAAAGGCCCTGTAAGGTACATTTTGTAGAAGTGTCAGATATAAGTAAATATACAGTAATATATATTGTCCCACATGTGCGCATGAGAAACAACTGAAGGGCCTAAACACTAGTAATTCTACACTAGGCCAGGGGGCGGCGGAGAGTACTGACTATCTCTCTCAGTCCCTTGCAGACCTTTCCCGGGAAATCCTGCCTGTTGCTAGCCCCAAGGATGATGTCACTTCTGGACACGAGGACGCCACTCCCAGTTCCTGCACCGACGACGTCATTTCCTTTACGGGCTGTTAAAACTGCCATCTTGTCTCCATTACAGGCAGTTCTGTTCTGGACTCTGACCTAAGCACATTGTGCTACCAAACCAAAGCAACTTTAGCAGCTGAGAAAATACTATACGGGTGGCTGCCCCAACTCTTTATTATGTCTCCAACTCATTCTTATCACAATATACTGTATATTGGCTATATAATCCAATGTTTGTCTGTCTGTCTGTCTTTCTGTCTATCCGCTTTTCACGAGAGAACTACTTAACGGATTTAGATTGGGTTTTTTTTCTATAACTTGCTTGAATACTCCAGTTGATTTTGTGACTTCTCTCATCGCACTAAGTATCATAGTTCGCTTGCAGGAGTGACAAATTCATGGTAATCTGAGACAGAGGCTGCGGGCCGAGGGGAGGGGAAGTGGGACGTCAGGAATTGGGAGCCCAATGGTGCCCTCCTCACTCACGTGCCAGCCTCCATTTGAGTCTGTCTATTACTCGCAACGTATTGGAGCATACCTTGCCTCCGTGATACCTTTTTTAAAAGTTTGTCCTGTTTCTAGTGCTAGTTCTCATATTATTTATAAATAATATATATATTACTGCGGTGGGTTGGCACCCTGCCCAGGATTGGTTCCTGCCTTGTGCCCTGTGTTGGCTGGGATTGGCTCCAGCAGACCCCCGTGACCCTGTGTTCGGATTCAGCGGGTTTAATGGATGGATGGATGGAAATATATTTTATATATTATATATTGTGGCAGATTGCTGGGGTCATTACCTGGCCAGGATGCCTAAAAGGACCGGAAGGTGGCAGGAATAGCTTCCGGGCCACGAGGGGGCAACTGCCCTGGAGCAGGAGAGGACCACGGGAGAAGAACAAAAAGCTTCTGGCCTGTTGGGACCCGTGGCCACCTCCAGGGGGCGCCTCAAGCCTCGTAGAACTCGAAAATAGTTACTTCCACCACACTTGGCAAGATGGTAGAGGAACCTGCCAGGGACGCCCGGAGTGCTTCTGGTGCAAAGGGCAGCACTTCCGCCACACCAGGAAGTGCTGCCGGATGGACGTCATCAGACACCTGGAGCACATCCGGGCAGGAACAAAAGGCGCTGCCTTCCTACAGTCGGAGAGCCAGAGTCAGGAGTGGGAGTTGGACGAAGCTCCCAGGAGGAGAGTAGAGGCGGCCAAGGACTTAGAAACAGATTTATTGGGGTGATTATTGCTGAGTACATTGTGCGTAGTGTTGGGACTGTGTTTATTTATGAATAATAAACCTGTGCAATTTATAAAGATGTGGTTTCCGACTGGTGGTGTCCGGGCAAGTCTCACAATATATATATATTTATATATACAGTATATATGCAGTGCATCCGGAAAGTATTCACAGCGCATCACTTTTTCCACATTTTGTTATGTTACAGCCTTATTCCAAAATGGATGAAATTCATTTTTTTCCTCAGAATTATACACACAACACCCCATAATCCATCCATCCATCCATTTTCCAACCCGCTGAATCCAAACACAGGGTCACGGGGGTCTGCTGGAGCCAATCCCAGTCAACACAGAGCACAAGGCAGGAACCAATCCTGGGCAGGGTGCCAACCCACCGCAGGACACCCCATAATGACAACGTGAAAAAAGTTTACTTGACGTTTTTGCAAATTTATTAAAAATAAAAAAAAAAACAGAAATCACATGTACATAAGTATTCACAGCCTTTGCTCAATACTTTGTCGATGCACCTTTGGCAGCAATTACAGCCTCAAGTCTTTTTGAATATGATGCCACAAGCTTGGCACACCAATCCTTGGCCAGTTTTGCCCATTCCTCTTTGCAGCACCTCTCAAGCTCCATCAGGTTGGATGAGAAGCGTCGGTGCACAGCCATTTTAAGATCTCTCCAGAGATGTTCAATCGGATTCAAGTCTGGGTTCTGGCTGGGCCACTCAAGGACATTCATAGAGTTGTCCTGAAGCCACTCCTTTGATATCTTGGCTGTGTGCTTAGGGTCGTTGTCCTGCTGAAAGATGAACTGTTGTCCCAGTCTGAGGTCAAGAGCGCTCTGGAGCAGGTTTTCATCCAGCATGTCTCTGTACATTGCTGCAGTCATCTTTCCCTTTATCCTGACTAGTCTCCCAGTCCCTGCCGCAGTAAAACATCCCCACAGCATGATGCTGCCACCACCATGCTTCACTGTAGGGATGGTATTGGCCTGGTGATGAGCGGTGCCTGGTTTCCTCCAAACGTGACGCCTGGCATTCACATCAAAGAGTTCAATCTTTGTCATATATATATATGGCAGCACGGTGGCACAGTGGTAGCACTGCTGCCTCGCAGTTAGGAGACCCGGGTTCGCTTCCCGGGTCCTCCCTGCGTGGAGTTTGCATGTTCTCCCCGTGTCTGTGTGGGTTTCCTCCGGGTGATCCGGTTTCATCCCACAGTCCAAAGACATGCAGGTTAGGTGCATTGGCGATTCTAAATTGTCCCTAATGTGTGTGTGTGTGTGTGTGTGTACGAGCCCTGCAGTGGGCTGGCGCCCTGCACAGGGTTTGTTTCCTGCCTTGCACCCAGTGTTGGCTGGGATTGGCTCCAGCAGACCGCTGTGACCCTGTAGTTAGGTTATAGCGGGTCGGATAATGGATGGATGTACAGTATATATATATATATATATATATATATATATATATATATATATATATATATATATATATATATATATATATATATATAATTATCTAATCTAGTCTAAAATCTAATGTAGTTTTTGTTGAGTAAAAATGGAAAGATGAAATTGTCCCTATGTTGTTTGCCACTTGAGGTTATATTGCTCTAACTTTAGCATCTGGTGAGGACAAGATAATCATTATCAAATGTATGTAATGATAAGGAAAACCAAAGGATTAAAAGAGAGGTACTTACTTTTTCATAGGACAATTATGTACTTCAGTTGTTTATCAAGTCCAGAGTGCTGTGTATGTTTGTAAATACATACAGTTTAAGAGAGCATTCTTATACAGTCAGAAGTAATAATCCTTCCATCTTTCTGGCATTTAAGCTTTATTTTTGTACTGTCTTTTATACTGAGCTCAGTCCCTGTCCATAGGCCAGCTATTAATGTGAATATACTTTTTTCTCCTTCATGCACTCAGCAGTCTACCTTGAAATCTCCACATCATCAGATAACAGTGCCGTTACACTTTCAGGAAGAAATAACTGTTCTCTGATAGGCTTTGGCTGAAGCTAAAGATTAATTTTTTTTGCAGAAGAACAGTCTTCTCTCTTTCAATCATTGCTCTCACATCTGACAGGTTTCCTTACTTTGGTTTATTAATGTCAAGCTTGGCCAGAATCTCATTAATTAAATTCTGCTTCTCCTTAGATGAGCCAAGAAAATGTGCTCCCTACATATGAGAACAAGGCTATGCATAGATGGTTTAAGAGTAACTAGAATAGGTATGACTAGAAGTGTTAATCGTTAGTAGAAATTCATCAATATTTAAGTGGAAAGGCTCAAACAGTTGATGTTACTTTGGGCAGGGAGGGTCTTGTGAGGGAGAAAAACAGGCAGAATGAGAAGAAACGTTGCAGATGGCAACGCAGTCCAAAATATCAATGACCCCCTAATCATGTGGACTGCAGGAAACAATGGGACATCATTTAAGCCTAAACTCTTCACAATTCTAGATATTTGGGGCTTCTCATAAGGCACTATGAGGTTTTGTATGGTCTTGACTCAGCTATCCTCTCTCTGCCTGCTCACTGAGCCTTTCGAATGGCCTATATTTTTGTCCTGCTGTGATCTAAATGAAAGAAAATCCAAGACTGATTGCCTGAAAGAAAAATGAATCTACATCATTTCACTGTGGTGCATCACACAAGACAAGCTACATGTACATCCAAAACCAGACTTTCCTATCAAAATTAATCCCTTAAACCTCATTAGGGTACTCCATCTACACACCACAGTACATTAAGAAGTGCAATACCCAACCAAAAGTATGCTCTCCAGGCCAGACACTGAGGACAACCAACATATCAACAAAGCAGACGATAACTGTGGAAACATTCCATGACATAGGTCAGTAACCAAGGACTTCCTTGCTTTACCTGGGACAATGCCGCTATACTGTTTGATGGACTCCTTTCTTTTTCTTCAAAATTACAGACACGCTGAATTAGGTAAAGAACAATCAAAGTGGACATTGTAAAGAGATACTCAAACTGAGATAAATTTTACTTCAATCTTGAGGTTACATTTAATGTGAAGGTTTTGAGGATACAACCACTAATGGAGAGTTTTCCCACTGAGCTCATTGTTTCTGGAAAATATTTCCATCAAATAGCTGAGAATGTCAGAATATTTCACAAAGAACGTCAGCCAGATCAACATAACATAATATCATTTCCAATGGCCACCTGAAGCCTGAAGAAGAAAAAGGAAGCATCTTGCATTGATTTTGCCATTGGATGAGTAAATCAGCCTTATCCATGGACCTGTAGAAACATGTGGTATGTGTATCCAGGATGCTGACAGTGCTGTGCCTTTTTTTAATAATAAATGAGCATATTTTATAAGGCACAACCATCAGCAGGGTGTCTGTCTGCAGAGTGAGTGTTGACCTTGTCGAGAGGTTTACTTACTTCAGCAGTGACATTCGTGTCTCTGGTGACTCTTCCTATGAAGTCAGTAGATGGATTGGGAGAGCATGGGGGGTCATTAGGTCGCTGGAAAGGAGTGTGTGGAACTCCCAATATCTATGTAAAAGGACGAAGGTCCAAGACTTTAGAGTCCCAGTGCTTCCTGTCTTGCTTTATGGTTGTGAGACATGGACGTGTCTCTTCAGAGAATCCTTGGGTACTGCTGGTTTGACTTTGTGTCGAATGAGCGGTTGCTAATGAAATCCTGAATGAGGCACATTACCTGCATTGTGAGGGACCGTCAGTTATGGCACTATGGCCATGTGGCGCAATTCCCCAAGGATGGTCCTGCTTTCGGAATCCTCACTGTTGAGGACCTGAGTGGCTGGATCAGGCCAAGGGGACGCCCACGTAACACCTGGCTGCAGCAGACTGATGGTCATTTCCAGAGGGTGGAACTGGACTGCGTGTCTGCCTGGGGGGTTGCCAACCAGGATACTGAGTTGTTTTGTCATGTGGTGGGTACAGCAATATGCTGTCCCAGTGCATGCTCCCCAACCTAACCTGACCTATCAAAATAGAGCCTTATCTAACAAACTGGAGCATGCTAAACATTAATGCAGTGTATATACAATCAAAGCTAAAGAAATTATACAATCTGATACACCCAGGACCAACAGGATCGTTTTCAAAACGTGATTCCTTCAGCTCTTCACACAGGACTTATGAGATTTCTCTGACTTCTAATTGTCTTACGCCTTTGAACAAACGGTATACCACGTTTTAATGTTCATCATTCTAGAAAGATGGCTTTGATCACATAAGTGGTAAAACCATCTTTGTGTGGTTTGCCTTGACAATCTATCATTCAGTAATTAATTTTTATTTGACTTAGAGGCTTTGAAAGCATGCATTATCAGTAACTGAAATTGCTGAATATTTATTTCACATCGCACGTTTCAAGTTGAACAGCGGGGTAATACAACTCATTAACGCTTATTTTTTACAGAGAGCACCAAGCACAATTTAATCAATCTTTATTTCACATAGCGGGTGCAATAAACCACCAAAACTATTGAGAGCTTGTTTTTAATGAAACCTATAGCAGCATGTAATGTCACCAATTACATTTGATCAATCAATGTTTATTTCGTTTACATTATATATCAATATATACTATGTATGTGTATATTCATCCATTTTCTAGCTCTTTCAGTCATGGTTTTGAGAAGACAGTGTCGCTCCATGATACTATTAGAAGTAAGAGAACAATCTCAAATAGGGCACCACAGTATCCCAGGTCAGACCTATGCACACACAAACACGCAGTTTAGAGTCTCAACATGGCCATCTTTGAAATTCAAGAGGAAGACCCGAGTACAGGGGAATATCTCACGCAGCTGCAAGAAAAATTCCCTGGCAAGGGATTCAAGTTTATGTTTTTTATTATTTTTCTTCTTTTTCTTCTTATGATTAATAACTTAGCAGATGCCTTCATCCAAGGCATCTTACACATTAGATTATAATACATACAAGACCAATTAGAAGGTACAATCTACAAAAGCAACAGAAAACAAGACAAAACAACAGGTTAGAAGGAGTACAAATACAACTGTACAATTATACCTGCAGCTAGACCGAGAAGAAAATCAGTATCCTAAGCTCTTCGTCAGCGCAGCAGCCATCCAACAGATGAGACACTAAGCAGTTTCAAAATATTCAATGAAAATGTGCATTTTCAAACAACTCGTAAACATATGTAAATTGGGTGCAGTTTGAATAGCCAAAGGGAGATCATGTGACTTCTTTGGAGCAAGAACGGGGAAGCATTGACCAGTTTTGGCACATCTGGCAAGAGAAGGGATGGTCAGCAGACAGGCAGAGGCAGAATGGTGACTTCTTGAAAGGACATATGGTGAAACCAAAGACTGGAGATATTGAGGAACAGAACTGTTCAGAAAATCACAGTCCAACACAAGAGTTTTAAATTGGATACTTACAGCAACAGGAAGCAAGTGAAGAGAACGAAGCAGAGTAGTAGTCTTTAGGTATTTTTACCTATATCTTGTGAAGAAGGGGGCTCTGCACACCCCTGGAGGATGGGGTCGGTCCTCCGAGGCCCCCTATTGAACTCTGTTGCAATGGGAACAAATACAGTTTGCCTCCTCTTTGCTCCGTTAGATTCTGGGCTGCTGCTGTGTCGCGTAATATGCTTCTCGTGCACCACTTTGTATATTTAAAAGTCTGTACAGCATCTGTCCTTTTTGCTCATTGATTTATCTCTCTCTCCACCCCTGACATCCTCTACTCCTGTTGGGGGTCCTGCTCCCGACATGCACCCCTTTGAAGAGGAAGATGTTTGTCTATTCTTTTAATCGAGAGTCGGAACTGTCCCCTCTGTTTACATATGGAGTTAATTTTACTTCTGAAAGAGACAAATGTTTGTTTGAAGTGTTTGAATAAAGTTCCTGTCTGCAAAATCTCCTGTGTTTCTGTGCAATTCTGTGACCTAAGCGTGACAATTTATATATATCTACATATCTATATATGTTGTGTATGCATGTTTGGGCTGTAATAGTCCTGAAAAGTTGCATCTGCCTCGGGATGACTTCATTGCAGAGCTAGCAGCAGCATTCAAGTGAGCAGCTTCAGAGTAAGCTGCAGGAGAGCCTATAGAAAGGGCAGACCTGCTGCAGTCACACTATCAGTATTCTAGCATGGCAAAGTGAGCCATCTTTCTAAAGATAGGGAGTTATGTCAAAGAATAATATAATGACCATGAATACTGAGCTGACACTAGAAAGTATGGTGCAGAGCTATAGTGTATATGTATGTTTCTGTTTTATATATATATATATATATTTTTATAAATGGCTTTCCTGACGTCTGTCCCCAGCATCTGTGCAAAGAAACAAGCTCACTTCTAAAAAGTCCTGTGCGGGAACAGCAGCACCCTTACCAAGTACTATGCTTGTCGGATAATATTTACAACTTTTAAAGCTGAGCCATTGTTTTGTCTTGGTAGAGTAATATATTGCTCTACTTTCCCCTTTTGTATCATTAATATGTAGCCTTTGTCAGAATGCCTCTCCTTAAAGAGAGCCTGGGAGCGTAGGCAGAAGACCTACAGACAAGGGCCAGGTTCTGAAAGGAACACGGTGGAGACCTATTATGGGCTCCCAAGGATGGGGACCAACCCAAAGCACCCCACAAAGAAACAAATCTTTGAGAAAGGTGGGGGTGCCCTGGGTCAGCAGGTGAAGGAGATAATGAATTGGGAATACAACCCAGAGGAATCCCTCCAAGAACATGCCATGACACTATGGCAGAAAGTCAGGTGTTGGCTACGGCCATATAATAAAAATGCCCGAGGGATTGTGGAAAAGGTGGCCTGTGCAATAATAATAAATGGCCTACCCACTAAACTCGCCCAGCTGACCTTGGGACTTTCTTATAATAACATGGTCACTCTTGTGGGGATCATTAACACCTTGTGGGAGGAAACCTACCAGAACGGAATCCCTGTGAACCCAGAGGGAGTTGTGCCACTAAATTAGAGTCTTACTCTTACATTGCGGAACATGCTTTTGAAAACTCTGATGCACGGCGGAGGGCTTCGCGAGATGACACGAGGGTCTGCGGAGAAACTCAGAGCAGGGAGCAGAGTGCTCCTACTAATCCTCTGGCCTTTTCTCATACGGGAGAAGCGCTGGTCAATGGCTTTAAAGTAGCATCTTTATTTGACTCTGGCAGTAACATTACCATTGTTGCTCGCCATTTAGTGTTGCCGCGACAAACGTTAAAAATAAAGACCCGTCTAACCTGTATTCATGGGGACGTCCGGTCATACGAGTCCGCCTTCTGTTACATCTGCCAAAATGGCATTATAATGAAAATAATGGTGGCGGTGCACGACAATCCTCCATTTCCCTTGATATTTGTTAGAGATTGGTCAGATACAAACTGCGGCATAACACTCGCTATCCCTACTAAAACAGTAGGTCTTGTTATGGATGCCGATTCTGTGTCCTCAGCTACTGTACCTCCACGCCGTGTACACAGCCGGTAGGGGAACAGAATGTGGCCTTAGAGAATGACGTGGAAACAGCCGGACCGTCGCAGAGCAATACGTCATCCCCAAACGCTGCGCCGGCTCAATCTGAATCCACGCCCCTTGAAGTCGAGTCTGATCCCCTCAGTCGTCTGCAGTTTCAGTTTAGGCAGACACCGGCTTCATTTAAAAGGGAGCAATGGAATGATGACTCCCTTAAATTTATGAAAAATGCAGTGGTCTTAGTAGATGGCCAGCGCACCACACATCCCATGTCACAAGGTCCCCACTTTGTATTAAATAATGACCTTTTATATCGGGTGGCAGATCATGAAGGAGGGGTGAGGTCACTGCTCTTAGTTCCACGGATTTACCGGTGACAAGTCTGTGAACTAGCTCATACCCACCTCCTGGGAGCCCATCTGGGTCCTGAGAAAACTTTAGAGCGAATCAAGCTCCGATTTTTTTGGCCTGGGATTAATGAGGAGGTCCACCGCTTTTGCATGTCCTGTCCAGAATATCAATTACTGCAGATTCCTAGAAGGGACCGTGCTCCTTTTACCCCTAGTTGATGTCCCTTTTGAACGTATCGGGGTTGATCTGGTGGGACCCCTAGAGCCTTCAGCCAGAGGACATAAATATATAATGGTCCTGGTGGATTATGCCACCCGATATCCTGAAGCTGTTCCATTATGCTCAGCCACTTCCAAAAATATCGCACGGGAGTTGGTAGGAGTATTTGCGCAAGTTGGAATCCCTAAAGAAATCCTAACGGATCAAGGGACTCCATTTACCTCTGAGATGTTTTAAGGAAACTGCTAAGTTACTGAAAATAAACCATTTAAAGACCTCTGTATATCATCCTCAAACAGATGGTGTAGTTGAGAGGTTTAACCAAACTCTCAAACAGATGCTACGTAAGGTAGTCAATGAGGACGGAAGAAACTGGGATCAGCTCCCCCCCCCATCCTTTTTGCATACTGGGAAATACCACAAGCCGAGTCATGGTATTGGTTCCTACCTCACATTCCATATTACTGGCTCATTGGCAAGGCCCATATGAAGTTAAGGAGAGGAAGGGTATGGTCGACTATTTAATTATCCAACCTAATCGTTGACCTAAAGAGCAGATTTATCATGTCAATTTGCTGAAACCGTGGAAGGAAAGGGATCCCGATCCTTCCTTCGGACAGCCCTGCTCACTCTTCGCTCATAAATTACACCTTAACTTCGGTGATGATTTGACTCGCCAACAGTGACAGGAGCTTGAAGCAGCTATCCTGTCTGTCCCAGATGTAGTGAGCGAAAATCCTGGACGAACCTCCCTGGTTGCGCATGACATAGTAACAAAACAGGGGTTATAGTCAGAGAATGCCCATATTGGATTCCCGAAGCAAAAAAGTCAGAAGTGGAGTTGGAGATCAAACAAATGCTGGATCTAGGTGTGATAGAGGAAAGTTTTTGTCCCTGGTCCAGCCCCATCATATTGGTCAAAAAGTCGGATGGAAGTTGGAGGTTTTGCAATGACTTCTGTCGGCTTAACCAAGTCTCCCAATTCGATGCCTATCCAATGCCGCGAGTGGATGACCTTCTTAAGTGGCTAGGACATGCCAAATTTTTGACTACTCTTGATATGACTAAGGGGTACTGGCAGGTTCCCTTAACGGATTCTGCAAAGGAAAAGACTGCGTTTAGCACTCCTAGCAGACATTGGCAGTATCGTGTACTTCCATTCAGATTACATGGGGCACCCGCTACCTTCCAACATCTGGTGGACAAAGTGCTCCGACCCCATAATTCATATAGTGCTTGGATGACGTTGTCATCTATTCCAGCACCTGGAAAGAACACCTACTGTAGGTTTATGCTGTATTATGGACACTAGCGAATGCCGGAATTCGTATTAATCCAAAGAAATGCTATTTTGGGTTGGTCGAAGCCAAATATTTAGGTTACCTAGTGGGCTGGGGTATGGTCAAGCCACAATGCTCCAAAATAGATGCCACAGTGAACTGGCCCCATCCGATAACCAAGCGGCAGGTACAAGCATTTCTCGACTTATCGGGTTACTATGACCGGTTTGTACCCCGGTTTTCCAAGAGAGCAATGCCCTTGACAAACCTGACAAAGAAGGGGAAACCTAATCACGTGGTTTGGGATGATGATACTGACGCTGCATTTAGTGACCTTAAGCAGGCCCTTACGTCAGCTCCTATTCTGAAAGCACCTGATTTTACTTTGCCTTTCATTCTCCAGACGAATGCTTCGGACACAGGTCTTGGTGCCGTGCTGAGCCAAAGCATAGATGGAGTGGAACACCCCATTATGTACCTGAGTCGGAAACTGTTGGACCGAGAGACCAGGTATGCGGCAGTGGAGCAGGAGGCTTTGGTGATTAAATGGGCGATTACACAGCTGAGGTACTACCTCCTGGGTTGGGAATTCACCCTGGTGACTGACCATGCACCGTTGCAGTGGATGGCGTTACATAGGGATTCAAATCCATGAGTCACGAGGTGGTTTTTGGACCTACAGCCTTACAAGTTTTTGGTAGTTTATCGTCAAGGTCTGCTGCAGGCCAATGCTGATGCCCTTTACCGTTGCCACGACCTCACGAACAGGTACGTCCGACCTGATGGGTCTGGGCTGGGGGGGTGGGGGGGGGGGGTTATGTCACACACGTGCGACTAGGAGCGAGCTGAATGGACCAAGTGGAGTTGATTACCCACCGGGCCAGGGGGTGCAGGGTGCTCTAAACCTATTTCTGTTATTTCTGCAGATCAAACACGGGAAAACCTGCCTGATCTGATGTCACTTCCTGTTCCGACACCCAGACTGACGTCACTTCCGGTTCCGGCACCCAGACTGGAGTCACTTCCGGGTTACAGACTATAAATCCTCCATCTTGCCAAACTAAGTCAGTTCATTCTGGGAAGGAGCAACACCCTTCTGTACAATTTAAGTCTTTTGCAGCCAGGAACAATATATGGGTAGCTGCCCCAAACCTTTTTTCAGTGTGTTGAGACTCATTATCTCACTTTATATATATATATATATATATATATATATATATATATATATATATATATATATACAGTACACATTGCTAAAGCCAGATGTTTAATATATGTGTCTGGAGGCAACCATGAGTGAGTTTTCCTTAAAACTGGGTGGGAACAATTAGCAAGGTAACTGATTGTCACAATACAAAACCAATCCAGTCTACAGTCTAAAAGTCTCTTAAAAGTAATATATTAGATATAATGTGTGTCACATCTGAATCAACAAATCTGCCAAACAACACCAGTAGATGCACAGATGAGGCTGCACGACATCTATCTTTTGATGGCAAGTCTAAACGAATATCTATATAACATTACCATCTAATTGGAAATGCAAACATGTCATGACAAAATCACTGCAGCATTTTAACACATTTTATGTACACAATGAAGGCAAAAAGCAAGACAAAATTGAAGTCAGAAGGATAAAAATATTTATGAAAAAAATTCAGGAACCCAAGAAATCAATTTATAAAGCAAAAAATATTTGCAAAGGTTTTTAGTTTATCTGCAGCTCAGATAGTGGCTTGGTAAAGTGGGCAGCTATTTAAATTCACTGCGGCAATTACCAGCAGGTGGCGAACCTGGAGGCCACACCCACAACAACAGGAAAGGTTATCCTGGAAACTGGAACAAACTGTGGTGAACTCAAGGCACATGAGGCAACCACCAAAAATGGTAAAATTCAAAAATATAACATAAATATATAACATTATACATTGTCTCTCTATTTTCAGGGGCTCAAAAGTATTTGGACATTTGATTGACTTCCTGTTCCCTAGCCAGGTGGGAGCAGGTCCCTCTTTATTTCATTAACTATTTTGCAGGTAAAAGGTTTGGAACTGATTCTAAGTGTGGAATTTGCATTTGCAAGCTGTGAACTCTCAATGTGAGGTCCAAAGAGCTGTTCAAGCAAGTAAAGGCTGAGAAAATAAAACAAACCCTTTAGAGAGATAATGGATGGATGGATGGATAAAGAGAGATAGTGGTCAGATAAAACATGTGGAACATTATTAAGAAGAAGGAATGTACCGGTGAGCTCAGCAATTCCACACGGCTTGGACAATCATGGAAGACAACTGTTCTGGATGATTGCAGAATTCTATTTTTTGGTGATGAAAGACCCCTTCACAACATTTAGCCAAATCAAAAACACTCTCTGGGAGGTAGATCTATCATTGACAAAGTCTACAATCAAGAAAACATCATGAATGTAAAGACAGAGGGTTTATCACAAAGTGCAAACCACTGGTAAACCTCAAGAGCAGTTCTGGAGCAGTTTTAAAAGCCTGTCCAGTTCTGGAACTATTTTCTTTGGACAAACGAAAATAAGATCAATATGTACCAGAAAGTTGGAAAGAGAAGAGTAATGGAGAAAAGAAGAAATGGCTTATGATCCGATGAATACCACATCATCTGTGAAACATAGTGTATACAGTGTTAAGGCATGGGCATAACTGACTGCCAGTGAAAGCTGATCACTTGTGTTTATTGATAATATGACTGCTGGCAGAAGTAACAGGATGAATTCTGAAGTGTATATGACTATACAATTCTGAAGTTCAGCCAAATGCTGCAAAACAGATAGGACAACACTTCACAGTGCAGATGGACAATGAGCCAAAACATACTGCGAAAGCAAACCAAGTGCTTTTCAACCCCAAAGATGTGGAATATTCTTCAAAGGCCAAGTCAGTCAACTGATCTCAACCCAAATGGACGTGCATTTCACTTCGTGAAGACAAAACTGATGGTGGAATGTCCAACAAACAAGCAGCAACTGAAGACAGCTGCAGCAAAGGTCTGGCAGAGCATCACTAGAGTGGAAACTCAGCACATGGAGAAGGCCATGGGTTCCAGACATCAGGCAGTCATTGACTGGAAAGGATTTTCAAACAAATATTTGTAGTACTAGGGTGTTGTACCGTGTTAGCCATTATGAATCTTGCCTGAAGAAGGGGCCTGAGTTGCCTCGAAAGCTTCCATATTGTAATCTTTTTAGTTAGTCAATAAAAGGTGTCATTTTGCTTGGCTTTTCTCTACAAACAAATATTGAAAATGACAATTATATTTATGATTATGTTACTTTGTCCAAATACTTTTGAGCCCCTGAAAATAGGGGGGCCATGTATAAAAATTCCTAAATTCAGTCCTAAATGGTTCATATGATATTGTTGGTAAACCACTTAAGTTAAACCTGAAAATTTACACTTCAAATACATCTTGATTGCTTTATTTCAAATCCACTGTGGTGGTGTACAGAGTCAAAATTATATATATATATATATATATATATATATATATATATATATATATATATATATATATATATATATATATATATATATTTATATATATACTATACTGTATGACAAGGGCCAAATTGTGATGACTAGATGACTGGGTCAGATCAGCTCCAAGATGGCAGGTCTTGAGTGGTGTTCCCATTACACAGCTGTTAGTATCTACCAAACGTGTTCCAGCAACAGGGTAATGGGCTCCCAAAGCATATTGATGTGTATGACAAAGTGAATCCTAGCCTGTGTTGTCTGATCCCACAGAAACCTTGAAGCTGGTGAGAGAAAGGTGTCAGAACACACAGTGCATCGCAACATGATGCACAAGGGCTATGTACAGTAGCTGCACACCAGTCATAGTGCCCACGCTGACTCCTGTCTGTCTCAAAAAGTACCTACAATGGGCAATGTTCTGCTGGGAAACTTTGGATCCTGGTGTTCATGTAAATGTTACTTTAACAAGTACCACCTACCTATAGATTGTTACAGAACATGTACACCACTTCATGCCAAAAGTATTCCTTGATGGCAGAGACCTCAATAACCAGGATAATGCAACATGACACACTGCAAAAATAGTTTGGGAATGGTTTGAGAAATATGACATGGAGTTCAAGGTGCTAACTTGGCCTCTAAATTCTCCAGAATTTAATCAAATCGAGCATATGTGGGATATGCTAGAAAAACAAGTCAGATCCATGGAGGCCCTGACTTACAACTTCCGGGACTTAAAAAGACACACTTGTGGAGTCCACGCCTCGAAAGATCAGAGCTGTTTTGGTGGCGCAAGGGGAACCTGCACAATGTTAGGCAGGTGGTTTGTTGCATTTTATCAGTTTATATATTGTACTTATTATACCTGTAGACTAATAAATTAATATTAAATAAATGATATACATAGAAAAAGTGGTTGCAACCAATAGGCAGAGGCTTCGACTGAGGACCAGCTCTTATGTGGTTTTGACAAGAGTAAATTTATAGATCACGGAAACAAAGATTCATATCATGCCACCATGAAGACTGCAGTCCTGCTGAGAGGTGGTACTCCCAATTTTAGCAATACGTGCCCCATGAATTGATATGCCTGGAGAATAAGAGTTGATGAATGGCAAGGGGATAACTGGTCATCTACTAAATGAGGAATTCTTGTAGCTTCTATTGCATCAATGCTGATTTGTGTTTATTTTAATGTTATATAGTATTTTCTACAGCAAATAAACCCTAACTTTTCCTGACATTAAAAATAATTTTCAAGGATAACCTAAGACTTTTGCACACTGCTGTAGAAGTAGTGTATGTTTATTTACTGTATATATTTAAACAATATATGCAGATTTATGTTTTAACCAAGTTCTTTATCACCCAGATTACAAACTTACAAGACTACACAAACTAATGCAAATTAAATTATCTCACCATTAAACCAAAAGGCATATTTGAAAACAACCAATGAAATTTTGCCAAAGCCTGTTTGCATTAAGTGCTTCTTTATAAAGCAGAAAAGAAATGAATTTCATCATCTAATACAGAACCAACCAAACACGATTAATGCTGCTTTCATAAAGCACCTGTCACTGCATTTACCATCACCCAGCAAATTCAGTCCGTCAGTACTTATTTTAGCTATTATACTCCATAACAATGACTAACTCAATATAAATGTGATTGTGCCATATAGAACCATTCACTGCAATCATTTTTTCAAGTAAATTTGATATATCATTATTTATTTCATAAATTTCCTTTCACAATGGGCCTTTTCACCATATAAATCTGACCAATCAAAGTTTATTTCATACCCTGCCAGTGTTTTTCCTAGTAATTGCCAAACAACTTTAAATTATCTAGTTTATATTATATACCATCTACTACATTTCTAGATAGCCTGCACCAAGTAAACTTGATCAGTAGTTGCTTTATTTTAAGTACAACATTTCATAGTAAATTACCATTTCTAGACAGCTGTACAACCAAGGAAACTTGATTAAATTTTATATACAGTATCAAAATCTCCTATCATTCACCATTATTTAGCAAACCAGTCAGTGTATATGCATTGTGTTATCCCTAATAAAAACAATTTCAGAGCCAATTAGTGATAATAACTTCTACACAGTGGCGTCACAAAGGTTGGTGTCACCCAGTGCATTAACCAAGGCTGGATTAAGAACCCCACAGGCCCCTGAGAGACTTGAGGAATAGACCTCCTTACAGGAGAGCTGATTATACTTTAAGCAAGGCAGGGCATGGACACCCAAGCTGTTTAATCTGGCACAGTAATTCTCTCATTATAATGGCGCACACAGACTCGACCGTTGCATAGAGTCATTTAGTCATGCCCCTTTCTTGATTTCAGCCTTTGGACACATGGGGTGAGGGGTGTCAGAATAAAATGGACAAAACTTTTAAAGACAGTCACCCCCACTATTGGTGTCACCCAGTACAGTCTGAACCCCAACTGTGACATTCTAACATCTTTTACAAAAAAAACAAAAAAATTACATGTAGAACCATTTCATAGTCAGGACGTTTACTAAGTAAGTAATCAGGTAAGGATTCCCCAGCAGTAAACTTACAGTAAATGCATACCATTGCCACAGCCATAATTATAAGAGATTCCATTACCCATGACACACAAACAGTCTACCTGATTACACTGTTATCCCGTTGCCTAAAAGCACACATCTTACAGCTACCATTTTTTTATCAGCTCATCATACCTCAAGCCAGGTATTATAGACCATGGCACAAGGATCGAGACCTACTCCATCTCATTGGACTTTGCATACAAGCTTGAATTCTTTTTCCCAGGTGTCCAATACATTTACAATGTACAAAGCATTTGCTCAGTTGAGAGTGAAGGAGCTTTATGATATCAAAGGTTGACAAATAAACTATGAAGTCTACAGATGACCAAACTAGTCAGTCATTATCCATCCCACTATATCCTAACACAAGGTCATGGGGGTCTGCTGGAGCCAATCCCAGCCAACACAGGGCGCAAGGCAGGAACAAACCCTGGGTAAGGCGCCAGCCCACCGCAGGGCACACACACACCCACAACCACACACTAAGCACACACAAGGGACAATTTAGGATCACCAATGCACCTAACCTGCATGTCTTTGACCGAACTATGAACTACAAAATGTCTTTACTGGCTTTGTTAATCAACATGTTCAGGGCTATATAAAATAAAAAGATAAGTTGAAGGAAACCAGACTTGTCTGCTACTGATTGATCAGCCTGTTAAAAATGGAAACAATACCAAAAAACAGGTTAATGGGCTTTAATATGATAGCTGATATTCTCAACCTGACCTTCTTCTGCAGTTTCTAACACAGATAAAAGCCAACACAGCTCACAAATCTCATTTAAAAACAAGATAGCCAAATTGATTTTTTTACCTAATACACTAAATTGCAGACAAGAAGCAAGGCAGACAAAATAATTGAGCTGCACAGTATGGAAATGGAGATATGAGCTGGCACCCAGGTGTGCCTTATGCCAAGTGGCCATGCCAGGCAAAATCCAGCACACTTCTTTGTGTTTTACAATCCCCTGGCACACAGTGAGGAGTGAGCTCATTTACAGGCACTATGTGGCCGTAGCCTTGCATAATGTTGAGAAGACAGCCAGGTGATGCATTCAGTGCGTCACAGAAAACAGCAACAATGATATTTTAATCTTGGGTTCAGAGTATGAACTTAAACAAAATTTAAATGTATGCAAATATGTAGGAGATAAGGAAATACATACTGTATGTATAAAAATGTTACACTTTTTATAAGAAAACGGCTCAAGGTCCAGATGGAGGAGTACCGCACCTAACTTACTGCGTCAGAGGCATTGACTGAAGCAAGTATAGCTGTCAGACAGGAACAGATGCAGGCCCCGTCCCACGTATTAGTACTACTCCTCAAGAGAGACATTGAAACCTATTTTTCTGATTTTTGAATGTACAGCCACCAGACATCACTGGGTGCAAGTGGAGTGGGCTAACATACTGGCACCATTTGTAAAGGGCAAGGCGCAGAGGAAGAAACTGTGGCTAGTTGCTTCCCCTCGTGTTATTTGCCTACCAGGAAGTTCCCCAAGCCTCCATGGGCTTCTCCCCATTTGAATTATTATATGGGTGACAACTCTGGGGCATATTGGATATTGTAAAGGAAGGATGGGAAACATATTGGAGTATATTGGCAATTACATAATCGATTCACTAAGATTCAGACTATTCTGAAAGAACACATATACAAGGAACAATGAGCATAGGCCCATTATTGTAACCATAGCAGGACTCTTCAGGAGTTCTGCCCGGGGGGATCAGGTCATGGTTCTTGTTCCCACCTCACATTCCAAATTATTGGTATGTTGGCAAGTTGCTTATGAAGTTAAATCAAAGAAAGGGCTCGTCAACTATTTGTTTAAACAAATGAACCGTCAGTCAAGCAAATGGGTTTATCACACGAACTTGCTG
Source organism: Erpetoichthys calabaricus (assembly GCF_900747795.2). Taxonomy (NCBI): domain Eukaryota; kingdom Metazoa; phylum Chordata; class Cladistia; order Polypteriformes; family Polypteridae; genus Erpetoichthys; species Erpetoichthys calabaricus. Next base: position 83,646,044 of record NC_041396.2, read on the forward strand.
AAACAACGGAAGGACAGGGATACCGATCCCTCCTCCAGAAAGCCCCATTCCTTCTTCAGTCAAAAAAACATTCTTAACTTTGGTCCCAATTTGACCACCAAACAGTGACAGAAGCTAGACTTAGTCATCCTGTTTTTCTCAGATGTGGTAAGCAAGACACATGGGCGGACCTCTCTGGTTGCACATGACATTGTGACAGAACATGGGGTAGTGATCAGAGTATACTTGTATAGACTTCCCGAGGCAAAACAAGCAGAAGTGGAAGTAAAAATCAAGCACATGCTTAACTTAGGAGTAATAGAGGAGAGTCACAGTCCCTGGTCTAGTCCTATATTCTTGGTTCCTAAGCATGATGTGAGTTAGAGGTTTTGCAATGACTTCTGCCAGCTTAATTAGGTTTCACAATTCAACATTTACCCGATGCTTGGCACATTGTGTTGTTACTTTTCGATTGCACAGGGCACCAGCAACCTTCCAACGTCTGGTGGATAAAGTGCTTTCATCCCCACATTGCCTATAATGCTGCTTACCTGGATGACACAGCACATGGAAGGAACACCTAGTTCATGTACGAGCTGTACTCCATACACTTGGTAAGGCAGGTCTCGGAATTAACCCAAAGAAATGCTTCTTTGAGGTAAACAAAGCCAAATATTTTGGCTACCTGGTGGGCAAGGGTTTGGTTATGCCACAGCGTTCAAAGGTAAACGCCACATTGAAATGGCCCAGTCTGATGACCAAGAGGAAAGTCCAAGGTTTTCTCAGATTGGCAGGGTTCTACCATCTGTTTGTTCTTTGCTTCTCAGACAGCTCAACACCATTGACAGACTTAAAGAAAAAGGCCCCGAAAAATGTGGTATGAGATGAAAAAGCAGACATTGTATTTCATGACCTCAAGCTAACCCTAACATCAGGACCAGTACTAAGGGCTCCTAACTTTTCTCTGCTTTTCATTTTCCAGATCAGTGCTTTGGACACAGGTCTTGGTGCTGTGCTGAGCCAGAGCATTGATGGTGTTGAACACCCCATTATGTACCTAAACTGGAAACTGACGGATCAGGAAAGCAGGTATACGGCAGTGGAACGAGACGCCCTGACGATCAAATGGGCTGTCACCCAGTTGAAGTATTACCTCCTAGGTGTGGGTTCTCCTCGGTTACCAACCATGTCCCCCATTGGGCTTTTCTACTGTCACACAGAGTTAAGATTATGAACATTCCATTTTCTAAAACGTATAGGGAGTTAAACTGAATCTTCCATTATCTATATTAAGCTAGATTATATTCAAGGTCAAGCTTAAAGAATATTTACCATTAACATTAACTTAAAGGGTTTGGCTCTTTCAATCTATATATATAATTCACTAAGCCGACAGAACAGGCAAGACAACCATGGGATATGCATGATATAGCCACGCCCGCAAACTCACAGAGACAGGCCCTCCAACTCTAAGACCATGGGATAGGCCGCCAACTCACAGTGCCGAGTCCACCAACAATTCACTAAGTGGCAGACCATGGCACATGCATGACAGAGCCACGCCCACAAACAATTCGAGCAAGAGCGAAAGCATTTGCCAAGAATGTTTTCATTAATCAAGAATGAAAGTCGGAGGTTCGAAGATGGTCACATACCATCGTGGTTCCGAACATAAACGATGCCAACTGGCGATCCGGCGGCGTCATTCCCATGACCCGCCGGGCAGCCAACCTGGTAACCAAAGTCTTTGGGTTCCGGGGGGAGTACGGGTGCAAAGCTGAAACTTAAAGGAATTGACGGAAGGGCACCACCAGGTGTAGAGCCTTTCGCTTAATTTGACTCAACACGGGAAAACTCATCCAGCCCGGACACGGAGAGGATTGACAGATTGATAACTCTTTCTCGATTCTGTGGGTGGTGGTGCATGGCCGTTCTTAGTTGGTGGAGTGATTTGTCTGGTTAATTCCGAAAACGAACAAGACTCACGCCTGCTAAATAGTTACACGACCCAACAGCGGTCGGCGTCCAACTTCTTAGAGGGACAAGTGGCTTTCAGCCACGTGAGATTGAGCATTAACAGGTCTGTGATGCCCTTGGATGTCCAGTACTGCACGCGTGCTACACTGAATGGATCAACGTGTGTCTACCCGGCGCCGAAAGGCGTGGGTAAGCCGTTGAACCCCATTCGTGATGGAGACCGGGGCTTGCAATTGTTCCCCATGAACGAGGAATTCCCAGTAACTGCGGGTCATACGCTCACACTGATTACATCCCTGCCCTTTGTACACAACCCCGCTACTACCATGGTTGGGTGACTTGGTGGATTACATATAGAAAAGCAGCCGGAACCGCAAAGAACAATGAAAAGTCAACGTGGCTCAGAGGTGCATGTGGACTGTAGCAGAGACAAAAGCGAATGAGGCGGTATTTGAAAAATGAACAGTCAACGTAACTCACAGGTGCATGTGGACTGTACACAGATAAAAAGCGCCTCAGGTGAGGGGTTGGGGGCTTTCACATGAGCAGGCAGTGCGTACTGAACGATGACTAAGAGATGACTAAGAAATCAGCAGATTCTTGGTGGTTTATTAAATTATGGAATTTTCAAATTTTCATTTTTTTCCCTGTGCTTAAAAATCATTAAATAAGCGGCGTGATTATGCGGCATATGCTACACCACGAGTTGGCTAGTGTATAAATATTGCAAAAGAGTATGTTTCTTCATCTTCTTTTATTTCCTTCTCCAATGTCAAAGACATTGTCAATGAAGACTACTTTCCCTAGTCTGACTCCACCAGTTTCTCTACACCCTTATCCACATCCATTGTAAATACGGCATAAAGAACTAGGACAGCAAGGCCACTGGACTGGCCAATTACTGTATTGCTTGCTGATGTACTAATTACCAGTATATGCCATTGCACCCATCAGCTTTTACAGATTGAATCTCATTAAACGGGACATTCCCATTTTCACAAATATATCTATACAATATTTTAGTGGAACTGGAAACAAAAAAATATATATCAAAAAGCGTAGGGAGCCATGAGCTACCCCCTTTAATGATGCTGTCAAAGGGTTTTCATTAGTTTTCATCAGCTACAGCTCAGACAGGGTCAACACAGATGTGTGTACTTCCTATGCCTAGTTAAAATGATGATGACGACTTCCTGCCACTGTGCTGCTTAAATAGAGAGAGAAAAAAAAGTAGCAAGAGAGTAGTGAATTCATGAACCTTAACACTGATCAAGGTCTTCCTGTGTGACAGCAGAAGTGAAGAACTGTCAAGCTCCTTTCTTCTTCCCAAAGAACGTCTTTGTGACAGTATATAATCAGAATATTTATAACAGGTCTTTTCAAAACAAATATTCCATTTTCAATAAGAGGAAAATGCTCAGGGTCATTCAGATTTGAACTCCAGCTTATAGTGTCAACATATCTCTCCTTAACTTCCCAGTTTTGTAAGTTCAAAGTTAACATAATCCATTTAGTTCAATTCAGGGTCATGGGGCTGAAGCCTTCCCAGGTGTCATTGTACACAAGGCAGGGATCCACTTTTGCAAGCTTCTGAGTTTTATTTTGCTATCCAGATTTTACTACACTGCCATAGCCTCCATAGAATTATGTTTACTCCCAGAAAAATTACTAAAAATGTTACATTTTTTTCAATGAGAAAAAATGTTATCATGTGTAATTGAAGCATGTTACTATCAAAACATTAACATAAATACAGTAGGAAATATATCATCTTTAGTGCCCACTGCTGTACTGATGCAGATTTAGTACATGGCCTTTGTGTGAGCTGTTTTGAAACCAAAACAAAGCCAGATGTTGCAACCATGACAGTACAAATGTGTTTTTTTGTGTACTTTTCTTATATATTTTTTTTTCTGTTGCTTGTATGAGGATAGAATGTCAGATGTGCATACTGTGTTATTGTAGACTACCCCAGCACAAGGTTTAGCGACTTCCATATTTTCTCTGACATAAACATTGACTGTTGCTGCATTGTGAACAGAGCTGCGTGGGCTAACAACTTTCTTGTCCTTCTACTTGATTACAGTTATTTTGCCTTTTATGCCATAAACCAACTTGCACCACAGTGAACCTTCAAGAGACTAAAATTACCAGACATATCATGACAGTTTAGTTATACAGTGCCGTATGTATTACTATTACTATCCATGTCAAAGTCTGATGACCAATTCACATCGTCACCACTATCACTTGATTCAACTATTGGTTCAGTTTCAGTTTGTTCTAAAACTGGAATTACAATTTTTTGTTATAAAACCATTGCTTTTTTGTTGTTGTTATTGAAGGCTCCTCCCCATTCATGAATATTGATGAATTACCATAAAGTAGCAGAACACAAAGAAAAATTCACATTGTTTTTCAGTATGATATTATATTCTCCAAAAGTTAGCAGCAGAATACTGGCCAGAGTGTTACTTGATCTTATAGCTCCATATCTCATCAAAATCGGTTAATCTGAGTCCTACTTGGGATTAACTGTTTTTACATAGAATTCCAAGGCCAAGAGATGCTTGGGGTTAATGTCATGGAGGTTAATAATCATAAAACAAAAAGCAAAAAATATAGTGGGTGGTATGGCAGAACAATGTTTTGAAATATGTGTATGTGTGTGAAGTCTGCATACACTCCTCATGTTCTTCATCCTAAAAAAGGGCATGTCAGGTTGACTGGTGGCTCTGATTTAGCCTGGTGGGACTGGGTATGGCTTTGTGTGAACTGGCACCACACTTCAGGTGATAGACTTTGAATCTATGTGACCCAGTATTGTCATAAGTCATTTCAGAAAATAAATAAATATGGGGCTCTAATGAGTAAGCGCACAATATGCTTCTTCATCAGGGGAAGTCTTTCTTAGATGTCTAAATGGATCATAGATAGCTGATATATAGCTGGTATAGCTGATTAGGAAAGAAAATGGCTACCAGAGAAGGCATTGTGTTAGAGTTTAGAGCTCCATGAAAAAGTTTCCAGCTTGTTTTGTTTAGTGAAAAAAAAAGTGAAAGCAAGGGAAAAAAATAGTACAGTTAGCTAAAACCAAAAAAGAAATATCTTTTACTGCACTTGAAGGCAGAAGACTGCACTGTCAAAGTCCCATCAGTTTTATTAGTGATGTTAATAGCCACGGCGAAAAATAAACCTTCCACTTCTGATGGCAAGAAAATGGTTCCTATGGCTCTGCAGATGCCGAGAGCAAGAAAACCTTGCAGTAAATCTGCGTGTCAATCCACTTAATGAGAAAACCAGAGGACATCGGGGTCACTAAGTGCCAGAAAGGAAAAACAAACCGCTCAACAAAGTTGCAAAGTGCTACCATTTAACTGACGATAAAAGCTCTCCACTTCCTATTACTGCTGCTTAACACACACATTTTCTCTCCGTAATGTGCTTAAAGCAACGGGGCTCGAATCCTGGAGAATCTACTCAGTCAGCAGGCTTTGTTAAGAACATCAGAACAATTAACTAACACGTGCATTAAGTATACTCTAAACACACATATGCAGGATGGTATGCATGGAGCAGTTTGGTTTGAAGCTTTGCATCCTTTGTTGGGGGTCAGGATATGTGCTGAAAAAGTCTGAAACGACTCTACATACTAGAATTACTGCTAGGAGGCCAATGCTATCAGATCTTAAAAGCATTGCAGGGCTCGACCTTTATGAAAAAATCAAGTTACTGCCAGGAGTGGTGTCTTACTCATCCAGTAGGGGACATCCTTCACTTTTAACCAATGCTGCCATTAAAATGATGATTTGTCTTCAGGATGAGATTAAGCTGAAGGCTAAAGCTGTTATTTCTAAAGGCACTGCTCAAAATGTGGATCAGGTCGGGTTGGGGAGCACGCACTGGTACAGCACGTTGGCATACCCACCACACATCTCAAGATTCTGTTTGGAACCCCTGCCCCAGGCAGACACGCAGTTCAGCCTCACCCTCCGGAAATGACCTTCTATCTGCTACATGAGGATCCTGCGAGCCGGATCACCCTTGGGGAATCACGCCACATGGCCATAGTGCAGTAACTCATGCTCCCTCACAACGCAGGAAATGTGCATCATTTGGTACTCCGTGAGCAACCACTGATTCAACACAGAGTCAAACCAGTGGTACCCAAGGCTTTTCCGGAGAGACACAGTACCAAAGGAGTCCAGTCTTCGTCTCAGGTCACTGGATAGCATCCATATCTCACAACCATATAGCACAATAGAAAGCACCAGGACTCTAAAGACTTGGACCTTCATCCTTTTGCAGTGATACTGGGAGCGCCACACACCCATTTCCAGTGACTTCATGACCCCCCCATGCTCTCCCACCCTGTCTACTGACTTCATGGGAACAGTCACGAGAGACATGAATGTCACTGCTGAGGTAAGTAAACCTCTTAATAAGATTGACACTCTCTCTTCAGACAGACACGCTGCTGATGGCTGTGCCCAAGAGGTCATTAAAGGCCTGGATCTTGGTTTTTATCCAGGACACTTGCAAGCCCAGACACTCAGACTCCTCACTCAGACTCTCAAGTGCCCCGATCAGAGCCTTCATTGACTCCGCAAAGATCACAGCATCATCAGCAAAGTCAAGATCAGTGAATCTTTGTTTCCCAACACATGCCCCACAACCGCTGAACCCCATGACCTTTCCCAACATGCAGTTCACACAAGCACTGAACAGAGTAGGAGCAAGAACACACCCCTGACAAACCCCTGAATCAACTGGGAAAAACGCAGAGGTTCTGCCTCCACTCTGCACAGCATTCACACTACCAGTGTACAGGCACGCCATGATATCCAGCAACACTGAGGGGATCCCCCGAAGTCTCAGGATGTCCCACAGGGAAGTTTGATCAACTGAGTCAAATGCTTTATGAAAATCGACAAATGCTGCAAAGAAACTCTGCCAATATTCGCTTTTGCGCTCCATGAGAAACCTCAGTGCCAGCATGTGGTTGATGGTAGACTTCTTAGGCATAAAACTAGACTGCTCCGGACACTGGTAGGTGAGCAAGTGACCATGGATCTTATTGAGGACGACCCTAGCAAGATCCTTACCCGGCACCGAGAGCAGTGTTATCCCACTGTAGTTGTCACAATCCAGGCGATCTCCCTTCCCTTTCCACATAGGGACGACAATGGTGCAGTGGTCTTTTAAGTGTCACTGATGCCAAGAGAATTGTCTTCCAACTATTCTGGAGCAATTATTGTGGCCAAAAATGTGACCCGAGTGGTAAGGCAGCAACGCTAACTACTGCACCAACATACCTCCCTGAAATAAAATTAATAGAATTAAATATCAGAACACTAAAAGTTCTCACGGACAGTGGTCTGTGTGTTATGATCACAAATAATGCATGCTGGGCCTTGTGGTATCTCATAGTGAGAAGCTGCACCATAATAATGAAAATGTGAAACGCTATCAGGAAATCAAGAAGGCACGGAGGCACAGTGGTTAGCCTCACAGAGAGTTTGAATACATACCAAGTCACTGTCTAGTTGGAGTCTGCACATTTTCCATGGTTTTCCTTGGAAATCTCCAGGGTTTCACTGACATCATATTAGGTTAATTTGAGACTCAAAATGTGTGTGTGTATGTGCATAAGTGAACCCTGCAATGAGCTGTCACCACAACAAGGGTTGGCTTCTGCCTTGCCACTCAATACTGCCAGGATTGGCTCCAAAGACAGGAAGTTTAGGTTGTCTGGTGATTCCATACTAGTATCGCATGAGTGGACCCATTAATGGACTGGTGCTCCATCCAAGGCTGGCTTGAATCTCCTTCTCTGACTTGCTGTGGGAGAAATTGTCTTGCTTTACTTTTGTTTGGTGTGCTGCCATGTGAATATCTTAAAACTGAAAAACAGAGGAGGCATTTGAATGAGAATGGGCCAGACAATCCAACATAGCTTACAAATGCTACTGAGTAATAACTTCAAAACAATATGGAGATGACAATAAACAGTTCCCAAGGTGTTACTTACTTGTATGGGTTCTTTGTATACAATTCCCACTGCGAAAAAGTGTTGGCAAACATTTGTGTAAATAGTCTTATGTTGCTTATGGTTGTGCCCCTTGTTTTAAAGTAAATACTGTTTTGCCTTAAACAGTATTCAGAGCCTACACGGTAGTGAAGTAGTGCTGTCACCTCACAGATCCAGGGTTTCCTTCAATATTGTTGTATATGCACAGCTTGCATCCTCTGCCCATGTCTTTATGAATTTTCCTTTGGGTATTCTGGCTTTCTGCACACATCCTAAAGGCTTTGCGTTAGGTTAATTTGGTGGGAGTATGTGTGTCAGTGAGCCCTGCATTGAGCTGGCACCCCATTCATGACACAAAAAGCACAAGGATATGAAAAGTCACACTTGTGAACAGCTGTATGGTGGCTGTTGGAGAGATGAAAACCTTAACTGCTGCAATAATTGGAGTAAACTTCAAGCCAGCATATTCCCATAGGTAGCGTCAAACTTTCAGCCTAGACAAAACTGTGCTAGTCAAATGGGAGGCTGAAACTCACCCATAAAATAACTCCTGTCAGTCTGTTACAATCAATCTTTCCATCTGTTACCTTATACTGCGAGCAATCTCACAAAGTGCTTTCCAAGACGTGTTAACGTCAGATGCAATTGCTTGATCAGACCCACTTATTGTGACTAGAGCTATCAAGTCTCCTACACTACTTCACGGAAAAGCTACAATCCACAGCTCTGACGAACTGTCGAAGATATCAAGTACATGGGCATTTAGATCCACTTTTGACACTATTTGCTGATATTGTTTCTTAAAAAATCTTTTTTTTTGACACATTTGTTTCACCAGAAAAAAATCCATCCATTGCACATATCCTCTTAACTGTATAAAAGGTCAAAGTGGCTGTCAACCATCAAAGAAATGTGGATCATGGATGGATAAATGTGAGCAATTTAAGTGGCCAAGCCATTTCACACCTAGTCAAAGACTTTTTTTTCAGATGAGTTAATTCCTTACTCACCTAAAAAGTTCCACCACTGATGCCAGCTTCAACCCTAAGCCAGATATGTGAGCAAATATGTTCATCACAGCTTTTCAACTGCTCATACAGGATTTGGCAATACAAGACAGAAGGATATTGGGGAGAAGGATGATGTTACCTTTGACCATTGCGTTCATCAGAACAACATGGCAAACTATGAGGGTGCTTATCAAAATTCTGTACTCCAGATATCCAATTTTGCTTGGTGAAGGTGAGGCAGCCCCTCCATGGCTATACAGCCAGATGTCCATTTAAACTCAAGCCAAAATGAACTGATGATAAGGAAGTGGAAACATCGGATATGATCACAGTAGGATGGTCTAATTGAGCAATAGACGGGGCATGTCTCGTTTTTTTTTTTTTTAATGAGCATTTATGACATTTTCCATCATTTTCTACATGTTTTCTGTCCATCATTAGCAGGCAGTCTGCTTCATGCATACCGACTACAGCATACAAGCAAAGAGAAGAGTGAAGACGTCTCAGGAAAATCAATTTCTTATTTCCATCCCGCTGGGAATTTGCCAGGTTATATTATGGCATACGCTTCAACTAATTAAAATTATACAAAAGTCAATCAGGTTATCATAACTGACAAATTAAACAAACATATATAAGTAAGCAATAGTAGAGGGAGGCCATTTTTCCCAGGTAAACTAAACAGTGTTCAACAGTTGCAACATGAGCAAGTAAATGCATATGAGAATCAGAAAGCTGGAACTGTGAATTTTTAATCCCAAAGAAAAAGATAAGCATCCTCATATTCACCAACTATTTCCCTTATTACCTGCTAAAGGCCACTACCAGCACATTTAAAGATTGCTAATCTGTGATCGAGTCCATCTGCTCTGTGCTTTCAATTTGTGCACGTACCTCCTCCCTTTGTTTTAATTACTCATTAGTTCAACCCAATGAATTCGGGCCCCTGGAGGGAGACTTACTTGACCTCCTGATGATATAGCATTAAGTATAAGCTGTGGCAGCAAACACACTGAAGCTGCCAGTCAGTTGACGACAGAAACCCTCAACAAGCGATCGGGAGTGTGTGTAAGTAATGCTGCTGACACCGCGTGCGGCTTAAAGGCGGCAAAATGCTAATCAGCCCTGAAATCCATGTTGGCGGCTCTCTTAGCGCAGACTGGAGAAGTAATTTGCTCCCTATGGAATAATATATACTTTTTTCATACATCCCTTTTGATGCTTTGGGTTCATTTTCTCAGTGCGATAGTCTCGTTAAGACATAATAAGCAAATAAGCGTCAAAAGGTCAGACTCCTTTTTCTCTGTAGTCTAAATGTATAATATATTCCTCTATATTTACAGTAAAATTAAGAGAATAAAAACATTAGACTTCAAGTACACTTTACTGTAATGAAAAGGAAAGCTTAACGCTCTGAAATTGTGCAGCTGGCTTGATGGAATTAGTCAAATGCATAATGATCATGGTCCTCACCACCCAGCCTGAAAGAAGACTCTGATAAACATCTTCCTTTATATTCATTTCCCTCTCTGGCGGTGGCATATTATCTCACTGTGTTAGCAGACTTACATTCCTGAGCAGAAGGGTAGCTTTCCAATGAGACCTGGCAGTCGTGGGAAGCCGACAATTAGTACAGAATAAAAGAAGATTGCATTTGGATTAATTTAATATTGTCCACAACCTAAAAGGAGAAAGCAATAGGAATAAAAAAGAGGTAGGTTGGATTATTACGAGGAAAATATTGATGTTTGCTGCTGGATCATTTCCTTCTTACTAGAAGAATATATTGTTGGTGTATCCTCATTTTGACTTGTTGAAATTTTATTACATCATGTGCAAGTGAGCTTTGACATACAATCACAAGTTTAGTTATTAATTCGCTACCAGTAATTCCCAAAAGATAAAAACTGACAAACTAAAGCAGAACATTACATTCACAACAGTGGGAATGTATGGAGACATCCATGAGCGGGGTCTCTGCACATTATGAGCACACAGATCCTGCCGACTATGCCACTGACACAACGTATGTGAAACCTAGACAGAGGGATTTATCAGAGGTAGATATGACATTTTATAGGCTTCACTTCTTAGAGGATGTCTTCAAAGGGCATTGATAAATAAATAAAAAGAAATAACAAGGAAATATACACAGGTTATCAACATGCAATCTATACATATAAAATGCTACAGGATATGTTTGTCTGTCACTTGATTACTCATAAAACAATGGTGCTAGAACCTTGATATTGATCTTAATCGAAAGCTTATGACGTGATATACACTGGTAAAGTAGAAAATGTGGCTAGCAGTGTCCTCTGCAAATTTATCAGATTTTGCTTCTTTCTTACTACAAACTACATATTGCATATGATTGAGAAGGTGACATGGCTGAAAGAAAAAGAAGAGCAATGACATCTGCAGAGCCTGAAGCAAATTGCAGAAGCTGATCAAATAATAGAAAGAAGAAGAAAGACCGCTCTGGCATCCACTAAGCATCAAGCACATGAAGTGCAGCAATCTTCTGGAAATCGTAATCTGCTGGTTGATGGAACCATGATCTTGGGAGAACCAGAAATCCATATGTTTACTAGTGTACAGTATTTTTATAAACTACTGTAAGCAGTTTTGCATTTTTATTGTTAAATATTTAATCACTGCTATTGCATCCATGGCAGCAGAGAGTTGTTATGTGTTGTGTGTTGGTTGGACATACAAATAAGAACTTTTCTGTACTCTTTACTACTGCTAATACTAATACTTGTTATTAAAAAATAAACAAACAGAGCAGAAGAAGAAATGGAGTCAAAAACAATGCTAAGGTCGGAACTTGGAATTAAGTAGACAGCTATCAAAAATGTTATATTATTGCCAATGTTTTTTTTTTCCTAGCTTGTATTTATTTTGTTTTGAATTGTTATTATCATTTATGTTTCATTGTATTTCTGTTAGTTTTGCTCATGATTTGTACTCTTTTCACTTATATTTGTTCATTTTATGTGTTCTATGGGTGAGAGGCAGGGACACCCTTGTTGTCACAACCCCTTGCTTTATATTTAGTCAGAGAGAGAATCTCTGCAGTGGGTCATTGAATTTTTGGATTGTCATGAGTTTTTCTTTTGATATTTCTGGGTTTTGTGGATTTTCGCTTCCATTTTTAAAATCTAATTACTAGATTATATAATCAGACTTGTTTGTGTTGAATTACCATTTAGGCAAATCCTTTCCTGTGCTCTTTTGATCATGTTTCCCCTAATAAATCTGTAAAGATTCCTGTTTAATTTGTCTATGCAAGTCAACATTTCTCGGTTTTCTTTTCCTTATGAAGAATTTCTGATATATTTTGGTGACTTTGTTTGTTTTTGAGCTTTTGAAGACAAATCTACATTTTCAGCTTGGGCAGGACAAAGCCCACAGGCAGTAGTTGGGATGCCTTGCGATGAGCTTTTTCTGGGTCCACTGGTTAAGGTCCTGTCCTGCTTTGTGGAGCATTCTGGAGGCCTCACACTCCTTCTCATCATGTCTGTGACTCACAGTCACAACAAAATCAAAACATGAACCAGGAAATCAAGGAGGAAGAATCAAGATTAATTATCATTAACCAGGAAAGCTTTTACAAGGAAATTTCCTTTACAGAAATGAGGTTCAATCTGTGATCTCAGAAAAAGAATAGAATTGCCCATACCTTTTAACTTGTCACATCAATGACATCACACGGTGCGCTTATCTGGTTCTTTTTCCTGGTAATACTGAAACAACCAAACCAAAATGGAGGCATCCATATGATGTAAAATGATTATTAAAATGGTGCAAAATTATTTTGGCATCTTTAAATACATTTTTAATCCAAACACTATTCCAAAATGTGGGTTCCTCATAAGTTAAAACCTTAAATGGATGAAAGAAACCCAAGAAAAACAACAAATTCCTCAGAATAAATTAAAACCAAAACCACTACTACTACTACTACTGCTACTATAGGTTTTCCTCACATGTCAAAGCTAATCAATTCCTGAAAACCAACCCTTAAGGAGAATTTTCATAATGCAAACATGTAATTACTATTACTTTATAAGTAAAAAGAAGTTTTTAATGTCCCTTGAGCCCAAAAAATGATCCCCCTTTGTTGCTCAAACAACATCAATATACATCAAAACTGACATAATTTATTTAATAATAACATTAGTTCCCAAAGAACCTCTAATATGACATTCTCCATTCATTAAATAACATTTAATAAGCCTGTTTACCTAACATTTGGCCTTACTTTGTTCTGCAGGCTGCAGCAAAGTGTTCTTAGACTGACAATGAAGATCATTGAATGTTAGCACTAGCAGCACTTCTTTGAAAATCACCCGAGACTCTTCATGACAGAAAATTCCACTTCATTGTGGTTTGTAAAATGACTAAAAGTATTAAACAACTTTCTTCATATTCTCAAATTTTCATAAAGCAGCAGTTCATAATTCTGGGGAACAATTAACTACTGCTAAATTATACTATACAGTGGAATCTCGGTTAACAAACGTCTCGGAACATGTACAAATCGGTTTACGACCAAAAAGTTCGCCAAACTTTTGCATCTGTTCATGACCACACACTCGGTATACGAACAAGCCAGTTTCCCTTTCGGTTTGTACGTGTTCAGTCTCTCCCTGTGCATTTCCTGTGCAGCGAGCAAGAGAGAGAGAGAGCGAGAGAGTGCGACACACACACACACGAGAGAGAGACACACACACATACAGGTGCGCGAGAGAGAGAGAGAGAGACACACACACACACACAGGCAGCATGAGAGAGAGAGCTGGACACATAAGGTAGAGAAGGCAGTTAAAGAATGCACTGGGTTTGTTTTTGTTTTCAGTTCTGTTTACAGCGATCGGTTCGTAGTGTGCATTGTTGCAATGTTACTTTTCTTGGTGGTTTATTAAATTACGGATTTTTTCAATTGTTCATTTTTCCCCCTGTGCTTAAAACTCATTAAAAAAGAGTGTTTTTAGCCTATTGCAGTGTTAGTTTTATCTGTTGTTCAAGGTTTTCTCAGTGTTATTCGATGTTTTTACATTTAGTTTACTATTACACTGTGCATTTTATGGTTTAATTAACTATATTTGTGCTTAAAAACTTAAAAAATATATATTTTTACATTCAGTTTGCATGGTCTGGAACTGATTAATTCTATTTACAAACAATCCTATGGGGGAAATTACTTCAGTTCACAACCAAATCAGGTTACGACCAGAGTTTTGGAACGAATTATGGTCGTGAACCGAGGTTCCACTGTACTAGCCGTCCACCGTGGCACCACCTACATAGTAGTGAAACAGGACATTGAGGAGGGCCTTGATTGGCTCCCTACTCCTGATGTCACGCTTCCCCCTCCCCTTGGCCCTCAGCATCTGTCTCAGATTAGCGCAAATATATCGCTCCTGTAAGCGAACTATGATTCTTAGCACGATGAGAGAATCAATTCCAATCAACTGGAATGTTCAAGCAAATTATAGAAAAAAACCCAATCTAAATCCGTTAAGTAGTTCTCTCGTTTGCTAGCTAAGCGGGGGTAAGGAACGCCACAAGGCTGGTGCATGAGTGAGGAGGTCCCTGCTCTCCTCTCCTCGGCCTGTTGCGTATCACTCGGATTCGCGCAAATAAATCGGTACCGCTAACTATGATAAATAGCGCAATGAAAGAAGTCACAAAATCCACCGGAATATTCAAGCAAATTATAGAAAAAAACCCAATCTAAATCCGTTAAGTTGTTCTCTCGTGAAAGAAAGACAGACATTGAATTTGATATAAATAGAGATAATCATTCTACTCCTAGCAAAGGACACCTCATCAAATCAGTCTGTTAATTTGTCTAAAATAGTATTGATTAGCCTGACAGTTGCCCTTCAATCCAAATCAGGGCTAATTTGGGTCAGGATATGATGTAGCATTTTCTACAATGAGCACAAGCATTTCCTAGAATATCAAAAATTTGCAGGGGAATCTGAAGAAGTTTAAGACTGAAACTGTAATTGTAGATTGCTGGCTGCATATTGTCACTATACTAGCAGTGTAAGGCATTCAGATATATTTTAGCTCATTTCTAAAGTTATTAATGTTGCTTTATACCGTCATATTCATGTTACCAAAGTACAATTTTAATTAAGGTCTTCTCAGGTGCCATTGACTGCAATGGCATCTATTCATACTCATGTGACGCAAAAGCAATGTGCTGCTTGATATTATTACCACCACTATATAAGGTGGTGACGTGCACAGATACCGAATGTCTTAGCATTCAGATTAATAAGAAAGATGAACTGCTACCAATAAACCCAAAAAAAAGCAAATTAAAGGTTTAGGTAAGGAAATGTCTTGAAAAAAATCTCTGACAATGACTGGATTGAGTGAAGGGAACATTAGGCAATAAAGAATGAAAGGGTTTAGTTTTGTGACAACATTTTGGCTTTGATAAATGATTGAACAGGCTTGCCTGTTTAACTACCATCTCTTTATCCTATTTCAATGATAATAACGCCTTACTCTGCCACTCAAATCTCAAAATTTATTCTGTAACAAACAAACACAACAGGAATGAGTGTCTAACAGAGATGCACCAAGGGTACCCCAAGAATAAAACACAATATTAATTCCAAAAGGACTTACTAAGGCAGAATAGATTTATAAGGCAGCTTTACTACTTGGGCACCATTTCCAAACAGAGCAAAATTTAGTAAGTCACAAGGATTTATTTAGTCAGGAGTAGGGACTTTAGCTAATAACTGAATAGCACATCTGCAGACAGGCAACCTGTAAGCCTCATGTACCGTTTATGGACATGCACAAAGAAGCAAGGTATTATTACTGAATATAAATATAATGAACTAGTCTTCAGGTGAAATATGACTTATTGACTCCAACCTTGGCAAACTGTAAGGCTTCTGGTTGCACATTTGGATGGATGCATCATAGACACCATTTTAAACTTCATGAATAGGCACAGTATATCTTTTAATTAAAAAAAAATGCTTTGCTTAAGAATACAATGTACTCTATGAAATTAACGTATAATCAAAATTTGCCTTAAAAATACAGAATTTATTTTTTTGACAGATTTATAAAACAAACAAGAACAAATACAAGGAAATCAGCAAACAAGAACAGTTCCTCATCTTGAGAGCAGGGCAGGGACCAAAAATGTCTTCCTAGGCACTAAACGTGGCAGAAGCAGTGTGATCAAGCTTACTGTGCATTTTCATTGTTTCATGAGTTTAAATCATATATTTATGGTGTGAAACAGGTCACCTCTCTAAAGTGCCAGTTGATTAGGTTTAGAATTGGCTTATGTTTGGTCCCCCAGGTTCCTGGCAGATTCATTGCAAGATTTCTTTTATTTTCCAAGATTAAACGTGGCTACCTCTTCATCTTGGACCACTGAGAAATGGCCATCTCAGTGGGCCATGACTTCCTCATTTCGACAGCTAATCTGTTTCCAGGTCTAAAGCAAGCCAACCAGCAAGTAAGAAAGACATAAACTCATGTTCTGTCTTTAACACTTACATCCTGAAACTTCAGAGTAATGAGAAACAATTGGTTACCAATTTAGCAAGAAAAGTCCATTCACACGAGAAGAAAAATTGCCCTTGTCTTATTTAATTGTTGCTGGGAATCCCCTCTGTAGCACAGGTCTTGAGACTTAATCTTCCTAAGACTTGTCAACACAGGACCTCCGTTCCGTTTAATTACAGACAAGCATCCCTGAACATTTGCTGCAAGTGAAATGTATTGCCTGGAACAGCACAAAGCTTGTTAGCGGTAACAACCAATAAATATTTAATAAGGTGCTTGGGCAAATAAGGAAAGGGGTTCTGGGGTTGAACAGCTGACAAAACTTCAAAACATAAATGCTAGAATATCCATAATTTTTTTGATTTAATATTCCAATGAATGGTTATCGGTTCAAATGTAGCATGTTAATTTAGAATTAGATGCTACTGAAGGAATTGGTTACTTTCAACTTGGAGTCCTACCACGTGCAAAAGTTCGCTGATGACACTGCTATCGTGGGCTGCATCAGGATTGGGCAGGAGGAGGAGTATAGGGACCTAATCAAGGACTTTATTAAATGGTGCGACTCAAACCACCTACAACTGAACACCAGCAAAACCAAAGAGCTGGTGGTGGATTTTAGGAGGCCCAGGCCCCTCACGGACCCCGTGATTATCAGAGGTGACTGTGTGCAGAGGGTACAGACCTATAAATACCTGGGAGTGCAGCTGGATGATAAATTGGACTGGACTGCCAATACTGATGCTCTGTGCAAGAGAGGACAGAGCTGACTATACTTCCTTAGAAGGCTGGCGTCTTTCAACATCTGCAATAAGATGCTGCAGATGTTCTATCTGACAGTTGTGGCGAGCACCCTCTTCTACATGGTGGTGTGCTGGGGAGGCAGCATAAAGAAGAGGGACGCCTCACGCCTGGACAAACTGGTGACGAAGGCAGGCTCTATTGTAGGCACGGAGCTGGACAGTTTGACATCCGTGGCAGAGCGACGGGCGCTGAGCAGGCTCCTGTCAATCATGGAAAATCAACTGGATCCACTGAACAGTAGCATCTCCAGGCAGAGGAGCAGCTTCAGCGACAGACTGCTGTCAATGTCCTGCTCCACTGACAGACTGAGGAGATCGTTCCTCTCCCACACTATGCGACTCTTCAATTCCTCCCGGGGCGGTAAACGTTAACATTATACAAAGTTACTGTCTGTTATACCTGCATTTTTATCACTCTTTAATTTAATATTGTTTTTATCAGTATGCTGCTGCTGGAGTATGTGAATTTCCTTAATAAAGTATCTATCTATCTATCTATCTATCTATCTATCTATCTATCTATCTATCTATCTATCTATCTATCTATCTATCTATCTATCTATCTATCTATCTATCTATCTATCTATCTATCTATCTATCTATCTATCTATCTACTTTGAGACGTGATAAATGTGATCCATTTATTTAGCTGGTTGTAGGTGCCAGAATCGGGCCTCACATCTTCAAATGCAGGAAGCAACCAGTCCACCGATGTGATTCCAGTCCCTTGCAAGGCAGATTCAGAAATGTGAAACAGTTTAGTGTCAAAGATGATGTACGGGGAATGCTTTAACATTTTCAACAGACAAATTTTAAAGTCAACAACTGAGTCATGAAAGACATCGATTTGGACAAGAGTGAAGTGTACTCTGGGAAAGCTGAAAGACAAAAGAAAGCGTTATATTGTTTTGTAGAGCCAGTCTGTTTGCAGCTAGGTGAAGCTTCCAATTCCTATGGGAGATTGACCTTAAGCTTGTGAGATAACATGTCTGGGTCTTGAGAAACTGTGAAAGCATTAGACACTTTGCTAGCGAACGGTAAGCCAGGTGGGTACACTTAGTTTGGTGAAGAGTTGGGGAGGTTAGCTGCCTTTTATTAGAACTATTTTTCAATGAGAACATCAGTTCAGTTTTTAACTCAGTGGGTGTTTTGTTGCCTTTCTTAAACTTTGAGAGAAGCCACGGACACACAACAACTTTTTCTAGTGATTTTCAGCCTTCAGTTACATAATCTTAGCAAACTAGAAACCGTCTGCTGTGCAACTCTGTGAAGGTTGTCACCTAATATGACATACCCAGCACCTCACTCCAATTAGTACATGACTCTTTCTGAGGTCTGATTTTGTCTATAGTTGTAGCGGCCGGCTCTGTGCGCATAGCAGCTGATAATGAATGCTCTTCTAGGAAATAAAAAGCATATAATGCAGTGACAAGAAAAAAGGAACTCAGATGTTGTGGACCTTACAAACAGAATAGAAACTCATCTAACTGATGTCTCACGTTTTACATACCACAGCAGAATGGAAAAAAGGGCAGAGACTGTGACTCAACTCGCCATAGATGTTAACCCTTTGCACAGCACCGGCTTCATCAGACAACACGTTATTGGCTGTCAGAAACTGGCGACCACAACTGTACTGGAATATCAGCACTCAATTAGTAAATGTGACATGGGCAATGATTTTCAGTTGTGTAAACTGACATGGTCTGGCGACAAGATCAGAAACTGCGGTCAGTAAATCTGACGTACCCCATAAGTAAAAGTTATGTAATATGACATCATCTTTAGCTGCTGGACACATTCCAAGGAGATCTGTCTCTGGAAAGAAATTTTTCTTTTCACTTTTTGACTAAGGATATATATAATCAGTAGCTAAGGAACTGCATGAACTCACCTTGGTTGTATAATTCTTTGTATTGCTTATATTAGCTGTTGTTAGTTAGTTTTTAAGCAAATAAGAATCTTTTTAAAATTCAATGCATCTATCCAATTATTTATTACTAGCAGTGTAACCCATCTAAGACAGATTGAAATCTAAATATTCAATGTAGATCTCAGGGTTAACATTTGAAGTGTACGATACAGTGCATGTCTCTGCTATATACCATTTGGAATGGGATTCTTAACAGCAGTGTTAATGAATGTGATGTGCCATCCTTTGGAAAGACAAATACAATGCATTTTATTGCTAAAAATGTTTGTGGCACACCATCTTTTGGAATGATAGAGACATTGCAACCAGATGGGCACACAGTCAGACACATAGACACTTATTATTTTATTAAGGTGGACTAGTGTTGCCAAATGATGGATTGTCACTCCTTCTCTACTTGCAGCCCCATTAAGGGCAATTTATGAAGTCCTGTATTTGTGGTAACCTGGGTGGAAGTAAAGAAGTCAGTGAGCAGCCTGCTAATAGAGGTCCCCAGGGTTGAATATGCAGTGCACAGTAAGGACAGTGAGGCAGGTAAGAGGTTACAAGTAACACTTACTTAGATGGTTCTGACATTTTTTCCTATCCCCCATTAAGAAAAGAACCTGAGAGGTTAGTTGGTACTTTTCTTGTTAGATGCGTGTCATAGGTGATCTGTTAACACAATAAAACAGATGAGCTTGACACAGGATGTCACAGGACATTAGATTACTTAGGCAAAAGTTGGAAAGATATGAGGAAAATGTGAACTTGTCATATGAACAGTGACCAACTTAGCATTGTAGAGAGCATTGTGAGGCTATAGCACTAGGTACTACACCACTCTATTATCATTAACACATTAGTCTGTTTTGGAATAATAATAATAATAATAATAATAATAATAATAATAATAATAATAATAATAATAATAATAATAATAATAATGAATTTTCAAATCTAATATTGCATTGCAGAAGCAGCAGTAGACGGAATGGACACTGGTCCAACACAGGGGACACCCATCTTGCCAGTGAACATAAGAGAGCTGAGGTCTGAACCAGGGTCTCAGGGACTTTAAAACGCTCCAGTGATAAGAAGCAAATTAAATTGTTAATCCACTCCACTGGGATATGGGAAGAATAAAAGGTGAAAAGTCAATGAGAATTTAAATTTATCCAAATGGGATTACAGAAATATCAAAGGTGAAGAGACACACAGAATTCAAATTTACAAATTTGGGATCAGAAAGTAAGCTGAAAGGAGAGAAGTCAGTGGGACTTAAGCAGTATATGAATGTCAGAATCTAAAAAGAATTTAACTGCTCATTGAAGAAGAATGGCAGTCCCAGGTATTCAAAGTTGAGAAATTGCTCCAGATTTATTCATTTTCCTGCATTTGAATTCTTTTGCTTGATTTGGTCTCCATGCCTTTATTCATGTTTTTGTCAAGAGGAATGATAAGTGGTTATCCCATAAGTTCTGGGCAGCAGTCTCCATGTCTAACGATTCTCAGCTTATCTTGTGTCTAAAATTCTAATATTATAAACAATGCTAACACAATGGGATGGCACAGTGGTTAGCGCTGCTATCTTACAACTACAGGAGACCGTCTGTGTGGAATCTGCACAATCTCCCCATGACTGCGTACCTTTTTCTGCAGGTGTTCGGGTTTTCCTCAAATATTCCAAAGCCATGCCAATCAGGTTAACTGTCAATTCCAAAATGAACTGATCAGACAGAAATCCTGCGTGGGACTGGGAGCCCATCCTGTGTTATTTCCTGACTTGTGTCCAGTGCTCTGCCATTGCTGCCAATTCAGTAAATGGACAGAAGGATGGTCTAATTCACTTCTGCTCTAGCAGGTCTTTTAAGCTGAAATATTCCTGGCATTCAGCAAAATCTCTGAGGCTTTGCATCTGAATAATCTCCAAATGTACTAACCTGATTCGATCAGAATGTTGTACCTGGCCACCTTGATGCATTCTCTTTGTCCTCTCCAAAATCTCATGACCTTCCTCATATATTGATTGCAGCAAAAGGAATAAATGCCAAGCAGTCTCTAATATGATCAAAACTATACAAGTAGCAGCACATCATTCAGGTCATGTGGGCACTGGGCACAGTTTAAGAATGGCTTACATGCCATTGTCCAGAATCCACTGTAAAAATAAGGTCTGTAATTACTAAGGCAAAGAATAAAAAATGTAAATTTACTGACAGAAAATGAGAAGTGAATAGCAAATTAGAGAATTCATCCACTCACACTGGATGAAAGACACATTAAAATTCAGAAGGAATGAGGATTTAAAATATTGATATTTGAGAAAAGTTAGGATGAGGCGTCATTGAAAATAATTTATAGTGTGAAACTGAAAAGAAATCCAACTACAAGAAAAGAGAAAAACACAAGGTGAGCAGCTAGAGAGTAATTGAAACATAAAACCCATGAATCCAGATAAGACATGAGTGTATTAATGCAGTGCCTTAGGAGAAGAGAAAATAAAAAGTGAACATTCTTTCTTTGAAATAATTTATTCCACTGCAGGATCACATGAAGCTATAGTTTATCCTAGCTTGAAGTAACCCTGCATAGAGTTCCAGGACACCTTCTCACATAATATGTCCATACTTGGGCCAGTTAAGAGTGGCTGGATTTAGATCATCACCGGAATTTTTAGGAAATATACAGGCCAATGTTGGGAGAACATGCAAATACTACACCAACAGCAGCCAGGCAGGGAACTGAACTTCAGTCTCTGAAAGTGTGAGGCAGTGATTTAAAGCACCATTAAAAGAGACCATATGATGAGAATTCAAACTGCGATATTATATGAGGAGAAAAATAAAATATAGGGATTCTATGTGGGATTGTCTGGAGTGTAAACACACGAATGTGCATGTGATATCAGTCACAGCTATGACAAGGTCCTGACAGTATTCTGGGTTTCCTAACAATCGCAGCACCTATCTCCCTATTATATAAAAAAATCTTTTGAAGCAACCAGACTTTTTAGGAGACGAGATGTGACTTTTTGGAAAATATACTTATAAATAAGTCCCGCAAGACAAGAATATTACCATGATATTTTTAAAAGTCACACCCTCCTAGCAGCCATTTTCAAACAAGACCACGGTACTCTCACCTCTCAGTCTTGTGAATGCTTTTGTCAGACACACTTCCTGTGCTCTCAGCTCTTATAAATTTTCACATTTTCCTCACTTTAAGTTCCCAATTAAAAAAGGCGTATTATGTCCAAATCTTATTGAAGAATTTCATCACAAAGGGTTATCAACAGAAAAAATGAGTACACGGGCAATCCTTGCACCGAGAAATGATGAAGTCAAATGAAATATGCCAAAAATGACGATCGGTAACAGGCCAAATTGGTTACATGCATATCAATAGACTATGCTGAAACAGTTGGTGGTGATGGTGCGGAAAATGAAAACATCAACTTACAATATCCCAAAGAATATCTACAACCGTTAACAAAGTCCGGTCTTAGAACGCACAAATTACTGTAGAAAGAAGGATGTATCCAAGAAAGGTAATGTTGTACGTCTCCTGAGGATAACATTAAACACCAAAGGAGATCCTGATATGCCATTCATATTAAAACGTTTACAGTTTCCTGTTAGAATAGCTTTTGCAAATCTCACAGCCAAACATTTGAAAAAGTCGGTTTATTTAATAGAAAGAAAGAAACAAAATGCAATCACGGGCAGTTATACGTCGCGTGGATGCAAATGTAATACTTAACATGAAAATTAAAATCTGTTTAAATTGTACACCCACATCCCCATATGTGAGCAGCAGAACTGCAAAGAGGCTAACGCGTAGCACAGGTAGGGGGGTTGGCAAGTGAAGCAAGCAGGGGGGAAAGCCCCCTTGTATTTTAAATAGCATCTTTTGTTTTTTAAGGCCAAAACCCCCTCACGTTTTCCAGGTCCCCAGCTCTTCCATGACCTTATGTTTCCCAAAGGGCTTCAGTCATATTCCACATATAAGTTGATCATCAACATTTTTCTCTTTAGAAAGTAACCAGAATATAGGAGCTCAGAAAGCACAACTGAGATTTCTTTGCTTCTTTGCATTCCTTTACAGCCATCCCACAGGGCTTCTGGGACACAAAGTGGGGTTTGCAATCCTCCCAGAGTGTATAAAGCAACCATCATAGCCTGTCGACCAAAAGAAGAACACTCTCAGCCCAGGTGACTAATCTGGCTTTTGACTAAAATGGTGTTTATTCTTGGCAGTGGCCTCATTCAGTTTAAGTCCCATTAGACTTTCCACTTGCATAATCTCACTTTGCATGGAAAGCTGCTTCTTACACCATCTCTCCTTTACAAATCAGGGTAGCAGCACCAGTGTAACCAGGTTCTGTTCGCTCAGGGAGATCTTCCTTACCAACATTTCCCCACTGGACTCCCAGCAAGGAAAGTCAGGTCCATACCCTGTGCAGAAAGCAGAAAGCCACCGTCTTACCCAGTCAAGCCAAAGAAGAACTCCTTCACCTCGAATGACCAACCAGACTGGTCCCATTTCAATCTGGACTGCAAAAGCAGTAGTAGGACTTTGCAGTTAAGATGGATGACCCAATAACTGATGGACAGATAGTCATTAGAAGCACAGTTCCGCCAGCTGATAAAGTCACACTACAATCACAGTTAGTGGTCAGGCTATACTACTCTAGTGCATACCACTGGAGTGAAGTCTGGTGTGCTTTGTCAGTCTCTTCCTCAGTCATGTTTGTTCAATATGTAGCAATTTATTATGTGAATCATTCATTTTATCATTTGTTTGCATCCAATAATTGTTTCTTGTGCATAAATATCCAAAAGTCTCATTATTTGTTTTTGAAGGAGTGAGCTTTATGATGCATTCAGAAGGAACAACAACAAAAAAAGGACCAATTGGAATCACAGGTTTGTAGTAAGGGGAGGAGCCTACTCAGAAAGGTCTGATTTAAATACAAGTGTGTGACATTTTTAGAAAGGGCAAAAAAGCATAAGATGGATTTAGAAGGTGAAAACAGCCTACTTACTTCAGGCCAACATCAGTGATGAATTTCGGAGCTTTTAAATATTTCTGTGGAATAACATTCACAAAGCCTGCTAAATTCCCATCAGTAAGGCAAATTGTTTGCATTCTTCATTATCTGGATTACCTGCCTATGACTCCTCAGCTATTTCTCAAAAAAATTAACACAGAATCAACAGTTCAGGATACTCTTCATTTCACTAAGGGTGATTTTGTTTTGCAATTTCCTATTTTGTGCATTCTGACTTAGTGTAAATTAAAGCAAAACTAAAATATCAAAATTAAGGAAGCTGAGAGAGAACATGCAATATCAGTTTATCTAAATTGTTTTTTCGAGATGACAGAATAATTTTCTCAAACTCTCCAACACATGACAACAACTGATAACAGCGACACCAACTGATGAAAACGTCTGTTAATGTATATAAATGAAAACCTATTTGCATTATTTGGTTCTGTCACGGGTGTGATCACGTTGGATAATTTATTGCCTGTCTGCTTTGCATTGCTTTGCAAGATCCACTGCTGTATAATCCCTCTTTGATGTAATCTTCCCTATTTCTGAATCAGTTATCAGTGAAAGGTGCACAAGCTGAAAGAAAATATCATTCCTTTATTCATTTTCTCAAAATGATAGAATCGTTTTCTCGAGATCTCCAGAAAATAATTGTGTTTATCTCAAGAAAACAATAAAAAAAAGAATGATATTGTAGATACTCTTTTGGCTACCGTATAAAAATATTAAAACATAATTATAATCACATTCCTGGCAGTTACAATCAAAACACATTTAAATCATTGTAAAACATTAAACAGTTACCACATTTTAATCACTCAGCAAAGTTTTTCTGACTTATTGGCCTGACTTGGTAGTCTGAAAAGATTGGAAAGTTTGAATTTTTTAGAGATTGTAAGCCAGAGGGGAAAAGAAAAAGGAGAGGTGAGAAGACAGCCTGAAGAGTGATAATCTGTAAACCAACACACCAGAAACAGAGTTCATGCCAGGAAGAATTACTGTATCTTTAGCAATGGGGATACTTGCCAGAGATCCTAAACTAAACTGGGTTTCTTTTTCCTAACTAATCTCTCATGAAATCAGAGATGTGCGGTCAGAGGAGGCTGAAAAAAAAAACTAATAATGATAACATAAAATAAATGTGTCCACTGGTCTGTGCTATAAATTTGTTTTCTGTATGACTCCAATAATTTTGATAATTTTTATAGTCAAAAATCGCTGAAATTCCTCATTTCCAGTTCAAATACATGGGAGAAACGTGAGGTGTGGCGGCGACGAGCCTCACCTCTCCTCGGACTTCGCTCTCCCTCACACACTGGGTTGATGCATGCAATTGGCGCGTGCCTGTTGCTGTCTCTCTGTATGCTGCCAATATAAGGTTTTCAGACACGTTTATTATACACCCTGACTTTCCACAGTCTGGCTAATATCTTTAATGAATATGTGTTACATAGCTAGTCTTGCTGATTGGACATAAAACTGCAGTAAAAAGGCACAAGGTGAGGCAGACAGTACCGTGCTGCACTAAAGGGGGCGGGTGTGAGCCCAACAGGTGCTTGTTGCTGTTGTTCGTCTATGTAGAGGCTTTAAGCACCAAAAACTTAGCGATATCAGAAAGTCAAGTGCACTCACTTCAGCGGTTCATTTTATTTTTATTTTTTGTTCTGACAAAAGGCAAATTTAGAACACATGGAGGGTGCAGAGCAAATGCGTTCTCTCTGATCTCTTTATAAAAATAATGCTCCTTCTTAGCCAAATATGTACCTTACCTATGTGTGTGTAAAGAATACTGATGAGATTTGAAACATCACCAGTAGTCAGTGTGCATGCTGGCAATTGAATAGTGAATAAGTTACTCTTTTTGGTTCATATATTTGTAAATCTGACTCTGAAGGAGACAGTGCCTCACCAGCCATGAACTTCACCGCACATTACTATATGAAATACGTTTTGTAAATAAGATACATCACTAAAAAGGTGCCACACGCCACCATCTAAAACATACAGCATGTCACTTGATCTCCCAATCATGCAACTGATATAACAAACTACAAACAACATGGCTGCAGCAATGCTAAGAGAGAGCAAAATGGTTGTGACTATATTAGAACATGTTAAAAACATTTCTGTGTGAGAATGCAACCACCATAATGTTAAAAATAATAAACAACATGAAATAATGCAAATTTCAAAAATACAATGAAAAGGTGCTAGGGAAGCTATAATGTAGATTTATGACAGACAAATCCCTAGTGCCTTTTAGCAATAACTTTGCACCTCCAAGGATAGCTGTCCACTAAACAAGGGCTTCCACACATGACCACATCCCCTGCATCTGTGAATGGCTTCCTGTTCACCTTAACCTTGTTTCCACAAGCAGTGGGATGATGACCCAACATGACAGTTTTCACTTCATTGCCATTTTATTCTACTGCACAAGTACTAAAGTCATCAACATGCAGAAGTGCTCACAAAAGTGGATTTGTGATACACAGGGCTTAACAACATCGAGAAGATCTATTCATAAAATCACTAGTCTAGCCATTTATCACACTACTAAAGGCCCTTCATTGGGCAAAGTGAAGAAAAGGCCTAGTGACCGCAACAATAATCATACTTAAACTAAACCCAAAGTCCTCCATTTAACCTGAATATTTCACAGCCAGTTTCAAACTGACACAGAAGGTCACAAAATCTTGAGAATTCACAACGCTTAATAAACATAACTTACTTAGAGACGTTCAAGACCCATAAGAACATGACAGCCTTTTTAAAGAAGCAAACTAGATTAGCGTCAATTCAAAACATAAACACACTGAGACCTCCTACCTTGAAGAGTCGCAAAATGTTGGCCACCATTATAGACACTGAACTGGCAGATGCCCCAATGACTCCCACCACTCTCTCTGGTTTTGTAATAATGGGTGGCCCTCCACTCAGGCACTTGACGTCAGTGCCGTCCTTTTCAATGAGCGCCTGAACAAAGGTAAGTGATTGCTCCAGCGCGTGGGTATCCCGGGAGCAGGTATCCAAAATGCGAGCCCCCAGCGTGATGTTGGGGAGCAGCTCTGCGTCGTTATTAATCCGATCGAGGGCATACAGCATGGCCTCAAGTCGATGGATGCCTTTCTCCTTTTTGAGTTCCCCACAGGCCTTTCCATCACTGCCCCGAGAGTGAACGGGGAAAAGACCCCCTAAAGAGATGTCTCCGTCTATTCTGATTGAATTCAAGTGTGTGTGACCTGGAGCTCTGGACTTGGCTGCTATAGAAGAAATGAAGCAATAAGCCAACAGGCACAACAAGATGCAGCAGGAGCAGCAGCGCTTCCAAGCATTAGGCAGCATTGTGGCCAGAGAAAAGCTCTTGTTGTCTTTTTTTAATAGGGCAGCCCAGACAAAGCTACAGCAACTGTTCTTCTATATCTCCACCAAAAATTGAGCTTTCAGAATCCTTGTCTCCACTGACCGCCGGCCTTCAAAGCGTTCGGCTCATTTTGACTTCCTCTCCTCACAGTCACCAGAACACAGATGCAATTATGAAACAGTCTGGTAAAGAAAGTCATGCGATCCATGAAGCAGCAGAGAGCAAAGAGTTCTCAAAGTTGGCGAGTAGCTGCATCTGTGGCATCTAGCGTAAATCCTCTCGGTAGCATTGGGATGAAACCAGGTATCATTCTTCATAAGTCTGCCAGTGATTTCCTGAAGTTAAAAAAAAAGAATAGAGTGACGTTAGTGAGGCAAAGACGACAGAACAGGAAGGGAGTGACGTGGCACAGGGTGCTGACAATAAGTGAAATTCACACTAAATGTTAAACGTTTTTTTTCTCAATTAGGTTTTATCGTTCCCATGGGGATATGAGGAAGGTTACTTGCTTTTTTCCATTTTGTTTTATTCTCTTCTTCATTCCTTGTGTTGGTTGCTAAGGGCTCCCAAGGTCAGACTGAATGCCAGCTATTGACAATAAAACATCAGTATGCAGAAATTGTCTATTGAATGAATGTGAAGTATCTGAGTGACAGCTGTGAGGTGGCTCTCCGCCCCAGCTCCCGCACAAAGTGCTGAATTACACCCTCGGACAAAAGCTCCTGAGCGGAAAAACTAAGAATTATGTGCAAGCTGCACTCACAGAAAACCCGGGGAGTTCGATTCAGTGAAATTAGTCTCCAATTGCCAAATGAAATCTGGCATGCCTCAATCAGCTTTGTTTTCTTAGTTACTTTAGGGTTGTAATGGAGAGACAGGAGATACCACCAAGCGCTCAGATGAATAACACGGTTTGTCAGATAAAGTGTTCATTATTTCAGTTAAATAAGCCAGTTAGATATTAAGGGGTATTGGCTGAGAATCAAAGAAGGGAAAGGAGGCCAGAAGGTCTGATAGTTGGAGAGCAAGTGGCTACTTGACTGTGTAGGACCCCCTTAGGGTTAGGCCTGCTTCGGACTGGTGCCATCCTAGGAATACTAGAGGCTTCTCGGTTAGATTGTATCTCCCAACAAACCTATAATGAATACAGTGAATAGATGGATGAAGAGGACAATGATGGTGCATTGGTTAGTTCTGCTGTCCTATGGCTCCTAGCGTGGTCACTGCCTGAGTCAAATTTACATGTTCTACCAGTCTTCATGGGTTTTTTCGTATGAACTTTATTATGCCCCCATATCTTAAACACGAGTATGTTTAGTTCATTGGCTGCTCTAAACTAGCCTTGCATCATTTGTGTGTGTGTGCGTGTGTGTGAAAGTTTGCCCTATAATGGATGGACTGTCAGAGATGTGTCTCTTATTCAGACCAATTCAGTAAATTAATGAATGGACAAATACAGATTATTATCCTACGGGCAGCCTTTGTCAAGTTGGGGGTTACTGGAACACCCTCATGGAACCCTCTAGAACTTTACCAGGAGACATTAAAGTTACTTTTCACATTGTAAGGACATTAAGAGTAAGAGGGAGGGTTAGAGGTGGGGTACTTGGCACAAACATACAGGATAAAATCACTGTTCTGAGCATTGCTTGGCACCACCTCACATACCCAGAGGGTCAAAGGTCTTAACTTGAAGCAAACCAACAAAGCCAAGAAAAGTGATAGGACCTGTATGATTGAAAGGACCTCTTTTTGTACTGGCTCCCCACTGCCATCCACCCAAAGTCACTTCTCTGTCTCACAAGTTTTCTGTTTTTTAATCTTCAGTCTCTGGGCATCAACTCTCCTTGGCAGGGGTGCAATTGTGTACTTCTCACCAAAATCAGAGCTCCTAAGCATCCGACAAGTGTTCAGGTACCCAAACCAGGATGACAACTAGAGTTTACACATTACTGTGCTCATTTCTTTTACAGTATGAATCTTGAATGTCCAGAGAGGTTAGGTGCCAGCTGGCTTTGAATCTAGGGGTTTATCATTTCCTTTGCGTATATAGTTTCCATTTTCCTCTCTGTCCTTCCCTTTTATTCATCATATTTGAGTAAAAATGTGGTATTTTGTACTTTTGTGGAGTTTTCTGAGTGACACTGTATGAAAAAGCACTCAATGACAATCAGTTTGACAGACTACACTAAATAATACTTGTAATATTGTGATAATTCCAACTTTTTTTGGTTATATACCACCTACTAATGTCAAACTGAAAGTTAAACAAATTAATTTCCTGGAGTATTTTCTATAGAGTTTTCATGCACTTCACTGCATCAAATGAACCTATTTTCCCTTTTTGGTTTATACATATGAAGGGTGATCAAAACATTTGGAGCCTGACCTATGTAAGAGAAACATTAATAGAAGCACACAAGTTTGATTTGTTCAAGACATTTCCCATCAACACTGTTACACTTGTTATAACGCTCCAAAAAGCTTTTCTGTTCTGTAGCTGGGATGATGACTTTATCACTGGCATAGCATGACGGGTCCCATGGAAATACCCCATCTAATTGGGGAACATGTAGTAGTTAGGCAAGGCCAGATAAGAGGAAAATGATGGGTGTGACATCTCTTTGAGTTCTCAGTTTCACAAAGGAGCCCTTAAAAACCTGTGTGGTGTGAACGGGGTCATTACTGTGAAGCAGAAGGGAGAATGGTTGACAGTTTGATTTACTGCCACAAGCACTACAGCAAATCAGTATAATATCGACCAGCTACATGAGCCTTTTACATCATGCGATTATACAGGCTACTTTGTTAACATCAAAAAATGTTGCATAGTGATCTGTCTGGCACAGGTATGAACATTGACTTGACTTGGTGTTGTAGAATCACCATTGTTTGGACAAAGTGACACATCCAGGTTTAATCCATGCTTATTAAATGTTTCTTAAAATTTTGTTAGAATGAACAGCTCCTAGTAAGTCATAAAACCAAGGTCCTGGCTCTCTGTGGGAGTAGGATGTACTCAATGTCCTAGCTAATTTGTCCATCACAGTCTTGTCCATTCTAGCCTGCAAATCACGCCTATCCCTTATTGGCTACTATCTACCTCGCACCTCCACCAACTAATAGCTAATGTGTGGTGAGTGTACTGGTGCAAGAATGGCTGCTATTGTATCCTCCAGGTTGATGCTACATATTTGTGGTGGTTGAAGTGACTCCAAACATTTTTTGCAAAGTGCTTTATAAATGTAATTTATTATAATTATTATTTATACTGTAATTACCCTTATATCAAGCAGGTGAACAATGTACTGTAGTAGATTTGGAATACAATGCACTAATGATTTTAAATAAGTCCATTTCAAGTAGCTAGGCACATCATTTGGAAAAAGAGAATATGCAGTAGGCAGGTACCAATGAAAGTGGACACCTCAAGTCACAATCCCATTAATATCTACACAAAAGAATATCCTAAAGTAATCTCAACAAGCTCTGGGTAACATGTTCATAAACAAAATGACTTCACTTTTCAGCTAAGGCTGTAATTCCACAATCATAATAATTTCATTATTAAAAAAAAACTCAAGGCGCAGAAATGAACAAATGAGAATCAATGCCCTGCTGCCAAAGCTAAAAAAATGCAAATGTACAAAGTGTCCACTTGGTAAGGGCTTCCAATTGGAACATTTATTATCATAAAGATTAAGGTTAATTTTTCTACATTTATTTTGATGCACCATGAAAAAAAACACAATGAACTCATACAGTAGTTAGAAAATTATCTTTTCAGCAGCAGGATAACATTAAATACAGTTACAAAATGGTGCTTTTCATTTTCACTACACAATCTGAAGATCAACCCCTCAAGACAAAGCGAAAAAATACATAAAGAGGTACTGCTGACTTAATCCAGTCCGTCACAAGGCGAATCAATGGCCCCTCTGAATATCTAATTAAAGAAAAGACTCTGTGG
The DNA here is from genome assembly GCF_900747795.2 of Erpetoichthys calabaricus. Classification (NCBI taxonomy): domain Eukaryota; kingdom Metazoa; phylum Chordata; class Cladistia; order Polypteriformes; family Polypteridae; genus Erpetoichthys; species Erpetoichthys calabaricus. The sequence goes on from NC_041396.2 coordinate 83,677,706, forward strand.
CTGAATTAAAAGCAGAGAGAAAGAAAAAGACTGCCTCATCTGTTGCAATCAATATTCTATATTTTTCATTAATGTAATCTTTTGTTTTTGAGATGAATTGCTCTCCCACTCAGTTTAGCTGCCATTATGTTTATTTATATTATCACAATTATTGATGCAGCTAATTCCAAGTGACTTTACTTAAACGTTTTTATTTATTTATTTACTTGTGCAGGCACATAGATACATAATTAAATATTTATATATGTATTTATTTGACAATATATATATATTGTCACACACAAGCATATAGGAGGCTCCTTCAAAGCTCTCATAAGGTAAGCACTACCACCCTGGGAAAAGAGGAGGCACTGTCACTCACCATCTTGTCTTTCTTTCCATCCGTAGCCAGATGACACCTAACCACGCCCCCCACACACCTCACAGGGTCACGCCCCTTCCAGGCTCTAGGAAATACCCCCACCTGTCTGAAGTCAGTGTCCTTATGAATAAGAGAGAGAGAGAAGATGAGTTCCTCTCTAGTCATTCCTAATATATTATTACTGGCAGAGGCCTATTATTTGCTTGGCATCTTTTGTTATTTGAGAGGCAGACAAAGGGCTTAATTGAGGGTAAGATGGCAGCTCAAGGATTGATAAAGTACACTAACCTCTCTTCTCCCATTTCCACATATCAAAATAAGGAACACCCAGGTAACCCAGCACCAACTTACACCCTCCTATCCTGACCTTGCCCTCCTACTGAGCTCACTTCTGCCATCCTCAGCACGGACTTGCCTCTTCCTGCATAGCCACTATAAAAGCCCAGACCCTTTGCTCCTTAATTAGTTTTTTGTGATCACTCGTTGCATTATTTGCTGTTTCTTGTCAGTATATGGGGTGGATCTCCCAAACCTTTTGTCTCTTTGTTACTATATATATATATATATATATAAAAATATAGTGAGAGAGAGAGAGAGAGAGTGCTTTTAAAAATATTCACCATCACAATGGAAATGGAATAATACTTTGTCAAAGTGAAAACAGAACCCTACAAAGTGTTCTAAATTAATTACAAGTATAAAACACAAAAGAGGGTCCCGTCCCTTTATTTTCTCCTGCCTTGCGCTTTAAACAGCTGCTGTAGGGCACACTTTGCAACACTGCAGGAGGTGAGTACACTCAAATTAGATCATCCATTTTCAGAAGTTGCTTTTTTAATTTATAGCGATGTATCATTTTCAATATGTCATTTTATATTTTCATATATAGTTTTTATATTTTTGTAAATTTGCCTGTGCACATATATTTTTTGCTTGAATGCCCCTGTAGGTTGATATATTTATTGGTACATACGCTGATGATCCATCCAAAGTTTGTTCCTGCCTTGCACCTGATGTTCTCAGTGTAAGTGGCACCAAAACCTGATCAAACCTCAGTAATTGAAGAAGCATGTACAGAAAATGAAAGGATAGACTTCCCTCTTACGTACAAATACAAAATCTATGTTTCTACAGCTAATGTATACTTGCTGTATCTTTTGAAACAAACAAAGGTATGGTTTGTCTTTAAATTCGATTGATTTTAAGGGTATATTGGGTAGGATTTAGTGGCTGCACAGACACATGTTTTCCTTTTCTGCCCTCAGATTCAAAGTCAAAGACCAGAAGGGGAACCTTAACCCCGCCTCTGAACCCGCCTCTGACTCCACCCTTTCCCATCCTTGACAACTAAAATCCCGCCTCAAGAAGAAGGACCTGCCTGAAAGGCACTTCCAAATGACCCAAGATGCTATTTTTTTGCATGTGTTCTTTCGCTTGATCTATATAACCTCAAGAACTGGCTGTTAAATACAGATTTATTGGGTTCCCAAGTCTTTTCTTTGTATACATCTGGGTTTTTTTATTTGATTTTATCTGTCTATGCAAGAATTATTTATTGGTGTATGAATTTAGGTTTATTAATTGGTTTGTTTGTTGCATATTTAAATTGCTCACTCCTGATCTAATCTATGAGTACTTTATCCCTATCTCTCTACCTGTTTGCCTATTCTGTTTAAGCAGTTTGTGCATGAGAAAGGTGATATATAAATTAAATGTATTGTTATTTTATTATTATCAATGGAAAGGTAAAAATCTGACTTAATATCTGTATGGAAAATTCCAAATCATTGCCTTGAAAACAAAGCTGTACACAAAGCACAAATAAAGAGAGATTGAGCTCTACAGATAAAACATACTATTGTCAAACCCACCTAATGCAATTCAGGGTTGTGGTGGTCAATGCCATCTGCATCGTGTTGTAAAGCAGCTAAATAATCTGTGTTTTTCAGTTTTCAAAACAGGGGTAAAGACATACAAATGACTGAGTATTGAACATGGAACATAAAGCTGAAAGTGGGAAGAGCATGGTGTCCCTTAATACCAGCCTTCAGCTCCAGTTACACCTTCCTCTGTTAGGGTCTTGGCCGGCTGGGAAACTGCCATTCTAGTTGTAGGTCACGTATTTCTCCTTAGAGAAGCTCTTCAGGTTGATAATGTTTTGCCTTATTAAGGTGCAGGATTGCTGCAAGTGGGGACTAATGTTTCATTCAAAAACAGCCCTGGACCTCATCTTGGGTGAGAGGATAGTCACTGAAAAGTTTAGTGGCATTTGCTTGCACCGTGTCAAGATGCATGAAACAAACAGACGGAGACTGACCTGTAGAGATACAGTATATAGATATATGGAAGAGTTATTAATTTACAATATCATATACAATATTTACTTGTTTGCTCCTAAGAAGATTCACTACACTCCTAAAAATAACAGTGCTCAAGTGGTCCTTCAGAGAGATGCCATAGGGGAACCATTTTTATTCCCAAAAGAACCATCCGTGTGTAGGTTCCAGAAAGAAGCTTTACATATTTTGAAATGTAACAGGCTCTATAAATAACCATGCCAATGATAACAGATTTATAACATTCCAATGCGCTTCTGATTTTGAAAGGACTCCTGCTGTGTACAATAACACAGATTAACATCAAATTTTTTTGATCCATTAGCATCTATACATTAAAAACCGTGCAAACATGTTCAAATATTCTGAATCTTTACAAAGTCAAAAAAAACAATTCCATACACAAAAAGCCCATCACAGAATTAAATGGCTCTTTGCAGTTCTTAGAGGAAGCACACAACCCAGTAAAGTGCCATTTTTAAGAGTGTGCTTCCTATCAAGTGTCAAAGAGAAAACCTTTGAATTTTCTGCAGTCCACTCTCCACCTGTCCATTCAGCAGCTTGAGACCCCTGGACAAAGTAAAAAGGTAGGCGGCCACCCACTCTGCTAAACAGTCCATCAATGCAGTATCACTCCAGAGTGTAACAGCTTCTCAGAAATAAAACATCACCAAAGGGGAATTATCCAGTGGCATGAGCTGTGTGATCAGTGAATTCAGCCAAACAGAAGAAAATGCTAATGATCAGCTTGCTTAAAAATGATACCTTTTTCCTCCTACAAATGTACAGCAAAGTAGCCCTGGAATTAATTTGAACCTTGAAACTAAATGCTGTAAAACAGCCCAGCCAAAGCCCAAGCTTCAATGTCATTAAAAGTCTGGAGGAAATTTTGAAGATTATGAAGAACACATTAATTCATCAAGAAATAACATATTATCCTGTTGACCCTGAGGTGGAAAAGCAAGTTCAGAAAACGGATGGATTGTTGAATAATAATAATATTAATAATTGAAGATCCAGAATATCATATTAATCCATCCATGCCAGGAGTCTTGTGGAGCGAAGTTAATCTGCCAGGCACATCCATCATTTTTACATTTAGGCAAAAAGTAAAGGACTCGGGCGAAGTCTGACAGATTGAGTGAATGCTGGAAAGAAGGATGAAGATGGACTCATACAGAGGGTAGTAAGAAGCAGAGCGGCTCAGTCTGCTTTTTTACCTGTGATCCTCTATCATAATATGGAAATTCTGAACAAAACATGTCATTATCCATTTTAGGCTGACACTAAGTGTCAGCTAATGAAAGCAAACCATTTTGATAAAACCAACACAGAGCAGAGCACATTTTTGATGAGGAACGATATGCTGTGCTTCCACGTAATTCCATAATTCCAGGTAAGCTTGCATACACTTTCTGGCACCCACGATATGATTTTCTTATGAAATCGAACAGTCAGTTCTCATTTTTCTCTGCTAGATGCACATTTTATATCCTAAATCTGCAATGGACTTCAAAAATACTGGGAAGCGGACTTGAATTCTGCTGTCCACGGCTAAAATAGCCCAGGCTGATAATTTTTCATTTTACTAAGCAAAAAAAAAAAAAAAAAAAAAAAAAAAACCTCCGCCTTATAAAGATTATGGCCCCTAGTATTGTAGCAGGCTAGCACTGAGACCGCACTCGCTGCTTTCACAAAAATAAATAATAAAAAGGGATCGCGCACATTTAAATTGTGGTAACACTACAGTAATTGAGGGCAGCTGGTGCCGACTCGCAGGATACGGTATCAGAAATTCGCCGTCCTCAGCAAAATTGTGGTAAAACTTGAGTCATTAAAGTAACATTATGCTGTCTTCGCTGATAATAGATGAAAGCTTTTCTTTTCCAACTGCATCTGGCTTTTCTGTAGCTTTAATGGGTGAATTAAAAGAAAAAGGTATCATTCTGTAACCTAAAGAGCCACTTCTTGGGAAGCTATACTGAAAAGATATCATCTCCTCTGATCTTTTTTGTTTTCTATATTTATATAACGTATTAAACAAAATCTAAAGATTATTCAAAACCCCTTACCATAAGATTGTGATGGAGCAGCTTCCACCTCCTGCCACTACAATGTCAGCTGCTTTGCTGATTTCAAAAGTAAAAGATCTAACGAGCTGAATTCCCAACCCCGTTGTGCAAAGTGCCAGCTGGCACATCACAGCACTAGCAACCCTGATTCCTTGTAAACCTTGTGTCCTGGCACTGGCTTATGCTTGTCTTTCTCTATCTTGAGACTTCCCACTAATCCTTCAATAGCCATGCAATTTGCCGCTTTCTTTCTTTCTTTCTTTCTTTCTTTCTTTCTTTCTTTCTTTCTTTCTTTCTTTCTTTCTTTCTTTCTTTCTTTCTTTCTTTCTTTCTTTCTTTCTTTCTATAAAAATATACATTAAAATTGATGTAACTGCAACTTATTGCATAAATATTCATTTATCTTACACAAACTAGCAATGTGGGGAAATTGGAGCCTATCCTAGTAATAATCGGGCAAGAATAATCCCTGCACATGGCACCAGATATATATGTATAAATACCAATACATATATATGTATGTATGTATGTATGTATGTATGTATGTATGTATGTATGTATGTACATTAGATAAATAGATAGATAGATAGATAGATCTCAGTTCTGTTTAATGTCTGTTTGAGGTGGCTCACTACCCATTAAAGGACTTCCACACTAGTTGGGAAAAGCATTTGTCTTCACATCTTACATATATAAATATGAAATAAATATAAAACGTACAGAGAAAGAGTATGAAAACTATGAATGCTCAAGTCAAGTGTATTCACTGCACGTTATCGTGCGGTGTGCCGTTACTGGTTATATATATATATATTGTGGATGCTGACCCGGACACAGACAGGCGGACACCGATGGTTCACCCAACACATGTTTATTCACAAACTCCACATTTACAAAGTGCCACACAACTCCGAAACTTCCCCAAAGTTCAGGCCCTCAACAATGCCTCTTCCTTCTTCTGACTGCCTCCACTCCACTCCTCCATGACTCTGTCCAACAACACTCCCGACTCCAGCCCTCTGATTGGAGTGAGGCGGCCCCTTTTATCTCATCCTGGATGTGCTCCAGGTGCCTGACGATGTACTTCCGGCAGCACTCCCCAGTGTGGCGGAAGTGCTGCCCTTGCACCCGGAATCATTCCGGGCATAAGCCATCCATGGTCTGTCAGCACTTCTTAGTGTCCTGGAAGTGCTGTCCCCTAGGGAGCAAGGAACGGCCGAGTGTCCAGGGTAAAGAAGTTCCTCTTTCCTCCAGGCATCCCGTCGGGGCAGGGTTCCTGGCCATCTATCAAATATATATATATATATATATATATATATATATATATATATATATATATATATATATATATATATATATATAGTGCATCCGGAAAGTATTCACAGCGCATCACTTTTTCCACATTTTGTTATGTTACAGCCTTATTCCAAAATGGAATTCATTTTTTTCCTCAGAATTCTACACACAACACCCCATAATGACAATGTGAAAAAGTTTACTTGAGATTTTTGCAAATTTATTAAAAATAAAAAAATTGAGAAAGCACATGTACATAAGTATTCACAGCCTTTGCCATGAAGCTCAAAATTGAGCTCAGGTGCATCCTGTTTCCCCTGATCATCCTTGAGATGTTTCTGCAGCTTAATTGGAGTCCACCTGTGGTAAATTCAGTTGATTGGACATAATTTGGAAAGGCACACACCTGTCTATATAAGGTCCCACAGTTGACAGTTCATGTCAGAGCACAAACCAAGCATGAAGTCAAAGGAATTGTCTGTAGACCTCCGAGACAGGATTGTCTCAAGGCAAAAATCTGGGGAAGGTTACAGAAATATTTCTGCTGCTTTGAAGGTCCCAATGAGCACAGTGGCCTCCATCATCCGTAATTGGAAGAAGTTCGAAACCACCAGGACTCTTCCTAGAGCTGGCTGGTCATCTAAACTGAGCCGATCGGGGGAGAAGAGCCTTAGTCAGGGAGGTGACCAAGAACCCGATGGTCACTCTATCAGAGCTCCAGAGGGCCTCTGTGGAGAGAGGAGAACCTTCCAGAAGGACAACCATCTCTGCAGCAATCCACCAATCAGGCCTGTATGGTAGAGTGGCCAGACAGAAGCCACTCCCTAGTAAAAGACACATGGCAGCCCGCCTGGAGTTTGCCAAAAGGCACCTGAAGGACACCCAGACCGTGAGAAAGAAAATTCTCTGGTCTGATGAGACAAAGATTGAACTCTTTGATGTGAATGCCAGGCATCACGTTTGGAGGAAACCAGGCACCACTCATCACCAGGCCAATACCATCCCTACAGTGAAGCATGGTGGTGGCAGCATCATGCTGTGGGGATGTTTTTCAGCGGCAGGGACTGGGAGACTAGTCAGGATAAAGAGAAAGATGACTGCAGTAATGTACAGAGACATCCTGGATGAAAACCTGCTCCAGAGCGCTCTTGACATCAGACTGGGGCGACGGTTCATCTTTCAGCAGGACAACGACCCTAAGCACACAGCCAAGATATCAAAGGAGTGGCTTCAGGACAACTCTGTGAATGTCCTTGAGTGGCCCAGCCAGAGCCCAGACTTGAATCCGATTGAACATCTCTGGAAGATCTTAAAATGGCTGTGCACCGACGCTTCCCATCCAACCTGATGGATCTTGAGAGGTGCTGCAAAGAGGAATGGGCAAAACTGGCCAAGGATAGGTGTGCCAAGCTTGTGGCATCATATTCAAAAAAAACTTGAGGCTGTAATTGCTGCCAAAGGTGCATTGACAAAGTATTGAGCAAAGGCTGTGAATACTTATGTACATGTGATTTCTCACTTTTTTTATTTTTAATAAATTTGCAAAAATCTCAAGTAAACTTTTTTCACGTTGTCATTATGGGGTGTTGTGTGTAGAATTCTGAGGGAAAAAATGAATTTAATCCATTTTGGAATAAGGCTGTAACATAACAAAATGTGGAAAAAGTGTTGCGCTGTGAATACTTTCCGAATTCACTGTATATCTATACTAATAAAAGGCAAAGCCCTCACTGACTCACTGACTGACTGACTGACTCACTCACTCACTCACTCACTCACTCACTCACTCACTCACTCACTCACTCACTCACTCACTCACTCACTCACTCACTCATCACTAATTCTCCAACTTCCCGTGTAGGTAGAAGGCTGAAATTTGGCAGGCTCATTCCTTTCAGCTTACTTACAAAAGTTAGGCAGGTTTCATTTTGAAATTCTACGCGTAATGGTCATAATTGGAACCTGTTTGACTGACTCACTCATCACTAATTCTCCAACTTCCCGTGTAGGTAGAAGGCTGAAATTTGGCAGGCTCATTCCTTACAGCTTACTTACAAAAGTTAGGCAGGTTTCATTTCAAAATTCTACCATTATGGTCATAACTGGAACCTGTTTTTTGTCCATATACTCTAATGGAGGAGGCGGAGTCACGTATTGCGTCATCACGTATTACGCCTCCTACGTTATCACGTGAACTGAAAACGAGGAAGAGATTTACAGCACAAGTCAAACGCGGGAACGAAGGTAAATGACGTTAATTGTTGAGTGTCTTTTAATACTGTGTAATTGTTGAGTGTCTTTTAATACTGTGTAAGCATACATATTAACACATGTGCAATTAAACGTGTGCATTTACGGGGTGATTTCTCAGGCTTAAAAGCTCGCCTTTTATTAAAAAGGTAAATGCAAACTCTTTTCATTCTGAAGGGCACAAACCACGTTAGATTTCAGCCGTTAAACGCGCAAAAATGTCAGTACACCAGATAAATAAGCGCAACATATTATCAGTTGTATTGTATGCTTACAATACATATAGAAATGTGTTAATCGTTAACTAATATTATGGGATGGTGTTTTTCGACTCGCGCCTTGATTTAAATGATTGCATGTCTTGGTGGGTTTGCGTAGCTTATTGTCAATATCTTTACACCTCTTTTTAAGACTTCATTTAAAAAGGTTTTCTTTTCTTCTTAATTAAAATTTAAAAGCAATACTTCACCGCTGCGAAGCCCTTCTAGCGCTGACGTCCGAGGTTCGATTACCGTAAGCGAGTGCAGTGAGTGTGTACGCCTGATGAGCCAAGAATAAGGGGGAAAGACGTGTCGCGTACTCTTTGCATTATTTGACAGTAAACTATTTTCATCCATTCTATGATCTGCTTCTCACAACTGAAGGCACCGTGGCTGATGTTACCTGACTTGCTGGCCAACCATAAGCGTTACCTGGTAGGTAACCAGCCACTCACTTCACTCCCTTATGGGAATCGAACCTCGGACGTCAGCGCTAGAGGCGAAGCCCCTAAAATTGCGCCACGGCGTGTGGTTCGTTTATTTGACAGCATGTAGATCGGGGTAATTACATTCATGGCATTCGTAGTCTGATTCAAAATCTGATTGTATGGGTGGTTACCTACCAGGTAATGCTTATGGTTGGCCAGCAAGTCAGGTAACATCAGCCACGGTGCCTTCAGTTAGATATAGATATAGATATATATATATATATATATATATATATATAGATGTATATAGAGATATAGATATATATAGATATACATATATAGATATACATATATAGATATAGATATATATAGATATAGATATATATATATATATATATATATGTATGTATGTCTATATATATATATATATATATATATGTAAGCTTATAAGTACTGCCTTACTTCTCTTTAAGAAAGGAAGATGTAATGATACTTGATTTAAATGATTCCATGTCTTGGTAGGTTTGCGTAGCTTATTGTCAATATCTTTACACCTGTTTTTAAGACTTATTGACTGAAACGGGCTTTCACAAAAAAAGTTAGGGCTTTGCTACAGGATACACCCTCCACAAGTTAAGCAAGTAAAAATAAAATATATATTTCTGTTTTATTTAAACCTTTTAAGTTCGTATGCATAGCCCCATTTGGCTGTTTTAGTTTTTTTTTTCTTTCTTCAGTAATATTAAATCTCCTTAAAGAAAAAGAACATATGCATTTTACTTTTTTTGTATCTCTTTAGTAATATTTTAGTGTAAAAGGATAGCCAGTATTTAAACCTTTTATGTTACTTAATAAAGTTATTTTACACAATGTTGAAAAATTAATAAGAAAGCTACATATTTTGGCAGCTGCTGCTTTAATTTTCAATGAAATGAAAAAAGCTCTCCAAGAGAAAACCTCAATGAAGAAGAAACAGATTGCACTATCTAAAAAGGAGAAACCCTCATTTATAAAGGTTTGCTGCAGATGACTTGACTGAAAATAAATTAATACTTCCTATGTGTATAATACATATTTATCTATTTTACTTATGCCTTTATTCCAGCAACTTACAACATCTGAGGTACAATTTGTTACATTACTTTTGTTTTTTGCAGCACAAGCAGGTGAAGTGACTTCCTCAGGGTCACACAGTGGTGTCAGTACCAAGATTTGAACTGACAAGCTCCGGGTGATCTGAAATATTACTGAAGAAAGAAAAAAAACGAAAACGGGCAAATAGGGCTATGCATACAGATGTCCATCCATCCATTATCCAACCCGCTATATCCTAAATACAGCAGCCAATAAGTAGATATGTATATATACAGTATATATATATATATATATGTGAATGTATGTATGTATGTATATATGTATGTCTATATTTATATGTATATATATATATATATGTAGATATGTAAATTTGTATATGTATATATATATGTATATGTGGATGTGTATATGTATATACAGTAATCCCTCCTCCATCGCGGGGGTTGCGTTCCAGAGCCACCCGCGAAATAGGAAAATCCGCGAAGTAGAAACCATATGTTTATATGGTTATTTTTATATTGTCATGCTAGGGTCACAGATTTGCGCAGAAACACAGGAGGTTGTAGAGAGACAGGAACGTTATTCAAACACTGCAAACAAACATTTGTCTCTTTTTCAAAAGTTTAAACTGTGCTCCATGACAAGACAGAGATGACAGTTCTGTCTCACAATTAAAAGAATGCAAACATATCTTCCTCTTCAAAGGAGTGCGCGTCAGGAGCAGAGCATGTCAGAAAGAGATAGGAAAGCAAACAAATCAATAGGGCTGTTTTGCTTTTAAGTATGCGAAGCACTGAGGCACAAAGCTGTTGAAGGCGGCAGCTCACACCCCCTCCGTCAGGAGCAGGGAGAGAGAGAGAGAGAGAGAGACAGAGTTTGTTTTTCAATCAAAAATCAATACGTGCCCTTCGACCTTTTAAGTATGCAAAGCACCGTGCAGCATGTCGCTTCAGGAAGCAGCTGCACAGAAGGTAGCAACGTGAAGATAATCTTTCAGCATTTTTAGACGAGCGTCCGTATAGTCTAGGTGTCTAGGTGTGCGAACAGCCCCCCTGCTCAATCCCCCTACGTCAGGATCAGAGAAAGTCAGCGCGAGAGAGAGAAAAGTAAGTTGGGTAGCTTCTCAGCCATCTACCAATAGCGTCCCTAGTATGAAATCAACTGGGCAAACCAACTGAGGAAGCATGTACCAGAAATTAAAAGATCCATTGTCCGCAGAAATCCGCGAACCAGCAAAAAATCCGCGATATATATTTAAATATGCTTACATATAAAATCCGCGATGGAGTGAAGCCGCGAAAGGCGAAGCGCGATATAGCGAGGGATTACTGTATATGTATATGTAGATATGTATATATATGTATATATGTTTATGTATATATATATATGTTTACATAACCTCTTTAACACACTACTTCTCCTCTGCGAAGCACGGGTATTTTGCTAGTATATATATATATATATATATATATATATATATATATATATATATATATATATATACATATATATATATATATATGACTTGAGCATTCCTAGTTTTCATACTCTTTCTCTGTACCATTTAGCAGTAATTTGCTCAGAGGTTGATGTGCTTGCTGCATCCTGAGCAGCTCTTCTTTTCTCCACCCTAGCGGCCCGCTCCTTCTCTTCTTTCACCGGCATCTTTTCACGTTAAAACTGATTAAGTCAATGTTTGTGTTGTACGTACGTTTTCTTTCATCTTTCATTTAAGCTGGCACTTCAGTCTTAAATCTACCTCAACAATGATTTAAGATATGAAGAGGTAGGGGAAATGACGGTGAAGGTGGTAGGGAATGCTGGCACCTGCTGACAGTTGATCCTACAACAAAATAAAATAAAAATAAAAAGGAGGAATAACCTTGGAGGTCAATCATCATCCGAAAGCGGATAGTAGACATCATGTAGTATGTATACCAAATTTCAGGTCAATAGTTCAAATGACTGCGGTGGGTTGGCACCCTGCCCGGGATTGGTTCCTGCCTTGTGCCCTGTGTTGGCTGGGATTGCCTCCAGCAGACCCCCGTGACCCTGTGTTCGGATTCAGCGGGTTGGAAAATGGATGGATGGATGGATAGTTCAAATGGTTTGCAAACTACAGGTGATTTAAAATCCTGGACAGACAATTAGACAGCCACTGTAGTGTATTATATAAGAAGAATATATAAATATATCTACGCTATATATATTAAATCCTAAGTCTAAAATTGCAACGATTTTGTGCAATGATTTTATGTGACTTTTTATGTCATGTTTTTTGTCACGCTTACGGTTCTTATTTGTAATTCCTTTCACTGTTGCTTTGCATATTCCTATATGGTTTGTTTTTCTAAAGGGGAACACAATAGTGAAGGTAATGCAGAGGCTTAATAACATGTAAATGGATTTACTGTAGTAGAGAATCATAAGAAGATAAGAAGACAAACGAGAGCAGACCACCCAGTTTATCAGTTTCTTTTAGTTCAGTATTTACAGCTTGTCCCAACATCACATTTGATACTTTTCAAAACTTGTCTAGATTTTAGTTTCAACAACAACATAATAATAATAATAATAATAATAATATAATAATAATAATCTTGTCTCTCTATATAAAATCCTAAGCCTAAAAGTGCAACGATTTTGTGCAATGATGTTATGTGACGTTTTTATGTCACATTTTGTTTTCACTTTAAATCGGGCTAATTTTAAAACCTACATTACAACCTAATTTTTGGTATCATTCTTTTCAGAATTTATTGAAATTTAATGTGATGTTGTTAGATTTTCAGATTCTTATTCCATTTTTAAATTATAAACTCACTCAAGAACTCACATCCCATGAGACGAGACTTAACCAAGAGTGCCAAGAGATTTAACCATGCCCGGGGCCGGAAATAAAAGAAAAAGGGGGGGGGGGGGCAACTGCTGTACAGGCTTTTAAATGTGTGAAGCACCATGTGAGATGGAGATCATGTGGCACGGCAGCAATCCAGCAGGTGATCGAGCAAAGAGGAGGTAAAAAAAAAATGTATTTGTTTTCCATGGTATCACCGTCTAATAGGGGGTTTTGGAGGAGCGACCGCGTCTCCTTGTGGTGCATTCAGCCACCCTCTTCACAACACGAGCAGCAGACTGGCCGCAAATGTGGGTTGGGCGCTGAAGGCACCGGGGGGACTTCCCGTCTACTTGGGCCGACTGGCTATAAAAGAAACAATGCAATCGGAAGTGAACATTCATTCAATGACGACAACTGTTGGAGCCAGACTGCCCAAAGAAACACCATAGCGACATCGTTAATGATCAGCGAACATTTGTACTCCATCCATCCATCCATTATCCAACCCGCTGAATCCGAATACAGGGTCACGGGGGTCTGCTGGAGCCAATCCCAGCCAATCACAGGGCGCAAGGCAGGAAACAAACCCTGAGCAGGGCGCTAACCCAACCTGTCTTTTTTGGGAATTAGCATTGTCACTAATGAATGAGAATCGTAATGGGACCCCAACACAACTCCCTGTACTGCCTTTTTTCCTCACAATATATGCATATAAAATATAAATAACGAGATGGTGTTGACTACAATGACTGGAACAAAATGCCAACAACAATGTTATATATCAAAAATATTTGTTTTATTTTACCACGAATAATCTCAAAGGAGTGTTACAGGTGGTAGTGCACAAAGCATGAAAATAAACAGACAGAAAGGAAGCCTCATTCTTTTAAAATAAATCTTGTTAAAGGGTTTTAGATTCTGTCTGCCAGGTGGGTTGGCTTGTCCACTATCTCACCGTTCTGTACAATACAGTGCTTTAAGACCCCAAACATTGTCTTCACTCTCTTCAATCTGGCCCAAGCCTCCTCCTCACTGCAAGCTCAAAGACCACTTTATGGTCCAGCACAATCCCTAGATCTGCTTGCAGGGTCAGGAATGATGGCAGCAAGTCAAGTGGCCTTCTCCCAGAATGCTCCGGAGAGTTCAGTTCTTTCTGTGTTTCTGATACCCACAGCACAACTTAAAGGCAAGGAATGCTTGGTGGTCAAATGCTGTTTGTTGTGTAAATTCCAACATCAGCTCCCTATCTGTCACATGCAGAGACTCTCTACTGATGTCTAATGGTTTGTTGTTTGTGGCCTCCTCCCTATTCCCTCTTAACTTTCCAGGGAATATAGTGCCCATGGAATAATTACTTACTCCCAGGACACACAGCTTTCTAACAATCAACCCCCAGTGTGGATTCCCCGGTCCACCTTTTTAAGTGTTGGGCAGCCTTCCAGCCTTTGCCAATCCACATAATCACTAGAGTAGGCCCTCTTAGTAAAGTATGGACTACACTGGGTTCACAACCGAGGCATTGTCTGCTTTCTGTCCCTGTCTTCCCAGACTGGCACCCTGTCATAATACATATGAAGTGCCATGAAAGGCACAATACTGTCATTTGAGCTATGTGTTTGACCCAGCTCATTTCACGCCAATCTTCTAATATTTTCCAGAGCACCAAGCCTGGGACACATTCACTGCTTGGGCCTGAAGCTTGCACAGCACATCTGTCAGCAGCTTTCTGTCAGGTGCTTTGCTGTTGTGAATGTTTGACAGGTGCACCCCAAACACCGTGAGCCTGCTTCATCCAGTCTGCAGACAGCCAGCACATATTGTCCACTAGTCATATCTGTGAAGCTGACATGCTGTCACTCGCACACGCCTCTTAAATGTGGAGATCGATGACGCATTCGCTCCAGGCTTCCTGACTCACTGAGTTGACCTCTTATCAAGAGAAAGCAAAACAAATCAAATCCCAGGGAGGCAAGGAGATGAGCGACAATTAAAACTGCAACAACAAAGATGAACTGTGAGCAACCTGCTGTCAGCAGCGACTTTGAGGGTTTGGAAACAACAACAGGATGAATGGCACAGCGCACATGTGGGTACTGTAAAAGAATACTCACCCTGTATCAAACCTCAATGTGCTTGATCACACTCTCTGAATTGAATTTAATGTGCAGTTCTTATCTCACCTCAATACTAATACTGATGTCCATGAATATGAGGAGGGCACCGCACAAGTTGCACTCCTGTTTGAGACCAAGACCATCCAGTGAAATCTCCATTTATATTATTGTGAGTGGCACTGCATCTATCAAGGGACGGTAGTGCACAGCACAACATTAGAGTCAATCAAGATCAGGCACTTAGTAGGCTCTCTAATACATTAAAAAATGTCCAAACACTGCATGGTGTGGTTAATTAAGAATGTCCATGTGGAGTTTCCACATTTCATTTGTGTCTGCATTAGCTTTTTTTCTGGTAGTCCAGTTTTCCTTCAAACATCCCCAAAGGTTAGGTCAACTGGTGATTCTACATTGGCTCTTCTGTAAGCCTGAGTGTGGGGGTGTGCACGAGTAGGCCCAGTGGTGGACTGGCACCCTGTCCAGGACAATGTGTTGGCTTGTGGGCCCAGTGCTTCTAGGATAGGATTTGGTCACCATGATTATGCAGTTTGATTAAGTAGGTTTGAGAGTATTAGGCTCTGTTATGCTTTTAAAAAGGAACACTCTTGGTTAACAAAGAAAGTAAAGAGTTTAACCAGTGACACTGTGGGCAGTAGTGGCTCCAGGTGTCTTGTCTTTCCAGGGAATGAAAAGGGCATAGTACAGTATATAGCTAGTGAGACCCTTGATGACAAAAAATATCGCAGCAAACAAGACAAGAACATAATCCATAATGGTATGTTCTGTTTTACCAAGGAGGAGTGTAAAAGACGTACATGTCTTACTGTTCATCTTTTTTCACAGGATTGCAGTCCATATAATGTGTCACACATGTGTAATTGGGAGGCAGCTAAAGGGCCTGAATAATAGTAGTTCCACGCCAGACTAGGGGGTGGCTAGGTGCACTGACTTTCTCTCTCAATCCTCTGCAGACCATCCATGGGAAATCCCGCAAGGTTCCAGCACCATTGATGACGTCAATTCTGTTTTCTGCCCCCCACTGATGACATTACTTCTGGTCCCGATGACTTCACTTCCATGTCCGGGCACCATTGACGATGTCACTTCCGGTCCAGACGACTGTATATACCAGGGGGCGTTAGCTCCCTTGTTGGAATGAGTTCTTTTGTAATTGCGGCATGTTACATAACCCAAATCTATATAGATATGATAGTAAAAGGCGATACCCCTCCCTTAGTGATACGGTGGTAAAAAAATCACATATGAGAAATAACTTAGCTTTCTTTAATGATGGCTTACGCATAACAGACGAAGGAAGCCATGGCGAGAACCCAATTCGGGAGTGGGTGCCAGATGTGTAGAGTCTGCCATTTTTGTCGCTGCGTTGGAAGGATTTTCAGGATCGGATGACGTTATCTCCAATCTGTCCGTCGGCTTCTTTCGTCTTTTATGCAGCATAAGCCATAAATTAAGTCAAAATTACAAAAGAACTCATTCCAACAAGGGAGCTAATGCTGCAAACCTTTTTCAATGTCTTTTGACTATTATTGTGACAAATGGAAACAATGAAGTCTAACAACAATACTTTTTCCAGTTAATAGTGGACATGGTTTGAAGACAGGCAGGTCTCGCATACATTTTTCATTTTTTGCAATAGTGCATCTAACCTTGTTAGATCTTCATGAGATGTTGCTCTATGATCTCCCTTTTAAGGGTGTGACAGTGCGGGTCAGCCCCACGCTACTGGGTCCTTCTGGGTAGCCTCTTGAACATGCTACCACTGGTAATGTATCCGAGGATGAGCCAGCAGATGAGGATACAACACACAAAGCAAGGGGTTGGTGCAAAAGTACTCCAGTACTTTTATTTATACAGTGTTTAATAAATGCAGTGTTCAAAATTTTCAATAAATAAATAATCCATAAAAACACAGTTAAGGTGAAGGTTAAAAAGAAATAAATAGTCCATTAAAATTAGAGGTTAAAACCAGAGATGATCCACAAAACTTTGAGCCCAGAATATTGCCCTTTAAAACCTAGAGCCTCATCCTTTTACCCCGTTCGGAACTCATGTACAGTCAACCTTCATATCTTGGCTCCGTTCCCTGCCACTCTTCCATCGCCGTCTACAGGGCAACCTGTTGAGGCACACATGCCTCTCTCTTGCAGGAGACGACATCAATAGGGCCGCTCCTTCTGCCTGGCAATCACTCAGTAAGAGCATTCTTTCTTCTGCTTTAGGCTTCTGCAGCCATGAAGCTCTCTCCCGAACACCTGAATCTCTCTCCCTGCAGCACGGGCAGTCTTGCTCTCTCTTTGTGTCTTTGTCTCTTGCTCATCTTTCTCTCGCTGGGCCAAGCTAATTTTCCGCCTCTATCTGATTCTTTTCTGACCCATCCTCACAGTGCCGGCTCCCTTTTTATCTGCCTCTGTGGGCATTCCTCGATCGCAAACTGCGGAAAGGCAATGAAGCAATGAAGACAGACCACACCCTTACATGCAGGTGAGTCTTGCCTCAGTTACTTCACCATTCTCCTGAGGCTGCACGAGTATGCACACCCATGGAGATCGAGCTGGCTTTTCAATTATTTATTTATTAAAAATCGGACACATTTTTCAGGCCGCGGACCCACTAGACCACAGAGGGATACAAATATTTGAGTTGTTTGGATCCACAAGCACCCTCAGTGCAGAAACTAACTGACACCAACATGTTTTGTCAATTGTTTTGTAAAGAAGAATCTTGGATGCCCTATACAAAAAAATAGGACAGTAACATGCGTACTTTCTTGGACACATCTTACTCTGTTTTTTTTGCCTGCATTGTAAAGAATGAAGTCCAATGTGTCACACTGAATTCCAATGAACTTTGCTTGCAATGGATTGAACAATCAGCAACTTTTTTTTTCCTTACACTGGACACAAAATGCTGCATCGGCATATTTGTAATATACAGAATAAGAATGACCAATTTGTTAGTCTAGCCAAACAGAAACAAAAGTTTCTCTGCAACTGTAAACTTACAAAATGTCCGTATATATGAGTCCTAATGGTAGATAGTGCTTAAAATTGTGTTCTGAGATTTTTCAGGTAAGGATGACAAATGTTTCACTGATCATGGAGCTGGAGAGTGGCACTGTGTTAGATGTTAATTAGCACATGAAAGATTTACAGACAGCAATCACCCTATAAATGTTAGCAAAAACACTCATTTTAAGCTGCATGATTAAATTAAAGGCAGAATAAACAAGATGTTATGGAACACCATCACTGTATAATGCACAATGAATATGGTTTTCTTTTGAACTGTAGCTGCAGTAGCAAATAAAATCATTTTATATGGACTGTGACATGCCAGAGTTCTAGAATAAAAAGATAATAACAAAGTGAGTTTGAGGATATCATGAGATTTTGCAAATGCACTTCTCTAGAGTTGCCCTTTTCTATTCTATCATATGTTCCCTGGTCACTAACTCCTGGCAGAAAGGCAATGATCTATTAGACACCTGGGAAAAGTCAATTTGTGCCACTCTCACCCTGTCAAGTACCTGGCTCTGACCAAGCAATTAATCAAAAAATTTGAGGTTCATTTATAGGAAAGCAACCCCCTTTTTTCTTGGTTATAAAATTTCTCATAACCCCCAATCAAAGCGCTTTTCTTAATGCTGAAATGAGTTTAAAAAATGGTGCCCGGTTTTATTGTCGGTTTCATTATAAATTTGAATACTCAGCTACATGCTCGTTACAGTCAGACTCTTGTGACACCTCCCCCCCAAGTTTCTAATCTGTATTCCCACACCTCACAGCTCTGATGAGACCCCCAAAGTTAAGAACCTTTCACATAAATTCTTCTTTGAATGTTAGTGTCTCTAATATGCCCCATCAAGATTCACAAGGTCTGCAAAACCAGCCAGACATGTCCATGCATCTGATGTGTCACTGTCTTAGTATACCACACATGAAGGACCCGCTCTTGTTCCTTGACTTCTGAATCAAATTATTAGCACTTGTTTAATTTTCAGACCAATCCCAGGCATATTTGAAATAAATCATCAGGAACAGTGGGAGACCTTCTGAATTTATAGGGTGGAGGGTAGTTCCTGGTGGTGACTGGCAGGTGGCTCTGATCTTGGAGGACCACCCACAAAACACATGGAACATAAACAAAAACAAAGAATAATGCACATAATCAACAAAAGTAACATTAAGATAAATAAAAGAATCAAAACATATATTTTCTCAGGCAAATGAGAAAATATCTCATCCTCACTGTTATATTTCAGCTAGGATTCTGGCTGGAGTTCAGATTCTTAATTGATGCCCATTTTGTTCATTTTTGATAATTTTATTTATGTTAACGTTACTTTTATTAATTGTTTGCATTGTTCTTTGTTTTTCATTTAATCTCTAAGCCTTTATTATGGAAATTAGGTTTTCTGGGTGGTTCCCCAAGTGGTGCGACCACCTGCCCATCACCACCAGAGACTGCACTCTGTCCTATAAACGTGGAGGGCCTCCATAGTTTGTGACAGTTCATTCGAATGTGCTAGGGAGTCGATGAGTGTTTATTGTGTGTTTTGCCTTTGCTTATTGTGATTTCTGCATTTTTTTTTTTACCTGTGCTCTTTTTTTGGCTTAGTGTTCTGGATTTGCATTTAAGACTTGTTTGCCTTGGATTGCCTTGCTTTTGCAAGCATTGCCTTTATGCTATTTGTGCTCTAAGGATCTTCAGATTGTAACAGAGCCTTTTATGTGAACTAAATCTTTTATTTATAAAGATTCTACATGGCCCTCTGTATTACTAGCTAGTGGCCATTTTTGGAACTGTTTGAGACTTATGTGCTTAGGAGATCTTGAGCTTCATAACACTAATGACATACTTCATATGGGCAGAAGAAAGTTTTGTATACTTATGACATTTTACACTTTCTCGTGCACACAGGAAAGTTTTTGTGTGTGCACAAAACTATCTTTAGAGCATGCGAAACTTTCTTCTGCACACAAGAAATAAATTTTTTTTTGCTCATGCTCTGTACAAATACAATCATATCATGTAATTTCCTAACCCACTTAATACAAACAAGGGTCACAGGGGGGCCTGGAGGCAGAAACAAACCCTGGACAAGGTTCCAGACCATCGCAGTACAAATACAATGTACGGTACACATTTTTTCAAACTTAAAATGTCCTATTGAAAAGTTTTGGCAAATTTTTGAACTCGCCTACCTTATAACAGAGAAATATTCTGTGCAATTACAATAGTTTACTATTTCAAATTTGCCTTGTGGGAGATCACTTTAACCTGTATATTTTGTATATTTTCCTCTTTTGCTTATACTTTTTCCTCTTTCACACCTGATGGCAAGATATTGGTCACCAATATAAGTTAGGAAAATGCCAGAGGAGGCACACGTAGAAGCTGCTTGCACACCCACTCATATCTCCTGGTGTTTAAGATAAGTTAAATGTAAAAGTAAAAAAAGCAAATGTCACTTGTCTAGAAATTAATATAAAAGGAATGGAAATTATATGAGAGTCACTCTATCTGTATAACATGAAGAAATACAGACAGACAGTACGTCACACTAAAAACAATCTCACGGCTGCATTATCTGTACCTTATCATTGATTCACTATTTCAATGACACTATCATTTACAGTACTGGGAACACGGCAGACCTGCTCTTCATTATGGACCGAAGCAGCCAACAATTCTATATTCACAGTTACACAGATTTTAACTCTCCTTTGGATGCATCATTTAAAAATGTTATGTTATTTCTTATGTTTAAGAAATATGACGTACAGTTAGTCCAAAACCCCCCACAGCCAAGGTCAAGTGGACACCCACATAACACCTGGCTGCAGCAGATAGATGGTCATTTCCAGAGGGTGGGACTGGACCATATGTCTGCCTGGGGGGTTGCCAACCAAGATTCTGAGCTGTTTCATCATGTGGTAGGTGTGGCAAACTGTTGTACCAGTGCATGATCCTCAACCTGACTTGACTAGGTGAACAGAATGAACAAGCTTGCTGGGTGGAATGGCCTGTTCTTCTCACAATTTTATGAATGTTTAATGTTCTAGAGGATTCAGACTAACAAAGCCTTGGACCTGAAACCAAAATATAGTAAAAAAAAAAAAAAAAAAAAAAAAAAAAAACACAAAGCAAAGTACCGATAATCAGAAGAGTTCACATGACCAGGGGCCTCATGTATAAATGGTGCATATGCACAAAAATGTTGCGTACTCCCATTTCCACGCTCAAATCGCGATGTATAAAACCTAAACTTGGCATAAACCCACGCACATTTTCACACTAGTT
This sequence comes from Erpetoichthys calabaricus, assembly GCF_900747795.2. Taxonomy (NCBI): domain Eukaryota; kingdom Metazoa; phylum Chordata; class Cladistia; order Polypteriformes; family Polypteridae; genus Erpetoichthys; species Erpetoichthys calabaricus. The sequence goes on from NC_041396.2 coordinate 83,699,081, forward strand.
CATACACTGGTGTACGCAAGTTCTCTGCTCGGTTTTGCAAACTGGTGGCACCCAGCGTCAAAGCAGTGCTTTTGTTCAAGTGTGGTTTCCCTTTCTTTTTTAGATCCACATCCCTGACGGGGATTTTTCATATACAATGAAATTAACCGCATATTGTTTATTAGTTTTAGGCATCTGATTGTAATTAACCTGTAACCATATAATGGTCCACGGAATGGCCAAACTATTCCAAGTACCATAGCTGCTTTAGCATTGTTACTCTCACTGCACCTTCTTCTTCCTCATCTTTCAGCTGCTCCCGTTAGGGGTTGCCACGGTGGTTCATCTTTTTCCATATTACTCTCACTGCATCACTCGGAGTATTTATATCCAGGTTAAGCACCTGGAACACTTCCGGGTGGGCTATAAAAGGGGCCAGCCAGCACCACTCAAGAGCCAAAGTCGGGAGGAGAGGACGAAGCTTCAAGGGAGGAGTGGTGGTGCCAGAAGGGTGTGTTTTGGTTTGCTTTTGTGCTTTATTTAGGACTGTGTTGTGGCTGGAGGGAGTACAGGGAAGACGTGCTCTCCAGCTGAAGAAAAATAAACATTTATTTGATTTTTATATGTGCCTCTGTGTGAGTCTGTGCTGGGTCGGACGCAAGAAGGCGCTATTGTTACACAGGTATACATCTCAGTATTTAAATTATTCAGAGAAGTGTAATATCATGAATGTAATGGATTCTGTGTCCTGTCGGAGTAAGAGAAAGCCCGTTTAAGAATCACGTAGTGATTCACACACATAGAGCACATAGAAGAACACATACAAAACAAAGCATTTAATGTGCTACTTTAGTTACGATGGAATTTGAGAAACTAATAAATTAAACGATTTTAAGATGAAGTTTATGATGTTCTACTTTAATGACAAAATAAATTACATGATTAAAATCGGAAATTTCGAGTTTAAAGTTGACATTTCGAGATTTTTTCCTCCACTGTGTCCCTATTTTTTTTTCTTTTCTCTGTACCCTAATAAGCTTTCATATGATATTCAGATGGTGCGCTACAACTCGCCTTTTCATGGCGACTTTGATATCAGACAACTTCTTTTTTATTTCGAGCACTGTGTGACTTTGTGAACTTGAGCTTTCAAGTTTCTCCGACACTCTGTCACTCGATCAACTTCCTTTTGTTGTTTATATCACTGTTTACACCAACAAATAGTAAGCTTTTCCTTGCCTCCACTTGGTATTCGCTGAAATTCTTCTATTTCCCCCCGTGCTTTTGTCATTGCCTTTTCACAGAATGTGGCGCTTAAGGGCTGTTTATATCGATTTGCATATTCAAAGAGGCATAATTCTGGGAGGAGTTAGGGAGTGACAGCAGGCGCGTGCACGTGTGTTACTTTTCACGCTGACCAGCATTTATGTAGCGGAAGGATGTGGTAGTTGGTGTTTGCACAGATTTACGCATCTGGACATTTTTGTGAGTACGAATATTTCCGCTTTTGTCTGTACGCTATGTTTTAGTGTGAATTCCATGCACGGCGTTATGCATGAGGCCCCAGAGCTGAAACTTTAGACATACACCCTAGTCAAAGGACAGAGCAGATTTGTAACCAAAGATTATTTGAATACATAAAATGTCCTGCAAGGTTTTTAAGCCTGTATCCACAGATTTAGATAAGCATGAAGTACCTGACCATTATGACACGTGTCACACACTACCAGTTATGCTGCCTAAGCAATGGTCACAGAAACTCATAATAATAACAAAATGATATCTGCGAAGAACATAATTTGTTTTTAATGACTTTAAAAAACATGTTGAAATAAAGAATAAAACTTCTTTAGCATGCAAAATCCACAAAATTATGTTTAAATAATTTTTAGAGTCCAAGGAATAAGTGAAAAAAAATTAAAGCAAAAGCCAGATCATGATAAAAACTACCTGCACTCGATTGGCTGGCTGCTTTGCTGGTCCTGATCCTACAGCTACACAGTAAAGCAGGAGCAAAGGTTACATGGTTAGGAAGGTGGACTGGGAATGGAGCCATCCAGAATTCACCCTTATAAAGGAGTTCATGTGATAGAATTCATCTTGAAAGTCACTGTTATAAGTCTAATGACACACCAGTAAACTCAATGCAGTTTATTTCCTGTACAGTTGTGCTCAAAATCAGGTACATCCATGAAATACTGCTCTCAGCAATTAAACACAGCTTGGAGACATAGAGCAATGATCCTTTCCATCCTGTTCAACATTTAAAAGCCATTTACTACAGCTGTCACATGAAATCTCCAAAGATGACATGTCTGCGACTCAAGGCCCCTCACACAGTGCCAAAAGCCATCTGAAATAAAGTTTGGGATGCCAGTCTCACTTCCAGGCCTAACACCTCCATGATGAGTGGCAGCATTTTTTGTTTGTTTGTTTTCTTGCATTTGTTTACTTTATTTAGCAGCTGTCAGTATGCCAACAGTGCAGCCCAGAAATTTCCATTATGACACGCTTGCTGCGATCTGCTTGAGTCTGATTATCAAATGAAGTCAAGGTAAGATGACAAAAACAAAACAATCAAATGAAGCTTTTGTTCTTGACTGTTAGCCTTTTTTTAGGCTGTCTTGTTGAGTGGGCTCTGTGTTTATTTTTGAGACTTTCCAGACAGATGGTGTCTGCGTTTCTACATTACTTACATAAAAAGATGTAAAGCGCATTAAATTCCCTTTGTGGCAACGGAAAGGTTTACTTTTATAGTGTGTAAAGGTAATTTTGGGCGGTGGTGCTTGCATCAGCAGGTTTTGTTGGTCTTCCCAGATGGGCTGGCAGAAGGAGACACAAGCTAGAGGATCCCTTGAATTATATTAAGGATGCAGCGCTAATAGAAGGACAGTGTTGAATGTACAGTAATAGATTATCCATTCCCCACCCTGTAATGGCTGGCAGTGGGAGGCTGCTACTGAGGGCCCTGTAGGATTGTTTGGTCCTTTTGTTAACAATGGGCCAGTAGTCTGGCAGGTGTACTTGGAGCTGCCAGAGGAAGCTCTCAGCAAATGACCACAGTGGTTACACAGGGCCATGTCTTGCCCAGGAGTGCTTCAGAGCAAACCTGAAATGTCCACAAATGCATTCCAGCGATCCAAATTAAAAGAGCTCAGTGGTCATTACTCTGGTAAGCTTGGAGAGGGTGTAGCTGGCAGGAGGAAGAGCAAAGGTAAAGGAGTTAGAGATGGGGAAGTGTGACTTATTGCCTTAATTTTTGAGTTTTTTGCCACCCTTCTTTTTTGATTCCTTTAATTGTGGTCAAAGGTTTTATTTTCCTTATGTTGCGTTTGTAAGAATTACTTATGAATGTTTTGAAATTACTTCAGTTTTATGATCTGGCACCTCTTGACTCACCTGTATGAGAAAATTCCCATATATAATATACTGTTTGACTCGTCTTGATGTCTAGTTATGCAATACTTTGAGCTTTTTGGGGTTCCCCCTTGTTATTATCCCTGTACACCTGAGCAATCCTAATTTCTAGAGCATTTCTGGAACATATTTTGTGCAGGAAACTACACACTTAAAGTGTAAACCAAAAGGGGTCTTCAGCAAAAATAATCAGAAGGACTTGAAGTTGTGCCAGCCACATCAACTGACCATAGCGGTTCACCCTGATGGTACAGTATATGAGGAGTCAAAGCCACTCCTTTCACAAAACTGGGGATCAGTAATAAAGGCATGTGGAGTGTTGTTTTATGCTATTTCAAGGTCACTGATCATGAATATGATAATATTTTTTAAATTTGCTTTTTTACTAGTGGTCCTAGCCATCTAACAGCCACTATTAGCAAGTTAAAAATGACACATTTCAAACATAAGTACGTGGGGTATCATTTTAGACTATTTCTAGGCCAATGATTACAAATATGATGATGATTTTCATTTTGGATCCTTTACTGGGGGGCGGCGCGGTGGCGCAGTGGGTAGCGCTGCTGCCTTGCAGTTGGGAGACCTGGGGACCTGGGTTCGCTTCCCGGGTCCTCCCTGTGTGGAGTTTGCATGTTCTCCCTGTGTCTGCGTGGGTTTCCTCCGGGCGCTCCGGTTTCCTCCCACAGTCCAAAGACATGCTGGTTAGGTGGATTGGCAATTCTAAATTGGCCCTAGTGTGTGCTTGGTGTGTGGGTGTGTTTGTGTGTGCCCTGTGGTGGGTTGGCACCCTGCCCGGGATTGGTTTCTGCCTTATGCCCTGTGTTGGTTGGGATTGGCTCCAGCAGACCCCTGTGTTCGGATTCAGCAGGTTGGAAAATGGATGGATGGATGGATCCTTTACTGGGGATCTAGCCCTCTATGGACCGCTATCAGAGGGAGAATTAAGACTATTTAGACTTTAAAAATTTAAATTGAAGCCCACATTTTAATATTTCCAATATTTGATATAATTATTCTTGTTTATTATGTACTTCAATCTTATGAAGTACAGTAAATCATTACTTTTTTTATGAAAACCTCAAATTAGTACAGCTTATGCTAATTCAGACATTTTTGTTATTGCAGTGTTTTGTGTTATGTGTTTTTACAAGGTTTCATTACTGGTGGGATGGCAGTAAGCTATTGTGTGCACTAGTGGAAGTGGCCTTGCTGGACAAACTGTGACGCTTATGACTCAAGGCTGGTCGAGCCTATATCATAGCCTGTATAGCCTACAGCGGAGTCACTGTGTAGCCTGACAAGCACCTCCTCAAAAATGTCACTTTGCGTAGTGTCGGACCCCACACTGACTTCTGTGGCTCTGATTGGCCAGATTAGTAACTCTATAGCACGCAAAACTCCCCTTCACGGTGCCTCATTATATTTACCAGTCTAACATACCATCGTCTCTAGCGATGCAACCTTTTCTGTCCTTGTAGTTCAAGGAAGATCATTTGCTGTTTGCAGTTTATTAATTGAAGCTCCAGTAAGATTTGCTCAGTTTTGATAGCCACGATTTCTTGCCTATAGAATGTAAGCAGGAAATGGATTGTTCACTTTTCTTACATGCTACAAGCACAGAGAGAAACAGAAGTATAAATGGCTACGGTGTAGACTCATCACCCAAATATAAATCAGCCTTTACTTGTTTTGATTATTTCTTTAGTCACTGTTCCTGCTCTCATTGTGCTAGCCTAAATGGGAAACTGGTGTTTTATAGGGCACATTTTTAAAGCATGTGATATTTTGTGTGACACTGTTTTTGTTGCTCTGGTATATTAAAAACAAGCTTATGAGCATAAAGTGTCCCACGATTACTATAGATAAAAATCTGAAAGTAAAATGCAATAACTCGGGTAGGAATAGAGTTGGGTGACACAGTGGCACAGTGGTAGTACTGCTGCCTCGCAGTTAGGAGACCTGGGTTTGGTTCACGGGTCCTCCCTACATGGAGTTTGCATGTTCTCCCCGTGTCTGCGTGGTTTTGCTCCGGTTTTCTCCCACAGTCCTAAGACATGCAGGTTAGGTGCATTGGCGATCCTAAATTGTCCCTAGTGTGTGCTTGGTGTGTGGGTGTGTGCGTGCCCTGCGGTGGGCTGGTGCCCTGCCCAGGGTTTGTCTCCTGCCTTGCACCCTGTGTTGGCTGGGATTGGCTCCAGTAGACCCCCATGACCCTGTAGTTAGGATGTAGTGGGTTGGATAATGGATGGATGGAGGAATGGAGTTTGTACTTATATGGCACTAATGAAGGGTCCAATGCTGACCTCATCCTAGGGGCCCCCCAAATCAGTTAATCTGCCCCTGCACCTGCACCTGCACCCCTGCACTGCATAACAGTAACAGAAATGTCATGGCCATCTGTTATGGTGTGAAATTCTGTATATAAGTTGATAAATATTTTGAATGTCTTTATTTGTAACTTAGACAAAGCAATGTAATATTCAATGTTATATAACTGATAAGTACAGAAATGGTTTGATGTTTAAGTAACCACCCTCCCCTTTTGGACTAACTCAGGATAGTGAATTTTATGACAGGTTTGGCGGAAGTGCCTAAAACTATTTTGGCAAGTGATTCTCTGCAGGACTCTTTCCACTAACCACGCATGGAGGCCAACCATCTAGCTGGCAAGCTTCACCTTAACAAATGGTATTGGAGGAAGGAGTGAAACCATTGTGTCACGCCAGAATTCTATTTGTCTAAAGTTTCCTGTTTGGTTTTAAATCAGAGTACCATTAAGTACCACAATGCCCTTTTGGCTGAAGGGTTTGGACAGAGAATCTGTAATCTCTCACACCATCATGATGAAGGAGCATCTCACACACCATGGACTGAAAAGAAAACCACTCTGAGAAGCACAAGTTGGCAGTCATACTGAGACAGGCATTGCGGCCTGTCCTGAAGAAAGCCATATAATGATGACTTAACTAGAGACATTTTAAGTAACTAACAAGTCTGTGTTCCACCTGAAACTACACATCAGCATTTATCAGATTGCATTGTTGCCATTATTCACTTGTACTTTGCTTATTGTCATTATTTTATGAATATTACTAATAATACATCATGTAAGTTTGTAACTTAATTCCTGCTTGTTTTTTACTCTATGTAATTGCATGAGGTTATAGATGTAGAAGGGAAGGTGGGGAGAAGTTATAAAGTACAATACCTTATAAACAGCAGTAAGTCTATGGGATTTGAAGCATTCTGACAAGGCTAAATATTAATAATACTGAAGGGGAAAGTAGAGTAATATATTACTCTATTAAGACAAAACACCATTTCAGTCTGTAGATCTCTGCCTGCTGAGCATTCATTCTACTAAATCATCCAGCTGAAGTCAAAACCTTAACAACTTTTTAAAAGTGTCTGGATGAGACCTTGGAACAATTTAGATATTAGCGGACCAAACGAACTTGATAGACAGAATGGTCTCCTGTCATTTATAAAAACTTATGGTTTTTAAGTAAGATTCCAGAACAATGTCTCTTTGTGAATTCCTTTTCTTGTAATGTGGTGTTCTCCATAGAGGTTATACATAGGGCTAGAGTACTCAAACCTCTTTTTTCCAGTTGCCCCAGTCTTTTCTTTAACTTATAGGTATTTGTACCCAGACTTTTAAAGAAGTTTCTGATGTGCTCATTGATAGTGTACTTGATATAGTTAACTCTTCACTAGATACTGGGGTCTTCCCAGATTCTCTAAAGACAGCAGTAGTTAAACCTTGCTTGAGAAAAATAATCTCGATTCCTCTGTCTTTACAACTTTCAACCTATTTTTAACCTGCCTTTTTAAGTAAAAATTCTAGTAGTTTTTAAATTTAACAAGTTAAATAATTACTTGAATAAACAAGCCATAAACAAGCCATTCTTGATAAGTTTCAGTCAGGTTTTAGACCAAATCACAGCACAGATACTGCATTGGTTAAAGCAGTAATTGACATGGTGGTTTAATGCGGATCCAGGCAAAACATCTGCTCTCATTCTCTTAAACTTGATTGCAGCATTCGACACCATAAACCACAACATTCTTATTAATCATCTTAGCTAATGGGTGAGTCTCTCTGATAATGTCCTAAATTGACGTCAGTCTTATTTAACACACAAGAAATTTTTTATTAGTTATGGTGATTGTAGCTCAAGAATCCATAATATTTTATATGGGGTACAACGAGGATCTATTCTGGGCCCACTATTATTTTCAATTTGCAAGCTCCCGTTAGGCCAGATTATCTCAAAACACAAGGTTAGCTACCAGAGTTATGCAGATGACACACAGCTTTACTTATCTACAGCACCAGATGAACCGGATTCTCTGTGCCCTTTGATCCAATGTCTGTCTTGTGTTACTGAATGGATGAATAGTCATTTTCTCAAGCTAAATAACAAAAATTTTAGTTGTTAGGAAAATGGAAATAGTGAAGCCCTTAGAAATAAATTTGACCTCTCAGCACTCAAAGTCAAGGCAGAAGTTAAGAACTTGGTGTGATCATGGACTTGGATCTAAAAATTTATATCACACATTAACTATATTACTAGAAGTTCATTTTTTCACTTAAGAAATATTGCAAAAGTTAGACCTCTTATATAACATTGCAAGACAGTGAAAAATGAATTAGGATTCTACTACTTGTATATCTGTGTTATGTAAGTGCATAGTGATTCTTTATAAATTGTTTTTTATATATTATCTGTTGAGTTATATATAACTTTCTATTTCTAACTTGCTGCTTTCTTTCTCTTCTAACAATTCTTTTATATCGTGTAAAGCACTTTGAGCTACATTCCTTGTATGAAAATGTGCTAAAGAAATAAATGTTGTTGTCTCGCTCTTGGTCATTGATCTCACCAAATATGGACTTTAAAGTTAGTTGTTTTCCTCTCTGCCCACCAAACAAGTTTGTGGGAGGATTCCATTAAAATTCTAAGTCTTGCCGTGCCTAAAATTTTTGAACACTGTCACTTTCACTAGTCATGGCTTATATTCACATTTTACAATATCAAGTGATCATTATATTTAATTTTCAGAATTATTACCATTCTCCTTTTCTTTGTCACAATTTGTATTGCTGCCTTTCATGGGTTCTGTTAGCTAGAAGAATGGCACCATGTCTGCCAAACCATGCCTGATCTTTACCACAAGGGAATGACTTGGGTTTAGTCCAGACATGGACACTCATGACAACTTTAGTGACAAATAGGGCAAGACTAACCCACTTCTTATGAATTTGATATTTGGTTAGTTTTTTGCTCTGACTTATTAAACTGTTGAGAATTCAGCTGTACTGACCCCTGCTCTTTAGAACACTGCTCTCTTGATCTTCCCCTGAAAGCACAACCGTTTGACGCGTCCCTGTGTTTTTGTTTCTGGATTGCGAAACATTTTGGCTAACCAGATATGAAGTATATTTTCCATCAACGTGCAGATTATTAGGTCATAAACTTTGTTGCTCTTTGAAAGAAAGTAATGATCCATAACATGAATCACTTAGCGTAGACTCGAGTTAGCAGACAGTTGCAGAGACTACAGCTTGAAGCTTCTGGCATGGCTGAAAAAATATGCATCTTGGTGTTAGATTCTTGTTTTCAATTTGGAAGAATATAAAGAAAAAATGTCAATATTCTTGTGTGCAATCGGTTTTTCTGTCCAGACAAAAAAAATTATAAATGAAGTATTTTTTCTGTTTTCAGTATTCAGTTTGAAAATTAAAATGAAATGATTGAAAGGTACACAGTACTCTAAATACGTAATGCTCTCCAATAACTCGAGGTCAGACTTGGACTTCTGTAGTACTGTAAAGGGCACTGAGGGGCACTTTACAGCATACATGTCTGCACACACACCTTACTTACAAATGAAAAAGTCATAAAACATATTAGACAGTAGTGGCTGAATTATTTAGAAGAGCTGCATAGTGCATGGAACCAATGCTTTGAAAAACGAAATTCTTTGACAAAGTTTGCTTATGCAGTTTCATCATTTTAAGTGACTAATACATCGCTTGATGTGCCTACACAAGCGGGGTGCTTTGTACAGTTTTGTAGCTTATTTCTCATTATTTACTGGTACAGAGAATGTTAGTGGTACAGCAGAGAAGGAAAAGATGATTTGTACAGTGTCCATTTTAGGACATCCTCCTCCCTCCGAAAAAACTCCATCCTTCCTACTACCTTCGACAAAATATTCCTCCTCCCTGCGAGGAATCCCCAGTCACCCCTCCTCCCTCCTCCATCCGCTCTCAGTTCTCCGCTGTCCATTTTCCGCCATCCACCCTCCTATCTCCGTCATCCGCCTTCAGCTCTCCATCAAACCCCACACTCCCCCCGCCCCCTCATCGACATTTTCGTTAATGAAGTGACGTAATACTTCAGCTCCACCTTCTTCACAAGTTCATTAACCATGCCGCCCGCATACAAACTTAAAAGGTTTAAATAAAACAGAAATATATACCTTTATTTTTAACTTCCTTAACTTGTGGAGGGTGTATCCTGTAGCAAAGCCCTAACTTTTTTCACGAAAGCCCCTTTCAGTCAATAAGCCTTAAAAACAGGTGTAAAGATATTGACAACAAGCAACGCAAACCCACCAAGACATGGAATCGTTTAAATGAAGGCGCTGTGCTACCTTATTCCAGATCGGTCCTAAGGCGTTCGTATTTTTCAAAGCAGTTCTGGTTTCCATCTGCATCTGTAGCTGAGTTGAAAAACACCATCCCATACTATTAGTTAACGATTAACACATTTCTATATGTATTGTAAGCATACAATACAACTGATAATATGTTGCGCTTATTTATCTGGTGTACCGACATTTTTGCGTGGTTTGTGCCCTTCAGAATGAAAAAAGTTTGCATTTACCTTTTTAAATAAAAGGCGAGCTTTTAAGCCTGAAAAATCACACCGTAAATGCACACGTTTAATTGCACATGTGTTAATATGTATGCTTAAACAATATTAAAAGACACTCAACAATTAACGTCATTTACTTTCGTTCCCACGTTTGAGTCGTGCTGTAAATTCTTACTGTGAAATATAATTGACAAATAATTTGGTTAATGAACTTGTGAAGAAGGTGGAGCTGAAGTATTACGTCACTTCATTAACGAAAATGTCGATGAGGGGGCGGGGGGAGTGTGGGGTTTGATGGAGAGCTGAAGGCGGATGATGGAGATAGGAGGGTGGATGGCGGAAAACGGACATCGGAGGGAGGAGAGAGGAGGGAGGAGAGAGGAGGGAGGAGGGAGGAGGGGTGACTGGGGATTCCTCGCAGGGAGGAGGAATATTTTGTCGAAGGTAGTAGGAAGGATGGAGTTTTTTCGGAGGGAGGAGGATGTCCTAAAATGGACACTGTAGATTTGGATTTGTGTGGTACGTCAGAAGTAAATCTGAAGTTGAGTCGTCTATGAAAAATGTGACATTTCAGTTCAGCTTAATGTGACTTTTGCTTCAGTGCAGCAGAACACACTTCATGAGGGTGGGAGTGATATTTTTTAGAAAGTGTTCATGTACTTGAAATAAATAATATGGCCTAATTCGATTCTACGCTGTTGATTTACTCTAATTGTTTTTTGACTCAAAAATAATTAATTATAAAAACAAAATTATTTATTAGTTTCTGTAATTTGAAGAATGATTATTTTTTTTTGTTTGGGATTATGGAACCTCATTCACGAACACAATTCGGTGCTGTGTTTGCGCTGTTTCATCAGCTGGGGAAGTCCTTTGACCTGCTTAAATCCAATATCTAACAGGGGTACAGTAAAGCTGAGACTCAACTGACTCCATCAGAGAATTAGCAAATTTGAGATGGAACCAGTTGTGGTGGACTCCACGCTGGGAGGACCGAGGTAGCGAGTGTGGCCAGAACATTACCTCCCACTGAATACCAGATGGCAGCCCCCCTGGGTTGCAGTGGTGCCTCGGACTCCTGCAGGGCCTCATGGGAGATGGAGTTTGATGCAGCCCTGTTGGAATCTGTGGGTGCTGCCAGGGAGTGCTACAACTGCTGCTGAGCCCTGGAGAGCAGCTCGTCCACCACACCCAGAAGTGCTGCCGGAATTTACGTCATCAGACACCTGGGGCCTCATGCATAACAACGTGCGTAGAATTTGCACTATAACATGACGTAAGCACAAAAGCCGAAATGTGCTTACGCACAGAAAAATCCAGATGCAGGAATCTGTGCATTCGCCAACTTCCGCGTTCTTCCACTACATAAATCCCGCTCAGCGTGGAAATAAATGCACGCGCTTGCTGTCCCGCCCCAACTTCTCCCAGAATTACGCCTCTTTGAATATGCAAATCAATATAAATAGCCCTTAAGCCCAGCGTTCTGTGAAAAGGCAATGGCAAAAGTACGAGGAAAAATAGAAGAATTTCAGCGAATACCAAATAGAGGCAAAGAAAAACGTACTATCTGTTGGTTTAAACAGTTATATAAGCAACAAAAGGAAGCTGATCGAGTCACATAGCATGTCGGAGAAACTTGAAAGCTCAAGTTCACAAAGTCGCACAGTGCCCGAAATAAAAAAGTTGTCACATATCAAAGTCGGCGTGAAAAGGCGAGTCGTAGCCCAACGTCTGAGTGTCATATGAAAGCTTATTAGGGTACAGTGAAAAAAAAGGCACACAGTGTGAAAAAAGCACAAAATGTCAACTTTAATCTCGAAATTTCCACTTTAATCACGTAGTTTATTTTGTCATTAAAGTAGAACATCATAAACTTCATCTTAAAATTGTTTAATTTACTAGTTTCTCAAATCCCATCGTAACTAAAGTAGCACGTTAAATGCTTTGTTTTGTATTTGATCTTCTATGTGCTCTTTGTGCCTGAATCACTATGTGCTCTTCCTTCCGACAGGACACAGAATCCATTACGTTCGTAATATTACAGCTCTCTAAGTAATTAAAATACTGAGAAGTATACGTGATATCATTTTCATGATGATATGAGTTAAAGCATGTTATTAAACATGGGAACACGGTGGTGCAGTGATTGTTCATGTCTTACAGCAAGTTGCTTGCTGCGCCATGCGCGACCTTCAATGAAATGGTTCATTACAGAAGTACTGTCTTTTTCAAACGTACTAACCCCCAATTCCTGTCCTTACTTTTCTTTCTCCAAATACACAATCGCCACACAATCAGCTCTGTAATAGATGTTAAGCCATCTGTAAGCTTAGAACGCCAATTCTTCAAAACTTTTAAGGAACATCGAAATATCTTCGTAATGTTTAATTATTCTATCCATCTATCCTTCCAGTGTCGCGCCAGCCACAGCATGAAAACAGCGCGAGGCAGGAACAAACTGTGAACGAAGCTCAAGCTCGCTAGCGCTGCGGCACAGTGTAGTTAAAGTTTTATCTGTATAATATAATCAACATATTTTGCTGCATTTCATCTTAAAAATGATATCGTCATCATACTGTATGTAAATACGCGCTTTATAAAGTGGCTCAGGTTGTGCAATATTATAACTGTATCATAAGTACAATTACCTCACGGTAACTTGCAAGTACAAACAGTTCTACAAGGAGCACTTGAGCTGCCGTCATGGATGTGGATCTAAGAAAGGGTAACCACACAGGAACAGTAGCACTGCTTTGACGCTGGGTGCTGCCAGTCTGCAAAACCTAACGGAGAACTTGCGTACAACAGGGTATGAGGTACCATGGAAAAGTGCATGGCTTTACGCCAAGTGTAGGTTTTATACATCGCGATTTGAACATGGAAACGTTCTTACGCAACATTTCTGTGCGTACGCACCGTTTATACATGAGGCCCCTAGAGTTCTTCCGGGTGCCTTATATAAGGGGTCAGCAGACACCACTCAGAAGCCAGAGTCAGGAGGAGGAGGACGAAGCTTGCTGAAGAGGAGTGGAGGAGAAAGAGAGAAAGAAGGACTGAGAGAAAAGAAAGAGTGAGAAAGAAAGATGAAAAGAGGAATAGAAAGTGTGTGTTTGGGCTGCTGGGGACACTGAAGTGTAAATAAATCACGTGTGCCTCTAGCGTCTGTCTGTGTCGGGTTAGCACGATTATAGCGCCATCTATCAGTCACACAGTTAAATTCTAGTTCAGGCTCGGTGTGAAAGAGAACTCTTGTTTTTCTGTCTCAGTCTTGCTATTGTTAGGACTTGCTCTCGACCCTCTTTTTTCATGACTTGATCAAAACTAGTTATGGTCTTTGACTCAACAAAGGTGGCCTTGACTACACCACTACTTATACCACTGGTGTGATGATCATAACAAGAAGGGTATGTCATTGTGCCCAACTGAACATTCAGGAGAGAAACTGGAGTAATGTCACCCACTGGTTTTATTATTATTACTTCTAAAGATAAGAACAATTTTAACAACAGCTTATCAATTCCTATTTACCAACTCACAGTCGATATCTGATGGTCCTCAAAGACATACTCTCTGCCACACTACTTAATACTTAATTCCATATCTGTGATTTTCTTTGAGAAGAGAAATTTTCTAACATTTGTGAGAACCCCTTTCTTGTTGAAGAACGCCTTCTGAAGTAACAGCTGGGATCCACCATACTAATTTTGAACTCCTCCATCCATGTGTTCAACTTAAGCTTAAAATATTAAACAAACATAAAACTTTAAACCTGAGCTCTTTCAGACTTTCCTCACAGTCCATACCCAACAGTCCTGGAATCAGTTACTCTTCTGGCATTTGGTCCTGTCTCTGGCACAAATCAGTCCTAGCAACAGTTCAAGACTTCTCAAAATGAATGGATGGCAGCTGATACTCTTTCACATTATTTGATTTTGTTGACATTAAGTGTTTATCTTGTGATTTCAAATCATTTCAGAATTTCATGACAGTTTTCATTTTAAGTGCCATACATTCGTAATTCAGGCTTTGTGATTTTTTTTTCCTTCACTTTGCATATGTGAGATTTGGTGGCATGAGCCAGCTGCAGCTGCAGCACATTCAAGTCGCAGTTTAATAAGCCCAGAGTGCCAATTGACAATAGAGTGAATGCCACAGGTTTGGTTCAAGAGAGCACCCTGCCCCACACTCAACTTCTGTGTTTGCAATTGTTTCATAATGATCTTATTTATGGCACAATTATACAACAACGTATACAGTAAGTGCTGATGTGTACATAGCTGAACTGCATTAAGTATGACAACTTTTGGGTTCTGAGTGGCAATCTCTAAGTGCAGAGCATTAAAAATGCTAGCCAGTGCATAATAAAGACTGAGTGACTGATGGAAGAATGGAAGGGAGACCAGGGACTTCACCAAAGCAACCAGGGAGTTCTGCTCATGCTTGGATGGGAATTTGGGGTGCAGTTTTAAAAGGCTGCCTTCAGCAAGTATTCATGGAATTTGTCCAAGTGAGGAAAGTTTACTTAAATAAAGCCATGTAAAGTAGAAAATTTGGGACACACAAAAAGGGAAGCAGAGAAGGGTCCCCTCCAGAATTCGTTTAGGATTCCAGCACCAATAACCTATCATTTAATTTGTAGCCATTTGTTCTTTGTCTTACACTTTTTTCCCATCTTACTGTTTATTTTTAGCTTTTCTTCAGAAAATGAACTTTTTAATTTTTTTAACCTTTGTGACAATTGATAACTCTATACCAGCGCTTAACCCGGCACGGACTGAAACAAAAGGCACACTTACACAAGGTCACGCTTTTTATTTTCTTCTTCGGCACGATACACAATGCTCAAACTCACAAGGCTTAGTCTTTCCTTTCTCTTTTCCAAAGTCTTCTGCTGCCTCTATGCCTCTACTCCTCCACTTGCAAGCTCCGTCCTCTTCCAACCGACTCCAGCTCCCTGAATGGAGTGAGGCAGCCCCTTTTATATTGCACCCGGATGTGCTCCAGGTGCTCCCTGATGACCTTCCTGCAGCACTTCCTAGTGTGGTGGAAGTGCTGCATACCATGGCTTCTGAACCATCCAGGTGCCCCCTGGTGGAGGCCACGGGTCCCCACAAGATTGAGCTTCCAAGCTTTGTTCCCGTGGCCCCAACACCCACCAGGGTGGCTGCCTTCTCATGCTCCAGGGGAGGTACTGCTCCTCTCCCGGTCCATCCATCCTCCAGGCGTCCTGACTGGTCATGAGCCCCAGCCATCCGCCACACTTTCTAAATAAATACATGTCCATCCATGTTATAGTTTTCTATGTCATTTACAAAGTCTTGCCCTTATTGTATATCCCAGGCAGTTCTGAGAACTTTACTTGGCTGCTAATATCATGGTACCAGTCACCAGTGTGACAGTTATGTGTGTTTTGTCGAGGCCATTTTACAATGACAAAGCCCAACACTATGTGTGAACAAAAGAAAAATAAATGACAGAAGGGAAAGTGGGCCAGTAATAGAATTTTACAGTCTGGGCAGCACATATCCCCATGGCTTACCTCTGCAAAGCCAATAAGGCCAACACAGCATTACCGGTTAAACTGCAAAACTCACAGGAAATTAAAATTATGAAAGATTTTAGGAAGATAATGTGGATAGCAAAACAGGATACCATGTGGGTTCAGGGTTGAGTGTTACTGTTAAAGCAGAAAGTGGCAGAGGAGTATGAAGGGAAGAACTGAGGCAGTGCAGCCTTGTCACCGGGTCACTGTACTGCAGGTTTTAATGCCAGGTTCAGCTTGAGCAAGTTACAGAAGATGTTAGTGACAGAAAAATGGAAGCAGTCGTGTAATGCATTTGTGATCTTTATATTAAGTCATTGTTTTCACTGCTTAATAATATCACACAACCCCCAGATTCTTTACCTTCTCACCTTTACTCAACTGATTTTTGCAATTCCCTTATGTCCTTTTTTAATGAAAAAATCCAGAAGATTCAACAGTCTCTCAGTACGGTTTCCTCCAATACTTCATTTGAATTTCACCCACCAACTCACTCATTTTCCTCTTTTCAGCTTCCTACTTTCCCAGAAATTTCAGATCTTGTCTGCAAGTCTTAGCCATTCACCTGTCAACTGGACCCCCTCCCTACAGTTCTGGTCAAAGCCTGCCTCCCTTCTCTGGTCCCTCTTATCTCTGCTATAATCCACTCTTCTCTCACTACTAGTATTGTTCCTTCATCTTTTAAAATTGCTGCAATAACACAATACTGAAAAAACCTGGTGCCGATCCGACTAATTTCAGTAATTTTCGTCCTATTTCTAATCTACCCTTTATTTCCAAAATGCTTGAAAAAACAGTGGCTATTCAACTTCATTCTCATTTATCTCAAAATAATCTGTGTGAACAGTTCCAGCCTGGTTTTCGTCCCCCTCCACAGTACAGAAACGACACTTATAAAAATTACTAATGACCTCCTTATGGCAGCTGATTCTGGTTTAATTACTATTCTCATCCTCCTTGATCTGAGTGCAGCCTTTGACACTATTTGCCACACTACTCTTCTCAATAGATTATCTTCGATTGACATTACCCACACTCCACTAGACTGGTTCAGATCCTACCTCTCAGGCCGCACTCAGTTTGTTCAGCTTAAAAACGTTCACATCCCAACCCACCGCTGTTACTTCAGGTGGGCTCTGTCCTGGGGCCCCTCCTTTTCATTATTTACATCCTCCCCCTTGGAAATATCTTTAGTAAATATAACATTAGCTTCCACTGTTATGCTGATGACACCCAGTTCTATCTCACTAGCAAACCTACTGTTTCCTTTCCACCTTCCTCGCTTATTGATTGCATAGCAGAATTCAAATCCTGGTTTTCTTTAAATTTTCTTAAATTAACTAGTGACAAAACTGATGTTCTCCTCATTGGTACACAATCAACATTATCCAAAACTGATAATTTTTTCATTTATTACTGATAATTCCTCTGTCTCCCCTTCCCCACAGGTTAAGAGTCTGGGTGTCATCCTTGACAGTACTTTATCCTTTCAGTCCCACATCAATAATATCTCCCGGTCTGCATATTTCCACTTGCATAACATTAAAAGTATTCACCCCTCCCTCACTCCCCACACCACTGCTAACCTTGTTCATAGCCTTGTCACTTCTCATCTGGACTGTTGCAATTCCCTTTTCTTTGGTCTATCTCATAAATCTCTTTATAAGCTTCAACTGGTCCAAAATTCAACTGCCCGCATCATTACTAGAACCCCCTCTATTCACCATATCACTCCCGTTTTGCAACAGCTTCATTGGTTTCCAGTTAAATTCCGCATTCAATTCAAAATTCTTCTGTTAACTTTTAAGGCTATCCACAACCTTGCCTCTCCATATCTGTCTGACCTCCTCCATGTTGCCATTCCTTCCCGTACCCTTAGATCCTCTTCCTCCCTCCACTTGACTGTCCCCTTCATCCGTCTTATCACTATGGGGAGCAGAGCATTCAGTTGCTCTACTCCCCAGCTCTGGAACTCACTACCATCTGAGCTTAGAAATATTGAATCATTTTCACTTTTCAAATCTAAACTTAAAACTCATTTGTGTAAGACTGCTTTTTCTCTTTGATTACAATTGCTCTGTCTGATTTTAATTTTTGTATTTTAGTTTTGTTTATAATCTGTGTTTTATCTATTGTTCTGTTTCCTTAAGTGTTTAGAAAGGTGCCTACAAATAAATAAAATGTATTATTATTATTATTATTATTATTATTATAAATGCTAATATCCCCCTGGTCAAAAAAGAAATAAAATAGATGCAAGTATACATATAAATTTCTGCTCTATTTCCAACCATGTGACACAAAGGGTGACTGTGGAACCAGCGTGTACGTGAACTAACCTATTACGCTGCTGGTCAAAATTCACATCACATATTGCATGTCCAAAGGGGAAAAATATAAAGTGGCCTCAAGAAGTAGAACGTTTTCCTAAAAGCGAAAGCCTATTTGATTTTACGTTATTTTTCTGAATACAAATAAATGGCAAAACTTTCATACAAAATAAATATTTGTAAAAATCCACTATTTGTGCTTATCCGAATACCATATTCGGATTCGCCCCCACCCCTACATTATAAGGTAAGGCAAAACGTTTAATCTGGACCTAAACTAGATCCAGAATGTCACAAAAAACTGAACTAGCTCACGTTCAAGTTCTTCACTCGCAAATGCGTTACAGTTCACAGTTCTTAGAAAAACAAGCTTGTTCAATGAACGTGTTGTGTGCAGTGATTTCTAAAAAAGCACACACACATGTAATCATTAACAATCCTAAGCACTCTCTGATAAATCTGGTCAGAGCGACTTATTTCATTTCAGCTTTTTAAATCCTTGCAGCACTTCCCTCTCTTTAATTCCTAAATCTTTTACTACCTCCCTAATAATTTGTTTAGCTACTATGAAATTATCAACTTATTTACAATAACTTCAGAGCCAAACGGATTTGGATTGCTTTCCATTTCCTTTCCTGCATAACTCACTTCACCTCATAACATTCTATATAGGCTGGATTCACTATAGACTCTAAATTGATCAGAGGTGTGTATGTATTTGCATTGTTGTATTGTTGTCACCATGAGGTTTGCTCCTTCTGTGCACCCAGTTCTACCAATGTAACCTTAGCGCATTGTGAGACTATATTAAGAGAGCTTGATAAAAGAAGGAACAGATGGGGTCTTTGACATAAAAATGTAACGCAGTGGACATTCTTTTAACACCCACATTATATAGGCACCATACCAGTCCAGTCTCTTAAATTCTGTTGGCTTTGCTCGGGCAGAGTTAATCCTATCTTGATGTCACCAGTGAAAAGAAAAAGAGTGTAGCACAATAAAAAAAATCAATTAACAAAGCCGTTGTCTTATAATTGAATCCTAGAAGTAAATCATGGAGCTAATTAACAGAGACTAAGGCACCAGAAGGCACCTGCTCCCTAAAATACCCTCAACACCTCCCTCTAGACCCAATTTATTTTATTTTGCTTCCCACAGAGAGGAGATGAATGTCTTAGGTGTTCAAATTATTTTTTATTTCCTTTTCTTGATAACATTTTAAAATAACTTTTATTATTAAGTTATTAACTAACCTATTTATTCTTAAGAAATGATTAGGTCATGTACGTTCAAGCAGTTATAAATGCCATTAAATGATCACTCATATAATTGGTAACGATTTATAAGAATTTTCATTAGGTCATTAATAGATATTACATAATACTTCTTTTTGTTGTTAAAAAGTTTTTACTTGAATATATTTTTGCATTACCAGATCTAAAGTTCAAACCATTCATCCAAGAGTTTATTTATGAAAGTAATAAAAGTTACTGTAAAGTGTTCCTTTAATTATTCAAATAGCAGGCTAATGTTACCCTGGTAGTTCAAAGTAATAGAAATACTTTATTTCCGTTAACTTGGAATGGGAAAAACAGGAAGCAAGGTGTTGCTGCCTTCTGCATTAAGTGGTTTCGGTGCACAGTCTTTTCTGCATGGAAGTTTATCCATGTGAGGGTTTCCTTCCAAACTCCCAAAAATGTCACTTGTTTTGACGTTTTCATCCCGAGGGGCCTCCATGGCTGCACTGTACAGCACAAGGCTGTTTTTTTTATGTCAACCAAGTTTGCAATAGTGCATCATTCTTGCTTTTAAATGAACTCCTAAGAAATTGGTCTTTTTTGTACTGTTTAACACAGTTCTTATTTTCTTTGTAATTTTCCCTTTTATGAAGAGTTTGCTCCCATAAAACTGTCCTTTTGTTAACAAAATTGAACACTAAAGCAGAGCAGCTACTTCAGATCCACATTTATGTGTCTGTTCATTAAGAAACGTTCCATACAAGTGAGCAGACAAGTGAATATGGCACTGAAGTAAAGGCCCCACTTCAGCATTCAGCGTTGTCAACTTTTAGATGCGATTAAGACAGCAAACTCTAAAGAAAAGTGTCAAATTAAAAAAATGGTAAAGAAAACCTAAACATTTGAAGATTTGGTGTAAATACAGATATTTCAGAATTCCTTACAATATAGGAGAGATCACTAAACAACAACATAAATTCAAAGTAAGAATGATAAAATTATTGTGTAATAGGTTTCAATAAAAAGCCCACAGCTACGGTGGGTCCACCAGGTAAATAAAAAACTCCAGAAACCACTAATTCTAAATTGTCAGTATGTGAATGTAAGTGAGCATTGTGAGAAAACTCAGCTCAGCGTCTCCTCATGCCTTCTGTTGTGTGCTGCACACAGCCTGTGACCTGGAATTGGACTAAGCAAAAACAAAACAAGAAAATGCATACACCATAAAAAAAAAGAAAATCAGATTAATAAAACCTGGTGTACGAATATTTCCATGCAATTTACATTTATAAATCACAATCACTTCAAGAATATGTGTAAATGAATGCACCTTAAATTCCACCCTGAAACATCCATATATGGGGCACGCTAATCAACATCATACGTATGCAATGACAATGCTGCAGAACGTCACTGACTGGTAAAGCTCACCTCCCACCTGACGCATTGAGAACCCACCACCTGTATTCACCTGCAAGTGAGAGTGCAAGATCATGTGAGACATTATAGGGTCTCTCCTCTGCATCCTGGGGGTCTGGGAAAGGTGTAAGGTGCCAGCATCTGAGTGGGTAGCCATTATCACCTGGCAAATATAATGATGTGACTGCTGTTACAATGAATAGTACAGGCCAAACGAAAGACTGAGGGTTCAGTCAGTTACCTTACCAACAAGCCGGGCACCACATACAGTGCCATTGTGTCTGTCAATGCTACTTTGCCTAAAAATAAATGAATCACGGGTTGACCCAGATCACTAAGCCACAACATTTGTCAGCTACATCTTGGTATCACAGATGACTTGTATATTAATAGAATGTAACTGTTAACAAAAGCAACCTCACTCTTGCTCTTTGCCCTTATTGCTATATGAGTGTGGTAAATTGCTCTGATTACATTAGGAGAACCAGAAACTGCTGCAAATTTCCATTTAATGCTGGAAAGGCCATGTTATGTTTTGTGTATGTGTGCTCACAACACATGAAAATGGATGTAGTGCCTTGCTGGTCAGTTAATGGCTTCTAGCACAGCAGGCATGATGAAGTGAAGGTTAGCTGAGAGATTCTTGACCTGTCAACTATTTCTCTAGTAGCTAATATAAACTAACAAAAAAAAATACAAAAAAACTGTTCATTGAAAATCTGCAGAAATGTCCGTCTTTAAAGGGAACTAAACTGTAATCTTTACATCATAATTATCACTTTTGAGGTGTAACATCTTGTCACATCATCACACATTATAATAATGGCATGGTGATATGAGTTATTTTGTGTGCGTACACCTGGGTCAGAGTTGCTGTAAATATATACAAATTTCCCCATCAAGTTTTCTTTTATATCTCCGGATGTTTGCGCGAGAAGTTGCATACGCATACTTCGAGCCTTGTTTTGCACACACACAAGCTTTATAAATGAGGTGCCTGCTTCTCATTTCAGCTGGTGATATTTTACCTTTTAAAAAAAACAAACTAATTAGCCCAAAAGCTCAACAGGTAATAGAGTTATTTTCATTATATTTCTTATTTATATTTACGTAATATTGGGAGGAGGGGATAAAAGTTTTTAAAATGAATTGCTGGTATTCCTTCTGTGCTGCCTTTAGATGGTTGAGAGCTGTACAGAGTGCTGAATTCAGACAGTGAGGTAACAGAAAGAAAGAAAGAAAGAAAGAAAGAAAGAAAGAAAGAAAGAAAGAAAGAAAGAAAGAAAGAAAGAAAGAAAGAAAGAAAGAAAGAAAGAAAGAAAGAAAGAAAGAAAGAAAGAAAGAAATCTTGACATGAGACACTTCACACCTGACAATTTTCAAATTTAAACCATGGGAGTGCATTTAGTATCTCTTAAATTCCATATTCATTTGCGCTATGCACATTGCAAGTGTGTCAATTTTCTGTATATTTTTTGCTGATTTTGTTAAAACGTAGAGGCTCATTAAAATGGCTCATTTGAAATGCCAAGTCACCACTTTGAGTATTCCTGCCTTCTCTTCTCAAACCAGTTTGACACCTACACGGTGATGGATTGTACATTTCTAATGCAAAGACACACACTAAAGGACTTTCTACCTGAGGCAAAGCAGTCAAATGGCTAAGGAGCTGGGCTCTACAGCACAAGGCACTAGGACTGTACCTAACAACTATTTTTTTAAAATTATTATATAATTATTAGTGATTATATTTTTGATTACTGCAATGAATAACTTGGAGCATCTAAAGAGACATCTATTCATTTAAATGTAAGGCTGATGGGATTAAACTTGTGGTGAAAGTTCAGACAGAACATACAGCCAATGTTCATGGGCCCACTTCAAATGTAAGGGGAAAAGGAAAAGTGCCGTTACTTACTGCTGTGGATTGGTGACAAAGGACAGGACAAACAGACAACATTAAGAATTTACAAACATATTATGACCATTTTGAGGCTTATGTAATACCAAAAGCAAACCCAATATTTGTGCAGTACAAATTTAATGCGAAGGTGCAGGTACCTGGTGAATCGTTTGAACAATTCCTAACTGAGCTCCGGCAGCTAGTCAAAGACATCTGTTACTTTAAATGTAAGGCTGATGAGATAAATGGCATATGTGGGATAGTATGAATACTGTATTATGAGATTAGAGATGGAGGCAGTAAATGGCACATGTAACAAGCTACCCTGTGGTTCTGAGTCCTTTTAATAAAATAAAGCAGCAGAACCTATAACAAACTTATTAGTCAACAATAATACATTTTGGATACTCCGTTAAAAATCTAACAAAATACCAAAAACTTTTATCATTAGAATATTAACTATGCATTGTGTACTAAAGAGCCAAATGGAATGCAAACTCAAAATCTTTATACATCAAAATAATTAAATTTCATGAACAAACGTTTGATAACAAAAGTAGTGCAGTAGATCAGATCTGTTTAGCAGTACAACTTATGTGCAAAACCACTGAAATTGTTTCAGTCAGTTTTCAATAACACACAAACATAGAATCTGTCATTAGTGCAAAGATCGGTTTAAGTAACACTTGACTACAACTTATCAATTCAAGTAACACTTCAGATTATATAATAATAACTCGGGCATATACAGTATATATATATATATATATATAGTCACAAACGTGCAATTAGGAGAACGCTGAGTGGACCAAGTGGAAGTACAGTAATTATCCACCAGGCCAGGGGGTGGCAGGGTGCATTAAACCTTCTTATGTTGTCTCTGCAGGCCAAATACGGGAAAACCTACCTGATTTAACAACAATGTCATTGCCAGTTCTGGCGCCAAGAACAATGCAACTACTGGTTCCAGCGCCAAGAATGACATCACTTCCGGTTCCGGCCTCAGGTGACATCACTTCCGGCATTACCCTTTAAAGCCGCCATCTTTTCCACCACTAATTCAGTTCAGTCTCAACCTATGCACATCAGTGCTTATTTCAAAACCCTTTTGGCAGCCAGGGACAATATACAGGTGGCTGCCCCAAACCTTTCCAGTGTGTTGACACTCGTTTTTTTACTATATATATATATATATATATATATATATATATATATATATGAGAGAGAGTAAAGCAATGTATCACAAACCTCATGATGATCACTAGCTAACAATATGTCATACTGCTTATTATACACCATTTCTATCACACTGTATATTACCTTAAGATCCTTAAGATACTAATTGTATGCTTCCTCCAAAAAAAAAAAAAAGTCTTATTGCTTAGCGCTAGCCTACTACTGAACAGTTGCCGGGTGACATGTCCTTTATGAAGTTCAACATTCCGGAAAATAAATGACTGTAGGATACAGCGATTTACCAATCAGAACTCAAACAAGTAATTAGAACGTACAACGCTGTCTTGGCAGTGTCTTCATAGAAATTTCCGGAATTCTTCCTTCTTAGATATTTCTGCATAGTTGTTGTGCTACTATGATAAACCATTTCACATTTACAGTGTGCAGAAAACAGTAATATTTGGCTTAATCTTAAAGTACTCCCATACTTTTAGAAGTCCACGGTCTTTTACACATAGGACCTACAGGTGGACTAGGCACTGCCATGTTGATCTCTTGAAAGATGGTAAAAATGCATTGACATATGCCGCACCAACCGTCAAACTTAAATAATCGACTACGTTGATGTGCCATAACAGCACAGCAAGGCACACATCTCCCCTTAATCCCAGCCGTTAGTTTACCAAACCTACTTAATCTAATGCAGGGTCAGAGGGACATTTAGCCTATACCAGCAACTTTTGAAAGGGTACGCTCACTTATAACAGGCCAATTTACAATCACTAATGAAACAACCAAATCTTCTGTAGAATGACGAAGGAAATCAGACTACCCAGTGACAACTTATCCAGACAGTACAAATTACACACGGACAGTACTCCGATTTGCAGACCAAATCTCAGGAGATGTTAGAGAGATTGGTAAAGTGCCTTGTAATGCACAACATTCTTGTTTGTAGTTTCATATATGCGCATATCAGCAATCCTCAATGTGTCTTGCTTTGACGCTTCACATTTTCATGTGTGACTTTTTACCAGAACTACTTTGCTAATGCCACCCAGGTTACAGAATAGTCCACACACTGTCATACCAGCATAAATGTTAAATGTGAACATTACCCAGCACGAGATCCATTACCTGTTTCTTCATGTCTTTCCTTTCTAAGGAAAAGCCAAGAGATTTTAAACTGCTTAACCTATAAAGGTTCTGAATGACCCACTTTCATTATTCATTTCTTCAGTGAGCAAAAAATGGAAGAATAAATACGTAATTGCTCTCTAGACATTAGCTTGCAATTGGAAGGACCTGGTTGGAATTTTTGCTTGCTGCTCTTCCTCTCTTTAAACGTCACTCAGTATAGCATTTAATTTGTTGTGTGTCCTAACATTGAAAGTGTACACCATGTCGTTACGCAGGAAGTACAGTAAATAAAACAATTTAAAAGTTAAAGGAGAATGCTCAATGCACTCACAGAGAGTAGCTGGGGCCACAGCTGTTGGAAACAGTTGGGTAGATTTGGTGGACTTTAAACCATAAGGTTGTTAGTTCAAATTCCATCTATTAGGACCACTGATATAGTAAGCCATTCTGGATGAAGCCAAAATATTAGCCAAATATACAACAACAACATTTATTTATATAGCATGTTTTCAAACAAATTATATAGCTAAAAGTGCTTTACAAGACGAAGAAAGAAAAATATAAAAATAAAATTAGGCAATACTAAGTAACAAAGAATAAAGTAAGGTCAGATGGCCAGGAGGACAGAGAAAAACAAAACAAACAAAAAAAACGAAATCTGCAGGGGTTCTGAGGCCACGAGACCATCAAGCCCCCAATGGGCATTCTACCTAACATAAATGATCTAAATCAGTCCTCATGGTTTTCAGGCTTCACGTAGAAGAATTAGATAATGATGGTCATGTGGACATCTGATCTTCAATCCATCAGCGTAGGGACTACATGGTGCCTTGGTCAGGTGCTGTTCAGAGTTTCAATGAAGTTGAGTTTTATTGTCAACAGTTTTAAAGATTCAATTCCAAAGAGACTGAATTTTAAATTTTATTTAAAAGTTTAATGTTTGATCAAGACATTGAAATGCGGACTGGATTTGTCCACATCAGTGCCCAGGAAAGAAAGTTAGATCATGCTGGCTGATTTGGCAACAGAAATTATTCACTCTATACTAATAGCTTATTGATGAATCATTCTGAATTCTAGCATCAAACCAGGAATCAAGCGCCTATGAGGTATATTCCAATCATGGACACTACAAGCAGGACCTACTCCATTCAAATGTTAAGGACATTAAATATAAACCTGTGGTACTAACTTCTTACCACCTTCAGGCCTGTTATTGACAGCAATAGCAGCTCTCAGTTATTTTAACCAGATGTTCCTATGTGTGTTTGGGCTGTGTTTGTTTTTATATTTATTTATTTGTTTTTCAGGAGCCCCGGTAAAATTTTGTTTTCCCCCGGGGGGGGGACAAATAAACTATAATCGAATCTAATCTAATGGCCTGATGTTATAATTTTATGTTCTTTAAAGTGCAGGTTACCATAATTAAACATTATTGCCTATATGGTAGCATTAAGTTTATATTAAGTGTGTTCAATGACTTACATATGCATATGTACTAACTATGTAGGGCTTCCCTTTATTTTTTCAGTTATTTCTGGCCTCTCCATCTATAGGGTTGGTTCTTATTTGGTTTTGTGGCTTTACTTCATTCCTGTCGTTATTTAATGATTAGCAGCACATTCAGCAGACTGATCATTGACAGCACATTCAGTGGGTTGATTATTTCTGAAGCACAAACATCAGGCTTGACATTCTATAGGGAAATGCAACAAAGACAGACAAAAAAGAAAGTGCAAGCCAGGCTTAGAATTGTACGGTATAAATGCTTTGAATTATAAGAAACAATTCAAGAAAGAAGACGACCTCATGAAAGCAAATAATCCTGAACTGATTCAGCAGGACTATTAACCAGGTGAGTGACATATTGGAATCATTTATTTAGTAGCTAACTAAATGAGCTTGATGACTCAATAGTTTCCACGCTTTTCCTTCAATTTCTTGTCTTCTAGTAATTAATCATGACTATATATGAAGAAGTGGTCTGCTAAAGGGATTAAGGGTTTTTGTAAGCTACAGGAGTCTGACTGGACATGCTATACTCCAGGCAGTACTATAACATAACAGTTTAATTTAATCTGCACTTAAGCACTACAGGTATGGTGGGTGCATTGCTTAGGTCCGCATCTTCTTGCCAGCACAAGATGCATGTAACGCATTGACATGTATTGAATAAAAGGACTAAGAAAGCTAACTGCCTATTTTGCCACAATACAGCCCAGCTGCCTCAAAAGGATTGTCTCTCACACTGGGTAGCCTTTCACCTTAGAGGCAGCTTTTAAAACATATTCACCACTGTCAATTGGTAATGTAATTCCGCCCGTGCTTTGATTGAAGCTCCTGAATGAAAAAAGAAAATGTTTCCCTCTGCAGCAGCATTAGCCTTTTTTAAAAGGCTGCATTTTGTGAAAGGGGCATTCACATTTATGCTATAAAAACCTTTGTTTAGCAAACACATTTTTTTCTGCATTGTACACTTTCAGTTTCAAATTGATTCTGTGTGGAGCCTTCTATTATGCAACACTTTAGGTCTGTCACAGGTCACACTGACCTGTAACCAGCACTGACAAGAAGGCTTAGAAGTCCCCGAGTGTGCTGCTGGGAGGATAAGTGCCCGGTTTAATTACATGAAAAATGTTTCAATCCATCCATACATTTTTCTCAACCATTTACTCCAATTTAGGACAATCTGGGAGTTGCAAACTGTCTACAACATACATTTTGACATTATAGTCCTTAACATGGCTACCCCATAAAGAAAGGCAGTGTGGCATAGGAATTAAGGCTTTGGACTTCAAACCCTGAAGCTGTGGATTCAAATCCTACTAATGACACTGTGTGACCCTGAGCCACAAGAAATGTAACCAGTTGTTCTCAAAAATGTTGTAAATCATCTTGGATACAGGCATGAACCTAATAATAATAATAATAAGCACAAGTGTGCCAACCTAGGAGCAGCTCATCCCCCCTGGATTAACCCATACTGTTTTTATTATTACAAATTAGGCATTTGAGCCACAAAATTCACACTTTCAGTTTACTGTTAAGAGCACACTTCCACTTATGAACCCACATAAACATATTGTTGAATATAAACAGAGAAACATCATGCAATAGGTAAAAAGGAATGATTTTAACTTATAATTGGAAATATCATAGCTCAGCCACATTCTGAAAAGGATAGAAGAAATGTCAAAAAAAAATGACAGTTTCAATTTGTACAAAAGACACCTAAAAATCATTCAGGGCCTCCACTTCAAGGCAAACCATGTGCCACCAAAGATTCTGAAAGATTATATTAAAAATAATGAATACAAGTGCACAAAGTTTATATGATTTTAGATAGATAGATAGATAGATAGATAGATAGATAGATAGATAGATAGATAGATAGATAGATAGATAGATAGATATTGCCAGACATCCCTTATATACGGAACATGTCCCATATTTGATCATTTTGTCCCCTGTCCTGTACTGACCTTTCAGGGACACCCAAATGTCCCGCATTTAGTTCATTTTCAAATTTCGTAATAAAAAATATGTTTTTACTACCTTCGTACGGTACTTGCCATGGCCCACTTTTTTTCTAACTGCCTGTATTAAATAGTAATAATAATAAAAATCTTTCTCTGTTGTCTGTATTAAATATTTTCAAATGATTTCACTTTTACAGAATTTTTTTTTAGCTTGTATTAAATAATTTTCAAATGATTTTACTTTTGTTTCCCTCATAACCCATTAAAATCCTCGCTTTATGTTTTTAACTTATGTCTCTACTTTTATATACTGTAATATATTGGTCTAGGTGTGTAGGGGGCATGTATAAATTTATATATATAGTAATAGAGAGAAATTTTAAGAGTGTTCCATATTTCTAATTTTCTAATCTGGCAACCCTTAGAGAGAGAGAGATAGATAGAGATAGGGAGAGAGAGAGAGAGAGAAAGAGAGAGAGATATATAGATAGAGAGATAGATAGATAGAGATAGATAGTATATAACAGTTTAAACAGATAAATAGAAAGAGAAGCATTATTTAACAGTTTATACCTAAAGATGACAGACAGACAGACAGACAGACAGACAGACAGACAGACAGACAGACAGACAGACAGGCAGGCAGGCAGGCAGGCAGGCAGGCAGGCAGATAGAACTTTGTCATCCTTGCCACATACATCTCCTCTTGGATTTTATTTCAGTTCCTTTCGGTCCTGCATGACTTATATGATCATAATGATCAATGCAACAAAAATAAAGCATAAAGAACCCAACATACACATTAAAAGTTACACAATCGAATACTAAGAAGCATTACAATAGAAACATGCTGTACATTTTCAAGGCGCCCATTTGTGGAATGACTGGGTCCAAATCATTGAGGCAATGGGTTATTCTTAAAATTGGAGCCCATGTACTGAAGGTAACACATTTTATTATTCCACCATCTTTTAACGCTAACTATTAAAACAAAAGACCGTGGAGGTCTGATATTTCAGGCCATGCCTTCCTGTGATTTCCTTTTATCTTATACATTTTGTCACTGGTGTAAAAAGTGTGAGGCTATAGGTAATTCCTTATTACAAATCTGCAGTTCAATTCCTTTCAGTTCATATCTACTCATTTCAGTTTTCTAATAAGTGATGTGTTTCTTTATTGTTTTGCTGGCCCCTTGGTGACAAAATAAGGTGTCATCAGGTGTTGCATAGATACGTTCAAATATCTGAAACACTTCATCCATTTGTATGCACGGCAGCTCAGCTCATCAATTGCAATTTCATTTTCTCTGCCATTCTTCTTTAGACTTGCTTTACAGTTTGAGACATAACTATGCGAAACATGAGGCCTGAAGGTCTGTAAACACCACTTGTCTTTTCCAGTGCTGTGATTTATTAGAAACGTATTCAACTTTCAACTACACACAAACATGTTTTGTTTACAGAATTTCAATGTATCACAGAGAATATCGTAAAAGACATTAACATATGTTAGCAGACGAGGGTTGGCGCCTGCCTGGCATTCAATTGCTCCAGCCTGCCATAACTCTTACCTGAACTAAGAAAGATCAATAATACAGTGAACACCCTACACCAACTTGCCACACTCATGCCTTGTACTGTATATACAACAATTACAAAGCTGGTCTTATTGCTTAATTTAGGAAGTGTGATGGTTTTTCCTATTTTCAAGTTATTGAAAATAAAAAACATACTTAAAAACCACAGACCTATAAAATGCATGTGGAAATGTATCACTCATGCCAAAGGACCCAATCAAGCCACCTCCAGAGATTAAGTCAAGTCAACTTTGACCCTTTTTCTTAAGGCTTTGGTAGTTGGAGCCCAATCTTGGTTTATGTCCAGATGTACCCACTGGTACTGTTTCATCATCTGTATTTTAAACTAAAATGTCACACATGTTTAAACAGAGCAAACCAAAGCTGAAAAATGAACTCATGATGTTGTTGTAGGATGTCTTTTGTTAAATTTGCATTGCATGCATCATGTTTTTATCATTTGGTAATAAACATCTGATTATCTGTAATCTACACAGTATCCAGAGGAACTTGCCCACATTTGCCCATTTCCTCTCCCCAAGTCCTAGTCCAAGCACTGGTCAATTCTAAATTGAGCCACTGCAAGTCCTGACTGCTAGGATGCATCCATCTGACAGCTTTGGTTAAATACCAGAATGCAGCAGACCCCAACTCCCTTTACATCCTTCCTCACATTCCTCAAGATTTCCCTCCTTAAGCTGCACCCTGCATTGGATTCCAAATCGTGACTCTCACTTTACTGGGTCATCAATAGATGTGTAATTCCAGACTACCATCACACAGCTTGAAATTTCTTGGAGGATCCATCCCTGACGAGCTGAAGTGGACACAACAAAAAGGCTCATCGGTGCTTCAGAGGTCTGAGAAAAGCTTGCATTTCTCCATTTGTTCTCAGGAACCTCAACAGGTGTACAGCTGAATTCTCACTGGCTGCATTGCACCCTGGTGTGGCACCTGCTCAGCTTATGATGGTAAAGCATTGCGGAGGGTGGTGAAGGAGGTAAAGAATATTCCTGGCACCCAGCTACCTTCCTGTTCAGGACATACACATCCCTCACTGCCTTAAAAAGACCAATAGGACATCGATTCATCTACTCATTTCCTAAACTTCGCAGAAAACTGGAACCTATTCTGTTTATGCAGTGTATAATACTGGCAAATAAATACTGAATACGGTATACATATATATGTTGCAAGTTATGTATACTTTAACAAATTTTTGGTATTGTATTTTTGTCAACTTTTGTGACAAGACATATAACTAAGACTTTCACTGTAGTACGTTTAATGCTTGTATAATTCCTTCAAGTGATCTTTTCCTGCATTATGATTTCATGTCTATCTCCCTTCATCATCCACTGACCTTGGATCTCTTTTTCTTGCTGCCAAATGAGTCAAACAAAGGAATCTGTCCTACACTATATCCAAGGAGGCCTTCTCATTAGCATGGGAACACAAAATGCTTTTTATTAGGAAGGAATTTAGACTAGACTAGGCTAGCCATTCTTTTCTAGGTGTCATTAATCCCTCCATTCCATAAGTTCTGGACAGGGCATTGATCCATAGCAGGGCACTTGTTACAGATGCATCGGCACTCATGCCAGTTCAATTTAGAGATGCCGATGAATACCATTGAGATGTTATCAGAGACAATGCACCCATAGAAAGGATAACAGACACACTAAATAGTCCAGAAACTGAACTCAGTGTTTAAGTGCTGCTGCCTCAAAGATCAGCAAAATCTGCTGGCTGGCTATTATTTGGGTCTTTGTCCATTCTACTCTGGGTACACATTTTCAAAGATGTGTGCGTTTAATTAACAGGCAATGCTACCTCAGCTCTCTTCAGATTTGTTTGCTGCCTTTTTCTCATTAGTGCCAGTACCGACCTCCACTCTGAGTTTGATTAATTCATTTTCGTTTTTTTTACTATTATTATTTATCTTTAAGGGCTACCTTGGAAAATCATAACATAAGTTTCACACATCAAAATGCAGTTGGACCTGGGGACCTGGGTTCGCTGCCCAGGTCCTCCCTGCGTGGAGTTTGCATGTTCTCCCCGTGTCTGCGTGGGTTTCCTCCGGGAGCTCTGGTTTTCTCCCACAGTCCAAAGACATGCAGGTTAGGTGGATTGGCGATTCTAAATTGGCCCTTGTGTGTGCTTGGTGTGTGGGTGTGTTTGTGTGTGTCCTGCGGTGGGTTGGCACCCTGCCCGGGATTGGTTCCTGCCTTGTGCCCTGTGTTGGCTGGGATTGGCTCCAACAGACCCCCGTGACCCTGTGTTCAGATTCAGCGGGTTGGAAAATGGATGGATGGATGGAAAATGCAGTTGTAATAAATCACTGGAGAAGCCACAGGTGCAGAGAGAAAACACATGTTGGACAGACTGAAAATAACTGACATACTGTATAACCCAGTTCAAATGATCACCACTTTATAAAGTACAGGCTTCATTTTTACAAATGCCAGCATTGGCATATTCTTGGTCTCTTGACTTACCCAGCAGATAAATCAAATCTGACTCTACCCCTTGGCCTTCTGGCCTGAGCCATGTAGGGCCACATGATCACTCGGCCTGCTTTTTGCCAGCTTCTTTTCCTTCAAGCATAATGGAGAAAGTTCTGTTTGCCTTCTGTCTTTGATTGCAGCAGTACTCACAAAAGGACATCCCTAGTCTAGTTAAATCCAGCAAGCAGAAAAGGAACCAGCAGCACACGTTCACAAATGGAATGCATGTCATTCAGCATCGGAAGTTTTGAGAACGGTGCCATCTGCTTGCTGATTGATCGTCTCCACCTTAGCCACTTGTACAGCTGTCGCCAGTTACGAGGAGCACAGAGCATCAGCTTCTCAATCGCTGACCTACATTTCCCAAACAAATATTCTGCCTTCAACTCTCCTGTGTTGAACACAAGGGAACATTTCCATATAAAACAAGAGGCGTAACAGTGAATATACCTGTATCAGAGCGACTGAGTTGTAAAACATTTAGCTACCAAGCAAAAGCAAGAGCATGGTGCTTCATAAATAGGTAGGCTCAGCAGAAACTGAGATTGTAATCAACCTAAAAATGGACACTGACACTGGAGCTGAGCCAATCAGAAATGAGCAGGAGTGTTCCAGATTCACTGGAGCTCCACCCCATACCCTACTTCATCTCCCCCCATCCTTCCTTTATTTGTTAATTATGTTCCCCTCATCTTGTTAAATATTGAACCAAATGGGGGCGGGGCTTCTGATTACTGCTTCTGATAATTTCTAAGGTGTGTGGCATATGATAGCATGCACCTGGGGGCCTAATCAAAGAGTCGGCTCACTCTGCACTTCTTTGCGGAGGCATTGTGTGTTCTCATGGAGCCAGTGGACCACCTCTGAAGTTGAAATTGTCATTTTTTTTTAAAGCCAGGGTTCACCACCAGCTTAAATTTTAATTCCTTTTTAATGTCTTCTTTGTTCTTTTTTGATTGTTTATGTTTATGGTGTTTGGTTTCTATGATGCATAAAATCAAGCACGTAGCCATACAATCTCCATGGACAAACACTTGCAGAAGAATGGATCATACTGAGGAGCTGGGTGACTTTAAATGTGGCACTGTCATAGGATGCTACCTTTGCCATAAGTGAGTACGTAAACGTTCTGCTCTGCTAGATCTGCTATATCGTGAAGTGGAAATCACTAGGAGCAACAACAGCTCAGCCACAAAGAGATAGACCAGGCAAACTCACAAACTGATGGCTGATGAGTGATGAAACACATACTGTAGTGTGTACAAATTGCCTATGGTCTATGGCATCACTCTCAACAGAATTGTAAACTGCCTTTGGAGGCAACATCAGCACTGCATTGGGAGCTTCAAGAAATAGGTTTTCATGGGTGAGCAGCTGCACACCAGCCTAGTATTACTATGAGTAAAGCTCAGCATCGCCGGGAGTGGTGTAAAGCACACTGAGATTGGACTTTCTAGCAGTGGAAATGTGTGCTCTAGAGTGATGAATCACACTTCACTAACTGACAGTGATTGGCAGATGCTAAAAAATGTTACCTTGTGGACTGCACAGTGCCTACTGAAAAGTTTGGTGGAGGAGGGATAACAGTCTGGAGCTGCTTTTCAGAGTTTGGACTAAGGTTTGTTCAGAGTTTAGACTATTGGTTCCAGTAAAACACATTTTAGACCAGGGGTTCTCAACGTCAGTCCTGGGGACGCCCTGTGGCTGCAGGTTTTTGTTCCACTAGCTTCTGTTTTTAATTGGAATCCTGGGCTAGTTAAGTGAACTGTTATTGCCCAGATTCTGTGTTTTGGGAATAATATAGCAATTAGCAAACTAAGTTTGGTGAAAAAAAATAATAATAAAAAAATGTACTAAGCATTTATATGGGAATAATGTATTTTTTTTCTTTTTAACAATATTTTCATCTTGATGTTCATTCTATTTTTCTGGGTGATCTAATTGTTTAATTAATCCATTGTTTTCTAATTTGTGGGTCTGACGCTAAAGTAGTTGCAGCCTTTCATGATTCAGTGTTGTTTGCCTGGGTGTCTGCTCAGCTTGTTTTTAATTGTCATTCTTAAGATACATTGAAGGGAGCAAACTGCACAGAGAAAGGGCAAAATATAATGAAAGCAACAAAAGTGAGCATTTAAATCTATAGCAAAAATTAAATGCCTTATAATAAATGTAAAAATCATGCTGCTGTCCAACCCTGCGTGGAGTTTGCATGTTCTCCCCGTGTCTGCGTGGGTTTCCTCCGGGCGCTCCGGTTTCCTCCCACAGTCCAAAGACATGCAGGTTAGGTGGATTGGCGATTCTAAATTGGCCCTAGTGTGTGCTAGATGTATGGGTGTGTTTGTGTGTGTCCTGCAGTGGGTTGGCACCCTGCCCAGGATTGTTTCCTGCCTTGTGCCCTGTGTTGGCTGGGATTGGCTCCAGCAGACCCCCGTGACCCTGTGTTTGGATTCAGCGGGTTGGAAAATGGATGGATGGATCATGCTGCTGTGCTTTCTTAATGTAGAAAAAGAGAAGAGAAAAAAAATATTAAGTGAGATCAGTGTTAAAGTTGTCACTGATTATAAATCCCGTTGAAGCAAAAACCTGAAACCACAGTGGGCCCCCAGGACCAACTTTGAGGACCCCTGATTTAGACAATCATCCAATTCCAACATTGTGGCCACAGTTTAGGGAAGGCATTTTTCTTTTCAAGCATGACTGCGCCAGGTCCATAAAGATGTGGTTTTAAGAGTTTGGTGTGGAGGAACTCAAGTGGCCTGTACAGAGCCCTGAACTCTGTCTTTGGTATAAACTGAAACGCTGATTGCAGGCCAGGTCTTCGTGTCCAACAGCAGTCCCTGACCTTTTGGCTCAATGGGCACACATTCCAACAGACACAATCCAAAAATTTTGTGGAAAGCCTTCCTAGAAGAGTGGATGTTTTTACAGCCAGTAGGGGTTTGGGACGGGGGTTACTCCATATTAATGTCTATGGTTTTTATATTGGGATCTCCAAAAAGCTCATGCACTGCAACTTGATGGGTCTGGTGTCCACAAACATTGGGCCATCATTGATCCCTTTGAGATTTTACATGCAAGAAAGCCTTATAATACCAATAACTCAATTTAGTAATACAATTTTCCATTTTGGATCGGAAGCATTAATTGTCCACTTTTTTCCTTTGATGTATGCAGAATTATGAAAATTACTGCTTACCAGCATGGAGGTGAGTTTATTAGGTACTTTAGGGATACCATTTCCCTAAATTTGCACTTGCAGTGACTCTCCCATTACCAGTATAAGATTTCTTTTTAAAATAAGGAATATGTCCGGGTTCATCTCCTTCATACGTCTGATCTGCTCCATGTCTGACCCCAGCAACCTCTTACCAAACAGGCAACCTGCCACAATATATACAACCAGAAGCAATGCTTCCTTTCAACAGGTATTATCTGGGTTTATCCAAACATTTAATTCCTGAACTGCTTTTTTCTCCTTGGGCATCCTTGAGGTGAGACCCACTGCTCTCATGTTGTCTTGATGTCCTAGTCTGACATGCTGAGCAAATTAAATCATTTTAATCTTGAGCAGAGATGGTACATGGGGACCTGATTTAGGTCTTCAGAATTCTCAAAGACATCAATTAAGTTGAACCGGCAGAATTCTTTAAATTAAACAGTCAATGACATACTCAAATACTCCAGCAGAAATGAAAGGGAAGTGTATTTAGGACTGATGCCGGGAAGCATGTCCTCAAATAAATAGTCACGGGAAACTGAAACAAACTACCAAGCTGTGAGGAAAAAAGCTTGGGTGGCTGCTGAAAGAGGTGACAGTGAGACCAGAAGGGAACGCTTACCCTATGGTCTGTGTGTGGACTCCATTGCCCCAGTGCAGTGACGGGGACACTAGGTTGTAAAAATAGCACTGTCCTTCGGATGAGATGTAAAATCAAGGTCCTGACTGTCTGTGGTCATTAAAGATCCCTAGACATCTTTTGAAAACAGTACGGGTTAGCCCGATGTCCTGGCTAAATTGCCCACCATGGCCCCATCCATTCTGGACCCCTGATTACCTGCTGTCTCTTAGTCTCTCTCTCATTCCTCTCTCATTGTGTACCGGTACAAGAGTGGCTGCTGTCTCATCATCCAGGTGGGTACTGCGTATTGGTGAAGGTTGAGTGGTTCCCGTCTGTCTATGCAAAGCACTTTGAGTAAATGCTATATGATTGTAATTTATTATTATTATTATTACTAGGGAGTTCCCCCTGCTTGCTTCACTCACCATCCCCCCTGGCCTTCGCTACATGCCAGCCACTTCCCGTCTCTGTCACTCGTATGGTGAATAGGGGGGCTGAACGCATCCCAAGAAGACCCAGTCGCTTCTTCAAATCCCCCTCTTAAACGGTAATATGATGTGTAATGATAGTTTTTTTTTTTCACTTTCTCTTTGCTGCTGCTGCTTGTGCCATGCTGCGTGATCTGTACTGTATGTCGCGCGGTGCATCAAAATTTTAAAAGCCTGTACAGCAGCTGTCCTATTCTTTGTATTTTATTTCCGGCCCCGGGATCTTTTGGCACAAACTCTTCTCTCGCGGGACGTGAGTTCTTGATATTTTAGTGTATAATTTAAAAATGGAATAAGAATCTAAAAATCTAACAACATCACGTTAAAGTTCGATAAATTCTGAAAAGAATGATGCCAAATATATATAAATCAGCTTATTTTAAAACCTACATACTGTAAAGTGTGACAAAAATCGTGACATAAAAACTTCACATAACATCATTGCACAAAATTGTTGCACTTTTAGGCTTAGGATTTTATATATAGAGACTAGATTATTATTATTATTATTATTATTATTATTATTATTATTATTATTATTATTATGTTGTTGTTGTTGAAACTAAAATCTTGACAGGTTTTGAAAAGTATGAAATCTGATGTTGGGACAAGCTGCCTAATAGTGAACTAAAAGAAATTGATAAATTGGATGGTCTGCTCTCGTTTGTCCTCTTATCTTCTTATGATTCTCTACTACAGTAAATCCATTTCCCTGTTATTAAGCCTCTGAATTTCCTGCATTACTTTCACTATTGTGTTCCCCTTTAGAAAAACAAACTATATAGAAATATGCAAAGCAATAGTGAAAGGAATTACAAATAAGAACCATAATCAACTCTCATTTCCTAACCTGTCCTTCACATACAGAGCTTTGACTTCAATATCCAGCTGGGCACTGGGGGGATGCAGCTGGGGAAGTGGATGTTAAACCACAAGGTTGGTAGTTCAGTTTGACTAGGTGGTTTTGAAGGAGTTAGTTAATCAGCTTGTGCTCCAGTTACTAAAAGTACATAAGTAACCCAATTTAATATATCCTGATCTTGTATTCTACTTGATACACAGGGTTCTGTTTCATATACAATACTATTAGTTGTAGTAATCATGTGGCCAGTCCAGCACAACCTCTTTCTGCTCACCACACAAGTTAATGCCATCTTATGAATCCTGTTCTCCTGTCCCCTCTTAAAATTTTTAATGTGTCCACTCAATGACTCATGTTTGTTTGTTTTAACTGTCTAACATCTCCCATCCACTGACCATTTAATCTATACAAGTGTTACTAGTGGAGATCTGAAACTGGGGCCACATCTCAGGACTCTCATACTGCACACTTATTAGTATTGCCTTACAATTCGATATCTTCAGTTTGAATGCCACACTTGGTTGGGGTCTGTGAAGAATCTGCACATTTGGCCTCTGTTTTCTTTACACATCCCTTCTGTGTTATAGTTTAACTGGATGTCATCCCTGTTGTGGGTGTGCATGTGAGTAGGCCCTCTAGTGGACTGGCTCCCAGTTAAGGGTGATCTTTGTCTTGTGCCCGATGCTCCAGCTCCCTTTCTGACCCTGAATTGGTTTAAGCAGGTTTGATAATGTTATGTTATACTGCCAGTGGACTTTTGCCAATCTGCATACCACCTACTTCCAGAAGCCCATGGACTGAACGCAGCTCCCCCTGAACCCAAACCATCTATGCCACCAGGCCATATATTCATCATTTCAATGCCTTAAGCCACCAACCAAGTCTTTCATCTTTCACCTCGAGGTTTTTTACTTCCACTGCCAGTTTCCATTATAGTGAAGTCCCTTTTAATTCCTCTTCGCTTCTCTCCATCATTTCAACATCTATACATTTATAATATCTAATTCTGTACATTTCAAATGTAAGGAATGTGGAAGAAATCTAAAGTAATTGAATATATGAATTTATTATACGACACATCAAATGCATTTTGGTAATGTAGCTTTCCATTTGTTAGTCACTCATCACACGATGTGACTATGTGGCATACACATACATGCATAAATATAAAATTCAGGATAAGCACTAGGGCACACTTAACAATATATATTTATGCATTTATTCAGAAAATCAGACATTGCATACAACAGTGGTCTAGTTTTCAGAGGCAGAAAACACAAGCTTAGGATGCCACGTTCTTTCGTTTCTCACATTCCCATTTCATCTCACTTCAGAAGAATGGGTGCTCATGACGTAAGAACGACACCTGAATGCACTGATTTTCTTTCTCATTGGCATACTTTAAAAACACTGTTCATTCTTCCTGGTTCTCCTTCTTCTTTTTTTCACAGAATATTAAATATTATTAAGGTGAGCTGATTTTTTTTTTAATTCTACAATGTCCTTTCACATGAAGTATCATCTCCCCCAATGTGTCATGTGCAAGGGCTAGATACCTTTAGATGAATTATTCAGTCTTAACTGCAAACACAACCTCATTCTTATTCTACCAAAGCAAAATACGTGTTTGCACTTTTAAAAGAACACGTTGAAAGTCTTATGAGAGGACTACATGTATGATATTTAATGTGCCATTTGAGAGGACTGCAGGGCTTCCATCAAAATTCAAGTCTAGCCGACTAGTGACTAAAAATAATACACAAACACAATGGGGCTTCACATAAATCGAGGTTAATAATTGCAATGAAATACGTGGTACAAGCTGCTTTTTCACGTGTATGCTGTCATAGAGTTTTACCAGAACAGGGTCATGCACAAATGAAAGCGGGTGATACTTTATATTAAGATTGGCAGTTTTCTGGGAGGCACCACTTTGAGTTATGCTGTCATTAATAGAAGTGAGACAATCACAAAAGAGACCAGCAGTGACAAATACATTACATAGCCACCTAGCTTGAGAATTAAAATGTATATGTTTTGCTATATCAAAAATATTGACATTGGGCTGACTCGTAAATAAAGGAACTACTGGCCATCCTAACCATGGAAGACTCCTTCTGAAGCACTAGACGAGGCAGTACTAAATGACAAATGACAAAGGTCTGGAATTAATATAGTGGAGAGGGACACAGAAGTTATGCAATTTCATATTAGGGGTTGGACACTCTTTTATGATATTAACAAGTGTCACACATATGCGCATGGGAGCCAGCTAAAGGGATTGAATGAGGGTGATACCGAGTCAGACTGGGATGTAGCAGAGTGCAGTGACTCTTTTTCTCGCTTTTCTACAAACCGTTCACTGGAAATTCTGCCTGGTCCTGATGACGTCAAGTCTGGTTCCAACCCTTTTGAGGTCACTTCTGGGTCCGAGCCTATGGATGAAGACCCTTCCGGTTTCGACCCCCCCCAATATCATTTCTTATATTAGCCTTTAAAAGCCGCCATCTTTCCCCTATTCCCACTGTTCTATTTTGGACTCTGAATCGTGCACCTCAGTGCTATCATTTTTTCAATTTTGCAGTCAGGAAACAATATATGGATGGCTGCCCCAAACTTTGCTATGGCTCTTGGTTGAGTTTGTGACACAAGCTATGCTACCTAAGTAATCAACACAGACCTCAGTGTTAACTTTTGCAGTGCACCATGTATTGGAATGTAATTTGTAATGCATGTAGGAATAAAATGCATTGTATTTGTCATTCCAATAGATGGCACATCATAAACATTTGTAGAATAAAATGCATTACTACCAATGTCTGTGATGTGCCATCTGTTGGAATGACAAATGCAACACATTTGTCTCTGCTATACGCCATTTAGTATGGGATTTACAGAAGCAGTGTTAATGCTACTGGTGCAACCTCTGTTGGAATGACAAATGCAATGCATTTCATTACTACAAATTTTTGCGAAAATTTCACCTGTTGGAATGACAGAGGCATAGCAATCAGACAAACACAATGATACTTTTCCTTTTATTTTGGTGGATTTAAATTTCTTTTTTTTTATTAATATTTTTAACATCAGTAATTTTTATCATATTTCTAAATATTATTTCTTATTTTCTTTGTAAAAGATTTTATCATTATTGTGGTGACATGTCATGCTGAAGTTGTGTGAGGTTATTTTTCTGTGATAACAGCCATGTTATTTGCAGCAACAACATCCATTAAGAGTTATAAATAATAATAAATCTTTTCATTTATATAGCGCTTTTCTCACTACTCAAAGCGCTCAGCAATTGCAGGTTAAGGGCCTTGCTGAAGGGCCCAACAATGCAGAGCATTTATGGGATTCGAACCGGCAACCTTCAAATTGCCAGTGCAGATCCTTAGACTCAGAGTCACCACTCCGCCTCATGTGACTATTTATAAATGTGCTGCACACTTAAAGAATAGTG
The DNA here is from genome assembly GCF_900747795.2 of Erpetoichthys calabaricus. Lineage (NCBI taxonomy): Eukaryota > Metazoa > Chordata > Cladistia > Polypteriformes > Polypteridae > Erpetoichthys > Erpetoichthys calabaricus. The sequence continues at coordinate 83,740,326 of NC_041396.2, forward strand.
CAAATATTAAGATCATTTTCTTGTTAGATCCTATAATTAATACTTCAGCAAAAATATATTTTTTTTACTTACCATGTGTAGCTTGTAGTGATAGTCGAGAAACATTTCTCAGGTTATCCAGTTGTATGCTCACAACTTTCTAAATGCCTGTACATTTAGTAAAACATCGTTAAATAAACCACTTCTGGAAAAAATAGAGCATGCTCAGATGAGCCTAAGCATTTGAATTAAAGACCTGCCTCCCCGCCTCATTCATTGGTCAGGAGTCCATCATAGTAACAGCTAATGCCACTGGCTAACATTTTACTTCACAGGATAAGAATGCAGTGAGAAGAATTAAAAATAATGATTAAAAGTTAAAGAACAGTTAGTGAAAACATTACCAGGAAGAAAATATGATATTACCATCTGCATATCCAAGATACTTCAACAAGAAGATGGTCAGTTCACCCGTGCAGTTTCACAGACTACCAAGGTACTCCAGTTGAGGTTCACCACTATGAATAGAAAGGTAACAACGGGAGGAGGGTCTACAGTTCAAATGCTCGGGCACTCATCTGACGCATTCCATTTTTGTTCACGGGAGCATTTTCAGGAGGTTTTTATTTAATAACTAGTCATTTAGCCCGTTACAATAACGGGCGCTAGAACAGTAGTGCATAAACATTAGTAGGAACAGTCTATATTAAATGGCAAGGGACTTTGACCTCATTCTTTTTGTTGGTCGTATTTTTCTTTCTTTCAGTCTTTCTTTTGTTGATGTTTACTTGCTGAGCTGACCGTTCTTCGTGGGCTGCCGCCGTTTATTGTGTGTCTTTAATTTTCTGTGACAGTAATACTGTCTTGTATGGCTCTATTCAATAAGGGTGCGCACAAAAAGGCGAGCTTCAAAAGGGCGACCTCAATTGAGCGCGGCGAATAAAGGCGTTCGTAGATAATTTAGTTCAAATGGCTCTGGAATATGTGAAGAGCAACAAAGGTGCAGATCTTTATTTACGCGCGCCTGTATTCGCTGCGCCCAATTGAGGTCACCCTTTTGAGGCTCGCCTTTTTGTGCGCGCCCTTATTGAAGGATACCGTCTTGTACGTTCGCTGGCTTGTACGTCTGTAATATACCTTTAATTTTCTCTGGCAGTAATACAGACGTGTTTGTCGGTAATATGCCTTTAATCTCCTCTGACAGTACTACTGGCTTGTATGTGGCTGTAATATGCGTCACTGTATTGTGTACCTTTAATTTCCTCTCGCAGTAATACTGGTTTGTATTTCCGTAAAATGCCTCTAACTTTCTCTGACAGTAATATCACGCATTGCACTCTGCCCCGCGCATGCGCACTTCACCAGAAGACACCCACACACGGACACCTGGACGCACACAGGGATTTTATATATATAGATATTTTACTGAATAATAAATGCTTACTCTATCAAAAACATTGCTATCTCTGATCTGTATGTAGGGACGGATTTACTATGACACTAAAGAAATATAAGCTTCAGGAACCCTAATTCCAGAGCAGCCCCAAAAGTATCTTTAGTCCACATTGCGTAAAAATATTTGGGTGTCAACTGTGTAAAAAGGGTTTTTAAAATATATATACATATATATATTAATAATATAGTGTAATTCAATATACAATAATAGTTAAAATACAAATTTAAAGGTTATTATAGTACAAACGATTCATTTTGTGGTGATCTTTTATGGAACAACTACAGTGAAAAAAATAACAGTGGTTACCCAGACCTTGGTGCAGCTTGCGAAGGGCCCCCATGACAGTTCAAGCTTCAGGTCCTCGTGACTGGATGATATGAAATTTTTCTCAGTCATCACTACAAACTATATGGGTTAAGTAACATATAAAAATTATCATTTTTGGATGGATTGTTTGTTAAAAAACACAACATTTTTTATACTTTAAATACTGATTAGTCTTTTGGTTTTGAAGAAAGATATATGTGTATCAGACCACTGCTTTTTCTTTTTTTTTTCAATGTTCGTTTACCTGTTTTGCTAACAACAATATCAGCTCATCTGTGCTCCGCTCTAAAATAACCATGTCCACCTTGGATCACTAAATGTGTTCAATTCACAGTAACGCCATCCTTTTTGACTTGATTCTACAGTTTGGTATAAGTGACATTGACACATAAGTTAATGGGTCATTCTTATCAAAGTAAATCCTAAAAGGTTCCCAGAATAGTTAACCTCATCATCCCATCCATAATTGATTTTCATTATATTACACCACATTTCCCAGCGACGAGCTCAAAATGCTTACATATCTACAAGCACAACACAAAATAAAGTACAGCAATCCATCACTCATTTGCAGGAGTGAATGTACAAAGATGGGATTGCCGAATTAAAATGTCATCTGCAACACGAGGTCACCTGCCTGCAGTCAGCCTCAGGGTTTCCTACAAGCTGCATGAATATCTCAAGTCTTCCAGAAGTGACTGGGAGATAATCCGACATCCTCTGTCAAAGCTGCTTTTTCAGATGTGAATGTATAGAAAAGCCCCAATTATCACCTAAAATATGAATTTGATTGGAATGAAGTCCCAGAGCCACAATGGTCTACCTGTAAAGAACACCCTCTTCTAAAACTGAAGTCGGGCACTCATCTGAAATATGGCTGACTGCAGCGCTCAGCTCCACTGTGGGTCTGTTTCATTCCAGCAGATACAATAGAGCGTATTTCAGCAAAGAACTCAATGTTTAAATTCATGTAATTCAATCAAGATTTTCATGTGTCTGGAATGCACAACACAGACACTTTGAATTCCCTGCTGGAAAATTGAAAGGAGAGGAAAATCCTAATCTGAAATTAACAATCTCGTGATCTCACCCAGTGATGCCATAGAGGCGTTTACTACCTGCAGAGCGGACAAATTACCATACATATTACATCGCTGCTTGCTGCTCTCATGGTACTGGAACATAGGGGAATTTCTGAACAGGTGAATAATTCACTAAATCCTTTTATTTATTGACTTAGCCTTGTAAATCCGACAAGTGCCAGCTTTCAATTAAATCTCATTTATCTGCATGAATATTTCTGCACTGCTGACTTACACACAGCCTTTGTTATCTGTTTGTATTCTCCCCTTCACTTTTTTTTAACAAATTTTTCTTGTCAATACCACAGCTGGCATCAAGGAAAATGTCATACTGGCAAATATGGGAAACATGGAAAAGCACAGTGCCTGCTTAGCAGGAGGCGAAAATAAAAGGCAAAAAAATATTTTATGGATGCTGTCAGTAATTCTGCCATTAACTGCAATAAATACACTAACCGCCTCTGTCGTGCTGCAAATCAGGCCTTCGTGGAGCTAGTTCTGGAGGGCACTTGAACATAAAGAATCATAAATCACTCGCCTGCCTCGGAACTTCACCATCTTCATGCTTATCATGGAGAGCTGAGTAATTTGGTTCATTCTTATGTTTACTTCCATTTTGCCGTCTCGGCACACCAACCTGCTGACTACACTCCTCATGTGTACAGTGTTGTGTATTTAGTGTGTCATGATCTCTCATTCTCAGGGAGACAGGGTGGCACTCCATTACAGAAGCCACTCATGTAAATACATCCACTCCCTAAAGGGGGCCATTTGAAATCAGTAATTAACCTAAAAGCACATCTTTGGGATGTGGGATCAAACTTAGAGTACCCATAGAAATATTCATGCAGATGTGGGGTGGACGAGTAAACCAGGATTAGAAGCCAAGAAGCAGGATGCATGTGGAAGCAGTGCTAACCTCTGCACCAGAGTGCCACCTCAAGATTCCTTATATTGTGAAATAATATTATTATTAGCATCCCTTAAAATAGTACAGTGTAATATTATTATCATTAATAATATGGATATGCCAGTTAAAATTGGATACATTATTATTATTATGCTGTTGTTGCTGAAACTGAAATCTTGACAGGTTTTGAAAGTATGAAATGTGATGTTGGGACAAGCTGCCTACTAGTGAACTAAAAGAAACTGATAAACTGAATGGCCTGCTCTTGTTTGTCTTCTTATCTTCTTATGATTCTCTACTACAGTAAATACATTTACATGTTATTCAGCTTCTGCGTTATCCGCATTACCTTCACTATTGTGTTCCCCATTAGAAAAACAAAGCAGAAAGGAATATGCAAAGCAATAGTGAAAGGAATTACAAATAAGAACCATAATCAGCTCTCATTTCCTAACCTATCCTTCACATACAGGGCTTTGACTTCAATATCCAGCTGGGCACTGGGGAGATACAGCTGGGGAAGTGGATGTTAAACCACAAGGGTTGGTAGTTCAGTTTGACTAGGTGGTTTTGAAGGAGTTAGTTAATCAGTTTGTGCTCCAGTTACTAAAAATATAAAATAATAATAATACCGTATATACTCACTGATAAGTCGGGACTTGATTTTACCGTATAATTTCTGTTATTTTATAATGTCGGTCGTATAAGTCAAATGCAGAAGACTCACGCTATTGGTCCATGAGATTATGATATGCTAACGCCCACCTGAGAGAGTAACCACGGAGCACACTGCCTTTTTTTTCTAAGAATTGTGCCTACGTGACCACACGTTAATACCCAAACTATTCCGAAGCGACGTTTGCACTGATTTGTGTTTTTTCTATAATCATCAGAGCATCCCTTATCTACGATGGAACGTTCGATCAGAAGAAAATATGAAGCTGGTTTTAAATTAAACGCCGTTGAAGCAGCGAAAGAAATTGGTAAGTGCGCTGCTGCAACAAAATTCAATGCGTCTAAGAAACTGATGCGAGATTGGAGGAAGCAAGAAGATGTAAAAAAAAATGTGTTGCATTTTTGAACAGGCATATAAGTCGGTGTCTGATTTTATGATCGATTTTTCGGGTCTCAAGACCCGACTTATACATGAGTATATACGGTAGTAATAATAATATGTGTAACTGATTTGTAAAGTATTTTGTGGTAGTGATCCCCTTGAAAAGCTGCTACGTAAATCAAGGATGCATCGACCTATTGATTTCAGCACACTAGAATGGTGGCAAACTATTCTGCCTCTAATCCCCTAACACTTCGTTCATTCATTCACTCATTTGTTTATGTTTTAATTTATTCATTCTTTAACTGCTTGCACTTATATAATTCAGGGTTAGAGAGAGAGACAAAGCCTGTCCAATCATCATTGACTGCAAGGCAGGAACCACCCCAGGCTAGTGGTGACACTTCCATGCACACGGTCACATTCATTAACACTGAGCCAATTCAGGCTACCAATTAATTAACTTTCTCAGCAATTTCGACAGTTTCTAGTTTGACATGTGTATAATAAAGACATTAAATTAGGTACGTAACATAATATAATTTGATGGAGCACAGCATTCACCAACACACTGAAGGTTCTGGGAGTCCAAAGCCTATCCAGACATCACTGACCACAAGGTGTGAGCCACCCTGAACAGGGTGCCAGCCCAACACCAGGGATTCTCCCATCCACACTCTCACAATAACTCACACTGGGCATTGACCAGTACAGTATTAGCAGATTATAGCTTAAGACTAATCTGTGCAGGAAGTTGAGGGCCTTATTGACTGTTAAATACTGAATTGGATATTTCATTAGTATTGATTCATCTGCAAAGAAAAGTTTAATAATGCTTAAAGGCTTTATCAGACAGCATGTTGTAGTGCTTACTATGAAGGGCATAACATAAAATAAAGACTCTTAAGATGATTCCTTTGTACAATTCCCTCTGATAAGGCAACAGTGAAATCACTAGACTGATTGATTACCTTCAGAAGTGCTTTTTGGTAAAGTTCACTGTAAAAGGCACCATTCATCCACTGATCCATTCCTTTTTCTAACCCACTTATCCTAGCAAGGATCAGGCACAAGGCAGGAATAATGGCCAAGTCCACACACTCAGACCAGCTGAACAATGTGAGTTCACCTAACCTGCATGTCTTTGGACTGTGAGAGGAAACCCACTCAAACATGGTGGAGGTCATGTAGGGAGCACCCAGGACATGACCCCCTGTACTACCACTGTGAAAGCATGTCACCCTATAAAAGATGTAGCTGCGTTTACCCAAAATTACCAAAGTTCTGCTGCTTTCGTTTGCTTCATGTGATTCTAGCCATAGTGTGATGCGTTGAAATGATTCCACAGACCAAATATCTTTGTTTTTAAAAGGGTTTAGGAAAAGTTCAAAGTAATACAGTTCACATAAAAAGAGAGAAAGAAATAGATATTGCAAAGTAAAGAAAGGTTCTTGTTTAAGAAAAGTAAAAGGCACCACTGTGTATAAAATAAAGGATATATGAGCCGGTGATTTCAACAGGTTACTCTGTTTATTTCTTAAATCATTAGATTAGATAATTAGATTAGATAAATGTTATTAATCACATGCATACAGCAGCAGAGACCTAAAAAACAAAAATACAGAGTCACATGACAAATAATTCAGCCAATCAATCAACCGGCAGATAAATAAATGTATATTGTGCAGAAATTTCAAAATGAATTTGAAGAGTACATTGGGAGGAAGCACTGAATTGTGTGAGAGCAGTGGACAGAAAAGACCCCTTCTTAGCGCACCATGGGGGAGTAAGCCTGTGGCAAGACTAGCGGCTCCTGAGGGGATTTATTCAATTTTGCCACCATCCTCTATTCCTCTTTTTCCTTCCTCACAACTTTGGTTATCCATGTTTCGTAAAAAAAAAAAAAAAAAAAAGTAGCACAACAATAGCAAACAGTAATGAAGACAAGCAAACACAGGAGCTGCTGTTGCAGGCAGCTACATGTGGCAGCACCGGATGTTACATTAGTGTTTTTAATGGAAAAACTGATGATCATTTGGGCCTTTGGTTTACTGTGTTGGGCGTTTCTAATTTTATTCCATCTATGCAGTTTCACAGCCTTATTGAGATGAAGTTGGGGCTTTAATCTGGCAGCATGGCCACATGACAGAAACCAAATCTGGATGCTTTGCCAGTTTATTGTGGACCACATACTAAAACCTAACATTCATATCTTTTGGGATGTGGGAAAAAAGAAGGTGCCTGCAGAAAAAAAAAATGGAGCACATGCACACTCGAAACAGACAGTAATCAGGCTCTCTTGAAGAACTAAACAGTGCACCACCATACTGCCCTTTTTCTAAGTTAATAGATTGAATCAGACTATCATAGAACTTCTTTGTAATGGAGACTTTCTGACTAATGATTATCACCTTCTTTAATACTGTACTTTAATATTACCATTTGGGTTAATGCACTCCTTTACATTGTCCACTATAACATGTGCTTGTCAAGATAAATTATTTGGCTTTAAAAAGTACTTTAAGGTGGAGCTTAAACATTGTACAGAAAAAAGAGTTCTAGATTTACTTTTTTGTACAATGTGCTTTGACAAAGCACACTCTGAAACATGCTATACAAATACAATTATGTGACTAAAATGCTTTTTACAATATTTGATGGAATGTTACTGTGTAAGGATAAACTATTGTGATACGTTACACTAACCCACTAGTAAACCCTTCCATTTTCTTTAACTGGAAAAATCCTAATATGCATAGAAGAAGGTGATTGTGGTCAGGGCCTTTATGGGCAGGTATCAGATTCCACGTAAGGACACCGTCAAGACAATCCCTCAAATTATCATTCCCGGAATGTCAGTATAATGGAAGATCAGTGGGGAAGTTGCAATAAAAGTTTATTCATTCACAAACCCCTGTAACTGGTGGCAGTAATTGGCTGCTATTGAGGCCCCCACAAGACTGTCTGTCCCTTGTGGTAAAAGTGTGGCAGGAATACCTGGGGTCACCAGAGGAGGCTTCGGGCAGATAACTTCAAGGGTTTTGTAGGCTTATATCTGCTTTAGGGGAGCCCAGGAGTGGCCTTGGAAGTACTCTGGGGATGAGACTTATCAGATGCCATTGCTCAGGTGAACTTGGAGCCAGTTGGAGAATGGACAACGGAAGGGAAGAAAGAAAGAAAGAAAGAAAGAAAGAAAGAAAGAAAGAAAGAAAGAAAGAAAGAAAGAAAGAAAGAAAGAAAGAACAAGTGGACAGGTGGAGGTGTGAAAGGTTTTTGTTTTGTCTTATTCCCTACTTGTTTTGTACTTTTGCCCCCATGTACCCTTCTATACTGTTACATATTAGATGTAATAAACCTTTCCCTTTCCTTATATTTTGGCTTTTTTGCCACTCTTTTGGGTTTGGAGACTGTCAGAGCACCCCTGTTAGGGTATAATTACCATAGTACAATGGGAACAAGATATGTTATTCAATTTAAAATGGGAAAAAATCATTTTCACCTTACGATTTTTTTTCTTAAGCCTGGCAGGGCTTTCTCAGTGTGCCTTCTCATTAACTGATCTTTGCGGACCCCTTGGTTCTGTCAGTTTCTTTCGGTTCAATCCTTCGTTATTAACTCTTTCCAATTTCCTCTCACGTTTTCTCTGTGGACAGCAGGAAGGATATTTGAATATAACTGTTAGATGGAGTTTTCTTATTGCAATTCCGTTTACTCTACTAGCTCTGTGACCTGGGGGTTACAATAAGGTTGACGTCCCTCTTGAGTGTTGTAGAAGGCCACTACAAGAGGCTGGTAGTATCTGATCATAAATATTTTTTGCTCTAATACTCCCTTTCAGGGGGCCAGCCTAAGTGAACCTGGAAAATGGCTGTTAGGCAGGCACAGAGAGAGAGAGAATACAGTTTGCTTTAATCCTCTTGAGGCCATGAATTGGATTAAGCCACTTTGAGAATGTTCTGTTATGTTATGCTATGTTTGCTTTACTGATGTGTAATCTGTGCCTAGTAATGAAATTTTAAAGGCAATAAAAAGATAGAACTGCTGGAAGTGGGGTGCCATAGTGACTATCATCCCCATAAATAAATCACCATGTATAGCAGATGACCAATTGCTTTATTTTGCACTCACTATAACAAGCACCCAACGTACAACTTTTAAATGGAAAATCTTAGGCACTTATTGTTATGATTTTAATCATTTTAAATCATGTGTTACCATAAAAACAGACACTTACTGCTTTGTGTTGCATTTTCTCACACACTGATCAGCATAAAAGGCACAATGTAAAACAAAGATGGACCGAGGCGTTGGTTTGTGAAGACTGGGGTGCTTGCAAATTTTTAATTCATTATGCTATCATTTGTCATTAGTGTATTGTTAGTCATTAAAAAAGGTCTGTTTTCTAATTTCTGTTTTTTCCAAATAATCACAGTGTCACTTTAAGGCCAAAGCACCAGATTTGTTGCTCTTCCTATGCAATTATAAATCCTGATGACTCTGAATTTGGAAGACTCGGGTAGGGAAATGCTGCTGGACCTGATGGTGTTAACCCTAAGCTACTAAAAGAGTGTGCTGGGCAACTGTGTGTAGTTTTTCAGCATATCTTCAAGTTGGTCTGATCCTATGAAGGGTGCATGGAAAACATCTTGAGTGGTACCAGTCCCCTTATTGCAGCAGACCACCAAGTGGTGGCTCTGATCTCACACATTATGGAGACTTCTGAAAGGCTAATTTTGCATCCTCTGGCCAGAACTGCACTAAACCCTCTTCAGTTTGTCAACCAGGACCACACAACAATGGACAACACTTTTGTCTTTCTGCTGAACAGATCCTATTCCCATCTGGAGAAACAAGGCTGCAGGGTGAGAATATTGTTTTTGGCTTCACTAGTGCTTTCAACACTAAACAACCCAAGCTGATGGAGGAGAAGCTCCAGTCAATGTGGCTGACACCACCACTGTGTCCTGGAGAACTGGTAAACCACAGTTTGTGTGGCTTTAAGACGTATTGGGCATGGCCATGAGTAGCACAGGGGTTCCACAGGGAACTGTACTGGCTTTATTCCTGTTTACCCCGTACACCACAGAGTTCAGATACTAATTTGAAATCATCTACAAAACTTTCTAATAACACAGCCAAGGCACAAATGAAGGACTTTCTTGAATGGAGCAGACTGAATCATCTGCAGCTCAGCATCGGCAAGGCAAAGGAGATAATAATCGTAGACTTCAGAATGACCAAGGCCACTCTCCCTCCAGTTCTTGCTGATGACAAAATGTGGAGGTGGGGATGACAGACAAACACCCCAGGATGCATCTAAATGATGAGCCGGAGTGGGGTACCAAAACACAGGCTGCATACAAAGAAGGGTCAGAGTCGCCTCTATTTCCTGAGGAAGCTGAGGTCATTTAGTGTATCCAGGCCACTCTGACATGTCTTTTTTTACCAGTCTATAGTGTATGTTTGTCTGTGGTACATGCTTAAAAATACTGGTTCTTTAATGGGATGTGTGGTTCCTCATAGACCCATTGTGTGACAACCAACCACTTCATTCAGGGAAGGGTTCTTTGCATATGAAGTTGGTTCTTTGTGCCTTGAAAATCTTCCTACTATGTAGGGAAAAAAAATCTTTAATGTATGGTGGGCTACCTTACAGGACACTAATAGATTAAGAAAATCTGGACTTAGCCTTTGTTATTGTACATATGCAATGAGAGTCCGTTTTCACAAATCTGTTACCATCTATTTGTGGTTATTTACTGTATGGGACCTGTTATGGCTGTAAATAAATAAAAGTTATTCCTGGAATCTTCACATGGATGGGAATTTTCAGAACCAGAAATGGCTCCCATAGGGCATTGCTCTGAACAACCACTGTGGCAACTTTATTTTTAAGAGTATAGGAGTCAGGCTGGAGTCACTGGAGGAAGTGGTCACTCAGGACGCTGCTCGCTATCCTGTACAATGACTCTCACCGCCTATATGACGTTTTGGCTGAATAGAATTGTTCATTCAGTAACAGATTGAGACAACACTGCTGCTCCATTTAGTGCATGTGAGGTTGTTTCTACCCTCAGCCATCAGGCTCTATAATAAGCCACCCCTCTGAAAATTGTCTAGCAGACATCTTAACAGACACTGATGCTATGTGCAACATGCTGTGACAATGACTGATATCCAGCACTGCAAAATTGTGCAATTCTAATCACTTTACATGTAGAAAATACCTACGCTTGTGATGTCTTAATATTCTCTATAGGGTCAAAATGACCCACCTTCACCACAACCCCTAACTCCCTAACTCAATTTTATTATTTAAATCAATTTTTATGAAAAAAAGACCTGCCCCACATTAACAACTTGGTGAATCACAGTTTGTTTCTGTTTTACAGTAAAGAGGGACTCTCCTTATTCAATGTCCATTACTCATTTGTACTATAGAACACAGTAATTGATTTTTTGATAGTTTTATTACTAATATTATTGTTGTTGTTTTGGTATTGTGATTATTTTTATTATTTCTGTCAACTCTAAATATACTACATGAGTAAAAATTGATTTGATTCCTTATACTGGAAGAGATAGTACATTGATAAATATGAACATTTCAGTGAAGTTTATTAAAAGGAAATACTGCACAAATGCTCTTGTAAATTCCTGTGTAATACTTTATTTGGCACATGTAGAACCATATGTCAGCTCGCGGGCATGGGCATTGCAGACACATTTCTGGCATTTCCAGTACACTGCGCTGGTTTTACAGTCCTTCCGTGGTGGGCAGATTTGGTATCTCTTCCTTCTGCCTGCTCTTGCTGCATCCTTAGATAGGTTCCTAGCTACATCTAAATACTGGAACTTTTATTTCTTATTTGAAGCTATGCATGTTGTCACACATGTGCACCTAGGGACCACCTTGCCAGCACTGTTGAGGTACCACTCTGGGATGAGTGGGGATGCTGTTGCTAACCAGGTCTTTTCTTTCTTCCAATCCAGTTTGAAGAAAAATACTTGTGGTGAGGCCTAGCCCCGCCCACTATTCCACACGTCAGTCCCGCCCTTCAATCTTAAACACTTTAAAAACGGGCGTCAGCAGAAGGAGTGTTTTCAGTTGGACCTCTGCTCTTCATGAGACAGAGACATGAACTGAGACAAAGAAAAGCCAGTGATAATGGCTGACAGTTCTGTTTTGCTGTGCAAGTGGCACAAATTTTCTGTTTTAGTTTATGAATATATTGAAAAGGGTGACCTTGCTGGTGCTCCAACCATCACTTTTTGTTGCCCTTGGCCTATTCTTCAGTCATAATCTACATGTGCTCATTGGTAATTATTACAAGAAATATTAAGAGAAAATTGACTCCAGTTGTTTATTATAATTTGCATTTGCTGTAACTCATTTAATGATGTTTCAGTTTGCCTGTAAATTATTTTTTAAACGCAGGGTCAAAAATGGACTCAGAAACAATCTTTGTAACTTGACTGTGTACAGCATTCATAATAATATTTTTAAAAGCAAGGACTGTTTTTTTCTGTAGTGGTAACGTCACTGCAGGAAAAGTCCTCAAATTTCATGCTGAAAGTAAATTGTTTAGAGTTTCTTTTCCAGTGGTAATGTCAGAAATGGGTCATTTTTGAAAATCAAGACAGCACAAGTGTTAACATACTTATAGATCATTTTTGTTATATGTATAATTTGTACCTTGTTAATATACGTAGGAATATAGTTCTTGTTATATGTACATTCATGCCTTTTTATGTCGGCTACAGTAACCCCACAATTTCCTTCAGGGTTAATAAAGTTTCTATCTATCTATCTATCTATCTATCTATCTATCTATCTATCTATCTATCTATCTATCTATCTATCTATCTATCTATCTATCTATCTCTTTAAAACTTTGTACTCAGATTGTACATCTGTAAAAATATGTTTATGCAAAGATGGTCTAGAGAGCAGTCAAGATGAAAGACACTAGATGAAGGACAGTATGCTGATGAATAGCTTCAGAAGACAATCTCTACCACTTTTTAAACAAGCGTCCTTTGGCCCTTAATGCAAGTGGGTATTTTAATGGTGGGAAGCCAGAGGGGAGTAGGTGCAGACCTTTTTTTTTACTGTGATCCCAAAAATTGACCACTTTTGGTGATTGCGCCAATTAAGGTCTGCCAAGTAAAGGCTAATGAAATGGAAGAATGAAATGCACAGAAGGTAACCGGAGCTGCTCTCTGCTCAAAAGTAACCATGGAATTGTACAGTTTGAGCTGGAGACCTCAGCAGCACTTAATTAAGCAGCCACCTTTTCAGATGCGTATAACAAGTCAGCAACCTGTTGAAAGAAGGGAGCATTTATTAACGACATGTTTAATTTGCTGCTAAACAGCCTAGTAAACAAGCCCTTTTTTTTTCAATAATCTATTCCTGTTTATTCAGAGCAATTTGTTTAATGCTTTTTTCTTCTCTAGCTGAGATGCACTTTAAATTCATGCACAATTAGCCATTTAATTACAGTTTGATTACTATGAAGCATGTTGATATTTAATAGCTGATAAACAGCAGACAATTAATACGCATATCATAGAAAAAAGATCAGAATCCAAAAGTCTGACGGCTGGAGTCATATGGAGTGCACAACTCTTCAGGCCTTATCATTCTGTAAGTAATTGGGTTACAGGAGCTCAGGCGGGAGCAGACCTGCAGCAGAGAGCATTGCTCACTTATTCAGAAGTCAAATCTGCCTCTGAAATATGCATATTAATAAGAAAAGTTGGCATATCGGCCTCCACTGAGGAGACAGCCATGGTGGCTGCAGGTTTTCAATGCCGGTGGCTAATTCTGGTCTGAAAATAAACTCCTTCCCTAATCAGCTTTCCTGTTTTTACATTCGGAGCTGCTGGAAGTCTGATTTTTTCTCTCAAGCTTATCTCTGTTTTTTAATAGGCACCTGTCTTTGAGGCTTCATTTCTGTTAAAAAATGAATTATGATGTCAAAAGGCCGCAGGTGTATGGCAGTGTAAGTAGCAGTCACACCGTTAAAACTGACCACTTAATGCACACATTTACAGGAATTAGTGGTAAGCTGAAGGGACTGAATACGGTCATGCAGTGAAAAAGCAAAACATGTCCTGTGTGCCTAAATGTGTCCTAGAAAGTCAATAAGGCTTTATTATACAGAATATAGTGCCATTAACAGCCAACGTGGTCACAAGGAGAAAACAGGATAACAAAATAGAATCAGATCTCCAAACTATCAGTTCAGTAAAATTAAACACAGGAAAGAATACAATCACCCTGTACTCTCAAAATACCTGAGAAAAATAAAAAGTACATTTGACATATTTTCACCAGAAACCTTCAAAACAAGAACAAAAGAAAAAGATCATGAAATTGATGATTCAAGCTAGCGTTGTCCCTGCTCTTTTTTGTTCCTTTCACTCAATCTTGTGTAATAGCGGGTGTCATATGAATAAGACTAGAATAAGAAAATTCACAGTCCATACTGGACATCCCTGCCTGTTTCCAAGATTTTAGATCCTTGACTGGGGTTGCACTATAAAAAATACTTCAAGACCCTGGGCTGCTAATTGTCAGCAGCAGTACACCTGGACTCACATGGAGACTCCTGGGAATTTTAGCTATTACAGAAGTCTTTGTGAATCTGGATGTTACCTTGGAAGGGCTTTCCATCACAATGGTATTTCAGCCGTAGTACCCCCTGGTCTAGGCTTACGAGAGCCACCTCAGTCAATGCGCTTGGAGGTTGGAAAGGAGAAGAAGCAAGGGCTCATCTGGTGAGGAGGCAAGTGAATTGAATAAGACTTGAGGGTTGGGAAGAAGAACATCAGTTATATAATCTGGTAACTAAAAGGAGGCTCAGAAGGATATTGTGCTTGTTCACCTTTTAATTGTGTACACTCATTCCCTTGTCTCTCCCTTCTATGTTGAGTTTTTGACCGCAAAAGAGTCACACTGTTGTCTTTCTGGGTTGGGGGTGTGCTCTGGACAAACACTGATTGGTCTGACCGTCGTGCCGACAAGGTTTAGAACTTATGACGTCTGACATTTATTCCATCAACTTTCTTTGGTCGGTTAATAGCTAACATGTCTCCTCTCACCTGGCTATGTAGTTGGTTTTGGATTCCCATCATGCTCTGAGTGAAGACTGGCTGCCTATCTTATTTCTTGAAAGCAATTCCCCTCATTTTCACAGATGATCATGAGTCTATGATTTACTGTGATTACTATAATTTTTCTCAAACGGGGAATGGAGATAAGGAGAAATCAGAAATCTTAAATATTGGCAAAACTGGATATAATGAGGGTATTAGAAATAAACTTGATCCATTAGGCTTAAAAGTCAAGACGGAGGTAAAGAATTTAGATAGATAGATAGATAGATAGATAGATAGATAGATAGATAGATAGATAGATAGATAGATAGATAGATAGATAGATAGATAGATAGATAGATAGATAGATAGATAGATAGATAGATAGATAGATAGATAGATAGATAGATAGATAGATAGATACTTTATTAATCCCAATGGGAAATTCACATTCTTCAGCAGCAGCATACTGATACAATAAATAATATTAAATTAAAGATTAGGGGTAATTATTGACTCTGACCTAAATTTTAAATCACATATTAATCAGATCACTAGGACAGCATTTTTTCACTTAAGAAATATAGCAAAAGTTAGATCCCTTATAACTTTGCAAGATGCTGAAAAATTAGTTCACGCTTTTGTTTTTAGTCGACTAGATTACTGTAACGCACTCCTCTCAGGACTACCAAAAAAAGACATCAATCGATTGCAAAGAGTGTAGAATGCAGCTGCTAGAATCTCAACTAGGAAAAGAAACTCCGAGCACATCTTTCCAGTTTTGATGTCACTATATTGGTTACTTGTGTCATTTAGAATTGACTTTAAAATACTGCTTATGGTATACAAAGCCTTAAATAATCTCACTCCATCCTATATTTCAGAATGCCTCTCACCTTACACTCCAAATCGTACCATTAGATCTTCAAATGAGTGTCTGCTTGTAATTCCAAGAGCTAAACTTAAAAGAATTTGTGAGGTGGCCTTCTGCTGTTAGGCACCTAAAATCTGGAGTAGCTTACTGATAGAAATTTGCCAGGCTAATACAGTGAAACACTTTAAAAAACTGCTAAAAACTCATTTTTTTAATATGGCTTTCTCATAGCTTCATTTTAGTGTAACCCTGATATTCTGTATATGCATTTAATTATCATCATTATTCATGGTGGCTCCGCAATCCGTACTAACCTCTACTTTCTCTGCTGTTCTTTTTCCAATTTTCTGTGGTGGCGATTTGCGCCGCCACCACCACCCGATCAAAGCACCGTGCTGACCCTACATTGATGGAGTGAAGACCAGAAGTCCACATGACCATCATCATCAAATTCTTCCACGTGAATCCTAAAAACCATGAGGACTGATTGAGATCATTTATGTTAGGTAGAATGCCTAGAGGGGGCTGGGTGGTCTTGTGGCCTCGGGACCCCTGCAGATTTTGTTGTTTTTTTTTCTCCAGCCCTTTGGAGTATTTTTTGTTTTTTCTGTCCTCCTGGCCATCGGACCTTACTTTATTCTTTGTTAATTAGTATTGCCTATTTTTATTTGTATTTTTTCTCCTTTTTTTCTTTTTTCATCGTGTAAAGCACTTTGAGCCAAATCAGTTGTATGAAAATGTGCCATACAAATAAATGCTGTTGTTGTTGTTGTTGTTACTGTATTCCTGACCGGAGGACATTCATTTGCCTACTGGGAAACTCAAATGCCTATCGCCTAACTGTAGCTGATTAAAAGGAATTTGTTTATTCTTTATTGATCACCTCTAACAAAGAGAGAAACACTTTAGAGCTGCCTGCCATTTGAATGAATGAATGAATGAGCAAGTGGCATTCCGTAAACTAACAGATGCCCCCAACTCTAGTTATTTAGTAAAATGCCCCTCAGAGGGTAACACAAAAAGCATCAATGAGGACACTTGCCACTATCATCAATCATGTTCACAGAGCAGCAGTGCCAATAGTGGCTTGTGTAATTTATTGAATAATTTGAAGTGCTGTGACAGGAGGAATCCCTCTTGACAGTCCTCTGCTCCTAGGCCACCAAATATAAACAAGGACAGGATAAATACAAAGAGAGAATAAAACCTGACTAAGCTGAAAATCAAAAAGTGGTGTGGCTCTGTTTCTCACATCCCATCTCTTGGCTGCTCCACCTTAACCCTGAGCCTTTGTCTCAACCCTTCACTCAACTCCACAATCAAAGCACATTGCTGTGCTGCCAGAGAAAGGAACAAGTCAGCTTTTGTTGTATTAATAAGGACGGGGAGATGAAATTTGATGGTCAACTAATTCAAAGTTCGAAAAAATATGACAATAAATCAGGTAATCAATCAAAATTCAAAACTAAATATGTGGTCACAAATAATGGCTTATTAATCAGGAGTTCAGGAAAATTTTAATATTTACACGTTTCTATATGTGAATTTTTGAGTTATTTTGGGGTTTTATATAGAAACAGTAACGCCGCAGTGAATACACTTGACTTGAGCATTCCTAGTTTTCATACTCTTTCTCTGTACGTCTAGCATTCGTTTGCTCAGAGGTTGATGCGCTTGCTGCTCCCTGAGCAGCTCTTCTTTTCTCCACCCCAGCGGCCCGCTTCTTCTCTTCCTTCGTCTGCATTTTTTCGTGTTAAAACTGATTAAGTCAGTGTTTGTGTTGCAATTACTTCGTACGTTTTCTTTAATTTTCACTTAAGCTGGCACTTAAGTCTTCAATTTGCCTCAAGAATGATTTAAGATATGAAGAGGTAGGAGAAGTGATGGCGAAGGTGGTAGGGAATGAGAATGGCGCCCGTATGCATGCGCCGCACGGCCGCCCTGCTGGCCTCTGCCGAGAGTTGATTCTACAATAAAATAAAATAAAAATAATAAGAGGAATAACCTTGGAGGTCAATCATCACCCCGAAAGCAGATAGTAGACATCATGTAGTATATGTGTACCAAATATCAGGTCAATAGGTCAAACAGTTTGTGAACTACAGGTGGACAGACAAATGGACAGCCACAGTAGCGTATTATATAAGAAGATTTGATTCTGTTATTAGTTTTGTGTTTTGAGTTAAAATTAAAAAGTCCAGTTTTATCACAGTCTTGATTTGTATTACTAACACAAAGTGTCTTATTAATTATGTGACGATATCAGTTGTGCCTGTGCCATTACATGAATTGACATATAAATTTTGCAGCATTCACATTTTCAGTTATCTCTCAGTGGATACAAAATCTCTCATTCTCTTTAGTGCCACTTAGCTTTATTTCAAGTTTGCTCCAGGTTTGTTGTTTTGGTTTTGAACCCTTTCACTGTGATTCTGTTTTGCTCTTTTGTTTTGGCTGCTCATTCCTGCCTTGTCTCCTGGTATTTTTAAAACAACACTATTCCTTTTTTGACTTTGATTCTCCTCCTCCTGATTATTTCCTGAATATTTTCACTCACAATAATCCTTGTGCACTTTTTGTGTCCTTAAAATAAA
Organism: Erpetoichthys calabaricus; assembly: GCF_900747795.2. Lineage (NCBI taxonomy): Eukaryota > Metazoa > Chordata > Cladistia > Polypteriformes > Polypteridae > Erpetoichthys > Erpetoichthys calabaricus. The sequence continues at coordinate 83,758,709 of NC_041396.2, forward strand.
AAATAAAAAGACACAAAATCACTCAGTAAGACTTTTTTAGTGAGGAGGCCTTGATCAGCACCCCCTTAATGGGTGCCACTGTCAAGACAGAAAGGAGCAGGGCAGAGCTGTAAAGTCTGTCAAACGCAGCGTCTTAATTGCACGTGTGACACAAGAAATGGCTGTTCTCCATGATGCTGGTCAGAAGTACAAGGCGTTGTGACTTTTGTTTGCTGATTGCGTACCGGTGTATGATGTCTGCTTAAGATAAGCATATCCTAATTAGCAATATATTCCATAGTACCAGAATAAAATGAGTGCTCAGCCAACATTCCTCAATTACATACTGGTAATAACACTTCATGAAATGTAATACTAATACTTATGAATATATTATTCTGCCTTATCATGTCAGGACAATGCCAATCAGAACAGTTGAGGTGCGTGCTGGCATGTAAAACTGACACTTCACCATGGATAGATACTTTGATAATACTCACCTGGACGGCCGCACATCACATCACATAAACACTGCTGCCCTACTCAAATACTTACAATGAAATCGCTTTAGCAAGCTGAGAAAGAAGCTTAGAGCAGCATGTGCAAGGTGGGTTTAAGTAAGTGGATTAAACTAAACTATTGACCTCATACTTTTGCGGAATAAAAACAGAAAAGCAGAGCTGACTGTCCAGTAAAACACAAGCCAGGTGGAAAGCGCACATGGCGTGAATTAAACACAAATTAAAAGACTGTCTCAGTCAACAAACTGCAGGCACCACTCAGTGGCTATCCCTGCTCTAAGGGGCAGTAGGGCTATATATAAAGGGAGTGGGATGGAGCTGGGGTGGACAACTTAGTCTAGGAGACCAATATTGTGAACAAACCTAAGAACCTCATTTTCATCAAAAGCTTTCACTTATCACCTTGCTTTACTTTACCAGTATGATTATAAGACAATACAACTCTGGTTCTAAAATAAAGGACTTTCAATCCACTCAGCCCAATACGATTACAGTTACAACGAAAATGCAGACTTTTAAGTTCTCTCTGCTTCACTCATCCAATGAGTGTTGCCCGCTGCCTCCCGACTCTGACTCAATTCAAGTGAGGCAGTGGGCTTTCATTTAAGCCTGACCCGAGAATTGCTTCAGAGCACTTCCGGGGTCATGCAGAAACGAGGGCAGTCCTCCACCGACAGCACCCTCAGGCGGATCCCAAAGACCCTGACAAGGTTGCGTTTCTGGACTGTTTCCCATGCAACCCTGTGGGTGTCATAATTGGCTTTAGCCCCTTAGGAACACTGCCACCTGCTGTGTGGAGGAACTGCCCACTCCTGGTGAGTCCAATTTCCCGGTAATTCCATTATGGCCTCCTGGCCTGGTATGAAACCTTTATCCCGACCAGGACGCTTGTCCTTCTTCCAGGGCACCCACATGGCATATATTTTTCTTCTCTAATTAATGTAGCAGATGTAAATTATTTTAGAGAATTCTGGATCAAATAAGTGCTTTAATAATCTTCCTCTATCACTCTATCTTGTATTATGTGTTATAAAGAAGATGGAGAATTGTGTCACTCACATTCTATAGATTGCCAGTGTTAAGGCAAAAAGCAAGAATAATAACACAACAAAAATGTTCAAAAAGCACAAGACAGTTAGATTAAGTGTACAGTAATTGGACAATCCCCAAATAACCCAAAGTCTGGCTATGCTCTTGTAATATCACTCAATGTGTCAACACTACCCTAATATTTTTTTGAAATCTCACCTTGGTCGGCTTCTATCTTGTGCCCCAATTTCTTTCTTGAAGAACATCTTTTAACCCACCTTACTCATCCCCTTATTTTTAAATATTCCTACCATGTCTAGTCTCAGTTTGCTTCACCTGAAATATTTGTACTGTTCCTGTTTTTCATCACATCTCATTCCCTACACTTTCCGTATCTCTTTGTTTCTAAAGGTGTTATGTCTCAGATGTGGCCTCGTGAGTATCTTAGCTTGAGCAAACTTGCAGTGCACTACATGACCAAGTATCTGATTAAATTCTTCAATTACATCTGGTTGTGATTTACTAACAGATACCAGTACTCACTTTTGTCACTTATCACTCTGAAAAAGTTTTTTCAATATACAAACCAATTTACAAAGTAACAACTCCAGAAGGGGTTTAAATAAAAGAAGGGTTTAGACTTTGATTAGTAGATTTGTACCAAGAAAAAACACAACACCAACAAGACTGTAGGACCAGGAGCAATGACCTGTGAGTGCCAGGGTATGTGAGACCAAGTGACACCCTTGTCATTATTCTCAATTAATCATTCCAAGCACTAGCCCAAAACTGTGATAAGAGGTCCATGGCACAGTGCAGTTTTTAAATAAACTAGCCAACCCACGGCATAGCATACACCACATAATTATGTATTGATGGGTGAACACTTCCTGAACGACACAGTTGTCCAAATGGGGTGAGTTTGTGGATACCACTATGAGTGAATGAAAAGATGGACCTCTGGAGAGAGCAACATACAATTGTCCGTGACTGAAAGCGGGATCGTCTGTGACGATGGAGGCCATGCTGGTGAAGTTACTTCGTCGGTAGGGATAAGTTTCAGCACTTGTTCATTAAGGTGTAGCGAGTCTTCATTGTTGACGGTTAATATAGCTTGCGTACTGAGATGTTCTGGAGTGACAGTTGATAAACACTTTTTTAATGTCTTTTAAGCACAGGGGAAAAAATGAACATGTGAAACATCCATAATGTAATAAGCCACCAAGAAAAGAAACATTGCAACAATGCTATCTACGACCCGATCTCTGTAAACAGAAGTGAAAACAAAATCGAGCCCGGTGTATTCTTTAACTGCCTTGTGGCACTGTAGTAGTGCTGCTGCTTTGCAGTAAGGAGACTGTGGAAGATTGTGGTTTCGCTTCCCGGTTCCTCCCTGTGTGGATAGCACTTTGAATACTGAGAACACCGCTATATCAATGTAACGAAGTATTAACAGGAAATTGTCTTCGTGTAATAGTAAAAGACAAATTATCCGCGACAAACAAACTGTTTTACACGCTGCATAATCATGCCGCTTTTAAAATGTTTTTTAAGCAGAGGGAAAAAAATGAACATTTACAAAATCCGTAATGCTGCTTTCAGTAAGTACAATGCACACACATTTAATTTGTCAGCCACTTTTTGCCAGCCGTGTTTTCTGGTTTGGGCTGCTTTTGCAGTGTTACTGCTTGTGCATATTAAATCTTGAAATCCTTCTAGTAACTAATTAACTAACTAACACCAACCCACCCACACACACAGCTTGTGTGATACAAAAGCGCCCGTACTTTCATAATTTTGTTGCAGCCTATAGTGGAGTCAGGCACAGAGAAGGTCAGCTGCTGAGAGAGCGTCTCGACTGTTGCAGGGCCTGCATCAGTGAAGCAGGTGAGACGCTAATGAAACAGAGGCACAGGGCTTATTGGTTTTTAAAGACTGCTTCCTTCATTGTGTTTTAACCTCAGTTTTAAAGGATTGTTTTAAGGATCCCATGGGATACCCCTTGCAAACTGTTTTAGACGCTGCATTCAGCAATTCTACGCCGCTTTTTAAATGTTTTTTAAGCAGAGGGAAAAAAATGAACATTTGCAAAATCCATAACGCTGCTTTCAGTAAGTACAATGCACATGCGTTTAATTTGTCGGCCACTTTTTGCCAACCGTCTTTTCTGGTTTGGGCTGCTTTTGCAGTGTTACCGCTTGTGCATATTAAATCTTCAAATCCTTCGAGTAACCAATTAACTAACTAACACCAACCCACCCACACACGCAGCTTGTGTGAAACAAATTCACCTGTACTTTCATAATTTTGTTGCAGCGTATAGTGGAGTCAGGCACAGTGAAGGTCAGCTGCTGAGAGAGTGTCTCGACTGTTGCAGGGCCTGTATCAGTGAAGCAGGTGAGACGCTAATGAAACAGAGGCACAGGGCTTATTGGTTTTTAAAGACTGCTTCCTTCATTGTGTTTTAACCTCAGTTTTAAAAGATTGTTTTAAGGATCCCATGGGATACCCCTCGCAAACTGTTTTAGACGCTGCATTCAGCAATTCACATCTGTGACAAACATACCTCTTCTTACATGGTCCTGCTTTGGTGGGCGGGGAAACGTTTTCCGTGTTCCTGCAGGACCATCTAAGAAGACGCGTGTTTGTCGTGGATGCGGTGGACGCGGGCCGGGGAATAAAGAATGTTGATGGGCGGGGAAACGTTTTCCATGTTCCTCCAGGACCATCTAAGAAGATGCATGTTTGTCGCGGATGCGAATTGCTGTATGTAGCATGTAAAACAGTTTGCGATGTTGCACGTGGTCGTGCGTCATAACCGAAAAGTCAACATGGCTCAGAGCTGCATGCGGACTGTAGCACAGACAAGCATAAATGACAGCGTGTTTTCCGAGGCGTCGCGTCCGAGTTGGTGGGCGTGGCTCTGCGAGTTTTCGTCGCATCCAATGGTCTTAGAGTTGGTGGGCGTGGCTCCTTCCTGCATGCTTTCATGGGTGTGGGCGTGGCTCCTTCCTGCGTCCTTTCATGGGTGTCGTGCCGCTCTGGCAGCGGCTTAGAGAATTATATATATAGATAATTGCATCCCGTGAAGTGCAGGCTCCGATTGGGTCTGGGTTTGTGCGAGTGCGTTTCACTCCTGGGTTGACAAGGGTGCTTGGCTGATCGCGTATACTCATGCAAATGCAAGCCGATCAGTCAGCTTCCTCATTCACACATGTGCACAAAGCACCACACGTGTACCCAATCAGGGATGATAAAGAGAAAGAAAAGAAAGACACAGAGGTTAAAGGAAGGGACAGAAGAGCAGGAACAGGACAGAGCTGGAGTGACACAGAGGGGAAGTAGGGGGATGGGAAAGCGAGCCCTGGGGAAAGAGCCTGTGGCTGACGCTCAAGAGGGAGCTAAGGGTTGCTGGGAGCAGGAGTGATAAAACTACTTCAAGAGGACTCCCTGGCATGTCCACGGAATTGCAGTGGAAGTCAGAGAGAGTACAGCTTGGTGTAGCGCCCTGTACACACAGACGGACTAGCAACTGGGGCCCGAGTGAGATCTATGGGTTATCTGCGCCTGCTGGTTGACATCTCCCATGCTGCAAAATCCAAACAGGGTGAGCCGGAGATATGTTGGATCTTGGAATGCAACATAGAGGCTTGTGGTTTTAAAGAAAATGTTTGCCCTTTTGTTTTAAATTCATTTTATGGAAATATTTATTTCGACTTTTAACCTACAGTGGATACTCATTATTTTTATATGAATTATTTATTTATTGGGACATTTTGATGCACTGCACTACTTGCACACTCTGCTTGGTTTTAATAAAAGCACTGATACTTTTTGCTCCAACCCCTTGCAGACTATCGACGGTTACGGGAGGAAGAGGCTCCCAGATGTGACAACTTGGACCATCAGAAAGACTAAGCCAACAAATACTCAAACTTACCGTATATACTTGCATTTAAGTTCTCCCGCGCATATGTCGAGGCTTTTATGGTATAATTTCCTGTATTTTATAATGTCAGTCATAAAAGTTGAATGTGGAAAACTCACGCTATTGGTCCAAGAGATTATGACATGCTAGTGCTCACCTGAGAGAGTAACCATGGAGCACACTGCCTTTTTTTTCCTATGTATTGTGCCTATGGGTTGACGCCCTGCCCGGGATTGGTTCCTGCCTTGCGCCCTGTGTTGGCTGGGATTGGTTCCAGCAGAACCTTGTGACCCTGTGTTCGGATTCAGCGGGTTGGATAATGGATGGATGGATTGTGCCTATGTGACCATACTGTAATACCCAAACTATTCTGAAGGGACGTTTGCACTGTTTTATGTTTTTTGTATCTCACACCCTCATACACCTTTATCGTAAGAGCATCCCTTATCTATGATGGAGCGCTCAATCAGATGAAAATATGAAGCTGGTTTTAAATTAAAAGTCATGAAGTGGCAAAAGAAATTGGTAAATGCACTGCTGCAACAAAATTTGATGCATCTGAGAAACTTGTGTGAGTTTGGAGGAAGCAAGAAGATGTAAAAAAAAATGTAAGTGTTGTATTTTTGAACGGACATATACAGTGCATCCGGAAAGTATTCACAGTGCATCACTTTTTCCAAATTTTGTTATGTTACAACCTTATTCCAAAATGGATTAAATTCATTTTTTTCCTCAGAATTCTAAACACAACACCCCATAATGACAACGTGAAAAAAGTTTACTTGAGGTTTTTGCAAATTTATTAAAAATAAAAAAACTGAGAAATCACATGTACAGTACATAAGTATTCACAGCCTTTGCTCAATACTTTGTCGATGCACCTTTGGCAGCAATTGCAGCCTCAATTCTTTTTGAATATGATGCCACAAGCTTGGCACACCTATCCTTGGCCAGTTTCGCCCATTCCTCTTTTGCAGCACCTCTCAAGCTCCATCAGGTTGGATGGGAAGCGTCAGTGCACAGCCATTTTAAGATCTCTCCAGAGATGTTCAATCGGATTCAAGTCTCGGCTCTGGCTGGGCCACTCAAGGACATTCACAGAGTTGTCCTGAAGCCACTCCTTTGATATCTTGGCTGTGTGCTTAAGGTCGTTGTCCTGCTGAAAGATGAACCGTCGCCCCAGTCTGAGGTTAGAGCGCTCTGGAGCAGGTTTTCATCCAGGATGTCTCTGTACATTGCTACAGTCATCTTTCCCTTTATCCTGACTAGTCTCCCAGTCCCTGCCTCTGAAAAACATCCCTACAGCATGATGCTGCCACCACCGTGCTTCACTGTAGGGATGGTATTGGCCTGGTGATGAACGGTGCCTGGTTTCCTCCAAACGTGACGCCTGGCATTCACACCAAAGAGTTCAATCTTTGTCTCATCAGACCAGAGGATTTTCTTTCTCATGGTCTGAGAGTCCTTCAGGTGCCGTTTGGCAAACTCCAGGCGGGCTGCCATGTGCCTTTTACTAAGGAGTGGCTTCCGTCTGGCCACTCTACCATACACGCCTGATTGGTGGATTGCTGCAGAGATGGTTGTCCTTCTGGAAGGTTCTCCTCTCTCCACAGAGGACCTCTGGAGCTCTGACAGAGTGACCATTGGGTTCTTGGTCACCTCCCTGACTAAGGCCCTTCTCCCCCGATCGCTCAGTTTAGATGGCCAGCTCTAGGAAGAGTCCTGGTGGTTTCGAACTTCTTCCACTTATGGATGATGGAGGCCATCATGATGATGATGTGCTCATTGGGACCTTCAAAGCAGCAGGAATTTTTCTGTAACCTTCCCCAGATTTGTGCCTTGAGACAATTCTGTTTCGGAGGTCTACAGACAATTCCTTTGACTTCATGCTTGGTTTGTGCTCTGACATGAACTGTCAACTGTGAACCTTATATAGACAGGTGTGTGCCTTTCCAAATCATGTCCAATCAACTGAATTTACCACAGGCGGACTCCAATTAAGCTGCAGAAACATCTCAAGGATGATCAGGGGAAACAGGATGCACCTGAGCTCAATTTAAGCTTCATGGCAAAGGCTGTGAATACTTATGTACATGTGCTTTCTCAATTTTTTTATTTTTAATAAATTTGCAAAAATCTCAAGTAAACATTTTTCACATTGTCATTATGGGGTGTTGTGTGTAGAATTCTGAGGAAAAAAATGAATTTAATCCATTTTGGAATAAGGCTGTAACATAACAAAATGTGGAAAAAGTGATGCGCTGTGAATACTTTCCGGATGCACTGTAAGTCGAGGTCTGATTTTATCATCGATTTTTCAGGTTTCAAGACCCAACTTATACGTGAGTATATATGGTAGTATTCTGCTCCATGTCCTCAACTCAAAGGAAACAACTGGCAGTTTTCTAGTCCAAAGTGTGACAGAATACCTGTCATTCAAAAAGATCCCAAAAACTATAAATCCTTTCACTTTTAGACCAACACAATTTTTGTTTTTAATGAGCTGAAAGACCTAAGCCGGATTTTTTAAGAATCACTCTGCATTGAATTTGTTCATATATGATCCAGTAAAAAGTTCTTAGCTAATGTGTAGAGCTGTGAAGCACACGGTGCCTGGTTCACCACCGACTTATTGGGTGACCCTTAACCATAGTGGTGGTTAGAGGCTTATTCCATGATTTATTAATGATACAACTTCCATTTATTTGCATTCTGTATGTTATCTAATCACTTCAGGATCTTGCAGAATTCTGCTTTTCCTCCTTCCCCAGTTCTTGTTCTGTCCTTCAGAAGGGAGGAGTACCAGTGTCTGAGGCCAAAGGTGGACTTACTTATTCCCCAGTAGACCATTAAATCTATTGATATTTTTGTTGAATAAATGATTAAAAAGGCAAACTTTCCTTGTGTTTTTATTTGTTTACCAACTTTATCTGTAGAAAATGTTTGCATCAAGATCTAACGTGTGCCTATTCAAATATGTTGAAAGAGTCAACAGTTTCCATGAGGTGTACTTATGTTTTCACATGCTTGAATGTCCACCTAAACCCTTCAATTCAATTATAATAGTGTAAAGGGTCAGCGATGCAGTGCCAGTTCTTTGGTGTGTACACACCTTCACCATTCCAGTTTATAGTTACCATTTAGTCTACACATCCTACTGCCACATTACTATCACATCATAAAAAAGAAATGTACATCTATAGCATGAAGGGGTTGTGATTTGTAGGTTATAAGATGCAACAAGATATGCACAAATACAGGATGAAGTCTAACCAAATTCTGAAATGTAACCTCAGGTTTTAAACTCAAAAATGGCAAAAAGTGGGTTTGGCCTCTGAAATTTAACTCCTTGCTTGTCTAAGACCTAGTACTTAAAAAGGGCATATTTCCCCAAACAATAAGGTACAGAGAATGGAAACAAAGACTCACCACAGTCCTTAATCATTTTGGAGGAATATTCCAAAAAAATCCAATCCAATCCAAAAATCCAATTCCAAATGGAAACCATAAACACTTTAAGTTCAGAAATATTCCATTAAAGAAGTTAGAAGATTTTTATTAACAAAATATATTCTAAAGAGCAATATCAAAACATAAAGTGTGTATGTCAAAAAGGCAACCCAGAGCTAACAAATTTAGTCAGAAAACCAAGAATTCAATCTAATAGAGCCAAGAAGATCGAAAAAGAGAAGAAGAAAAAAAACAGAAAATCAATGCTCACAAAACCCAAACACCAAACAAATCTCAATGGCGCTCTGAAACTTTCACCTCCCTGCCAAGAATATAAAAGCAGTGGGCGGTGCTCCGGCTGACGTGTAACTAGTGACCCCGCCCTCCAGAGGTCCCACCCACAAAACACAAGGCATATAACCAAAAATGCTAAAAACACACAATACATAAATACTAATAGGCGAAACAGAAAGGCAAACAAACAAAACGAATAATTTAACACACAAAATAAAACTTAACAAAACATACAAATAACAACTCAAATAATAATTTACATGAGCTAGGGACAGAATCCTGTAGAAGAAAACTGAAATACCTAGCAAAAAAAAAAAATACACAGAGAAGGTAGAATGAATAAAGAGCACATAGAGAGTTACTGGCTAAAGTCTTCAAGAACTGCACATAGGCAAAAGGTGGTGGGCTTTTAGGTTTGGAATATATTTTATGACAGCTCCAACTGATTAATCATAGACAGAAATACTGCATAGGTGAATCCTTGCTACACCTCTGGAAAGACAACACTGCTAACCACTGTACGAGGCAGATATTATATCATTAGACCATATTAATATAAACCAAATGATCGACCATGAAAGGAACATTTATGATTAATGTAACATAAGAAATTTGACAAACAAGAGGAGACTATCAAGTCCATCAAGCCTGTTTGTTTAGCTAATAACTAAGATGTCCCAGAATCTCATCCACAGTCTTCTTAAAGGTTGTCAAGGAGTTAAAAGTTCCCACAACTCTTTGCGTAAAGAAGTGTTTTACATCCCAACCCACCGCTGTTACTTCAGGTGTACCCCAGGGCTCTGTCCTGGGGCCCCTGCTCTTCATTATTTACCTCCTTCCCCTCGGCAATATCTTTCATAAATATAACATTAATTTCTACTGTTATGCCGATGACACCCTGCTCTACCTCCCTAGCAAACCTACCTTTTCCTTCTCACCATCCTCGCTTATTGACTGCATAGCAGAAATTAAATCCTGGTTCTCCTCAAATTTTCTTAAATTAGACAGTGACAAAACTGAGGTTCTCCTCATTGGTACAAAATCAACATTATCCAAAACTGATCATTTTTTATGTGTTATCGGTAACTCCTCTGTTGCCTCTTCCCCACAGGTCAAGAATCTGTCATCCTTGACAGTCTTACATCAATAACATCTCCCGGTCTGCCTATTTCCACCTGCTAACATTAATCGTATTTGCCCCTCCCTCACTCCCCACACCACTGCTATCCTTGTTCATCGCCTTGTCAGTTTTCATCTGAAAACTTCCTTGTTTACTTCCTTGTCCCCTTTGAGACTCCTCTGCTTGAGTCTGAGTCTGTCACAGTCAGACGTGTCCTTAACTCCTGGGATGTACAATGTTGATCTCCTCTGCACAACCTCATGTGCTGCTATGTCTTTCTTGTAGCGTGGTGACCTCTTTTTTGGTCTTTCTCGTAAATCTCTCTATAAGCTTCAACTGGTCTAGAATTCAGCTGCCTACATTATTACTAGAACCCCCTCTATTCACCATATCACTCCCGTCTTGCAGCAGCTTCACTGGCTTCCGGTTAAGTTCCGCATTGACTTCAAAATTCTCCTATTAACATTTAAGGTTATCCACAGCCTTGCCCCTCCATATCTGTCCGACCTCCTCCATGTTGCCATTCCCTCCCGCACTCTTAGATTCAGTTGCTCAGTCATTCATTCAGTCATTCAGTTGCTCTGCTCCCCAGCTCTGGAACTCATTACCATCCAAGCTTAGAAATATTGATTCATTTTCACTTTTCAAATCTAAACTTAAAATTCATCTGTTTAAGACTGCTTTTTCTCTTTGATTACAATTGCTCTGTCTGATTTTAACTTTTTTAAAAATATTTCTTTGTATATTTTTTGTTTATAATGTCATTTTTATATATTTTTCGGTGTCCTTGAGTGTTTAGAAAGGAGCCTATGAATGAATAAAATGTTTTATCCATCTATCCATTATCCAACCTGCTATATCCTAAGTACAGGGTCACGGGGGTCTGCTGGAGCCAATCCCAGCCAACACAGGGTGCAAGGCAGGAAACAAACCCCAGGCAGGGTGCCAGCCCACCGCAGGGCAAATAAAATGTATTATGATTATGATTATTATTATTATTATTAAATACATGTCCCCAAAATTTCCAGAATTCAGCTGGATCCACTTCCTTGTCCCCTTTGAGTCTCCTCTGCTCGAGTCTGAGTCTGTCACAGTCAGACGTGTCCTTAACTCCTGGGATGCATGATGTTGATCCCCTCTGCACAACCTCATGTGCTGCTATGTCTTTCTTGTAGCGTGGTGACCAGAACTGCACTCAGTACTCCAGATGTGATCTCACTAGTGCATTATTTAGTCTGAGCAGAATGTCCCTTGATTTAAATTCAACAGTTTTTTTTTCAATATAACCTGACATTTTATTTCCCTTTTTAATTTCTTCTCACACAATGAAAATGTTGCATCAACAGAAACGCCTAAACCGTATTCAGAAGTTGCTCCCTGTAGGATGATGTTTCCCATTTTGTATTAATACTTGATGTTCCTTTTATCTATGTGTGGCACTTGGCACTGTGCTATGTTAAACAGCATTTTCCACAAGTTCACCCAGTTCTGAAGCTATCATTATCTCTATGGAACCTGCACTTTAATTTTACGATTTAAAAGCAATTATTAGATCCCCAACATATGGGAATGGTACACTGGGAACTCTGAAATAGTCCTGCGTGTGACTTCAATTTAAAATGTCACTCCCATGTGTTGCATACAATGCGAGACTGTATAGGTGCAGTTTATCTCAGAAAGGCGTTTATTTCCGAACCACCAATCCCGCCAGACAGTCACCCTCTAACCTCAAACACTTTATGGCCAACAAGAACACACTGTCGTAAAATGTACATATTGCAAACATAACACCATGTGGATTTCTTGTTTATGATGCGCACTGATAATTCCAGAAGTGTTGAATTAACAATATTTTAGCAAAAAAGCATGCGTTTTGGACATTTTGAGCATATGACTGATTTACATCTTGCCTTCACCCAGTGAGTTGCATCTGTGAAGTGTGAAAAGCCCTGGATGTCCTAACAGCAGCCCCAAGCCTACTCAGTCCAGAGAAATAGCAGTACAGTAATCCCTCCTCCATCGCGGGGGTTGCGTTCCAGAGCCACCCGCGAAATAAGAAAATCCGCGAAGTAGAAACCATATGTTTATATGGTTATTTTTATATTGTCATGCTTGGGTCACAGATTTGCGCAGAAACACAGGAGGTTGTAGAGAGACAGGAATGTTATTCAAACACTGCAAACAAACATTTGTCTCTATTTCAAAAGTTTAAACTGTGCTCCATGACAAGACAGAGATGACAGTTCCGTCTCACAATTAAAAGAATGCAAACATATCTTCCTCTTCAAATTAGTGCACGCCAGAGAGAGAGAGAACAAAGCAAACAGTCAAAAATCAATAGGGCTGTTTGGCTTTTAAGTATGCGAAGCACCACGGCACAAAGCTGTTGAAGGCGGCAGCTCACACCCCCTCCGTCAGGAGCAGGGAGAGAGAGAGAGAGAGAGAAAAACAGTCAAAAATCAATACATGCCCTTTGAGCTTTTAAGTATGCAAAGCACCGTGCAGCATGTCGCTTAACGAAGCAGCTGCACACAGAAGGTAGCAACGTGAAGATAATCTTTCAGCATTTTTAGACGAGCGTCCGTATCGTCTAGGTGTGCGAACAGCCCCCCTGCTCACACCCCCTACGTCAGGATCAGCGAAAGTCAGCGTAAGAGAGAGAGAGAGAAAAGTAAATTGGGTAGCTTCTCAACCATCTGCCAATAGCGTCCCTTGTATGAAATCAACTGGGCAAACCAACTGAGGAAGCATGTACCAGAAATTAAAAGACCCATTGTCCTCAGAAATCCGCGAACCAGCAAAAAATCCGCGATATATATTTAAATATGCTTACATATAAAATCCGCGATAGAGTGAAGCCGCGAAAGGCGAAGCGCGATATAGCGAGGGATCACTGTAGTACTCTGCTATATAAAGTTAATAAATATAAAATATGTAGAAACATATAATATTTAAACAATAAAGACTGAGTGATACACACTGGCTGTTATACAAAGTTTGAGTTTCTGCATAAGACAACAGTTCTGCTGCCATGCCAAGCTACATATGACATAAAAATGTGGTTGGCCAATCTTATTAGGATGCCACTCAGGCTGCCCCCTTGATACTTTAAATGCATGTCATCCTGCCATTGCTATGATGTCTGGGAAGTCCTGACCTCTGCCTTCTGCAGCTATCACCTCACAGTTCTACATGATCTTCACATTGCATTAGTGTGACAAGGTCCTGAGCTTTTACACTTACTCTGTTTTAACAATGTGTGCCGCTGTTGGCATTATAAAACCAAAGAGGCAAAGTCATAATATTTGTGCTGAAAGTGTCCGGCATTTTCATTTCCCCTTTGCCGCTGCCATGAAGACTGTGTGGTCAAACATCTGTCTCAAAATGAGGCCCTCGATTTACGTTTGACCTCGCCATGATACCATTATGCCCATATGTGGAATTGGCATGGCATTGGTTCACTGCATTACATTCACACTTAAGTCAGATCTCAAGTCTGGGGGGACAACCGCAGGGATTCGGGTTCAAAATGTTCTTATGTCATACAGGAATCATTTGCTCTGCTAGTACTTAAAATTATTATTCTTCTCTGTAAATTGTGTCACACTGTACACGTGAAGCCCTTTAAAAAGCTATTTTTCATAGAACGTGATCAATAAAGTGTGTGTTGCTTCCACTTACTGAGGTGCAGCTTTTTGTTCGCTAAGCCAGTCTGGATTCCGGACTGTCATTACATTCAGTGGCTCTTGTCTGCATTCTAAGCTGCTAAATTAATGACATTTTAAAGAGATCCTGGGTGGAGTGGCACATCAGCATTTTCTTGTTGACTCTACATTATTGATGCCCACATAAAGAGCTCAGTTAATGAGGCGCAACATACTGAATAAAAGTGGGTCACGCTTGCCTCTTCCTTCTGACTGCGGTCTATACTGCTAAGGAGATGTCAGCATGCAACACTGCAGCACTGCCACCCGATAAGGCTGAGATATCAGTGTTAGCAAACAGGGGTACAAATACAAGTAGAAATATTGGCTATCTGAAAGCATTTCACTTCTTTTTCCTGTTTTGGGTATGCGCTTCATCTTCCCTCGACTCTGCCTTTTAGCCTGGCAAGAGGGTTTTTTCGAAGATCAGCAGGGTTTCAGATCCCAATCACCCCTTCAGCCCACCAGTCTCCATTAAACCCAAATCCATCACCATATAAAGGAGGCCCAAGCAGTTCAAGTCCCAGGCAACCCCTCAGCTTCCGCCACCAAAACAGCTCCCCTAAAGTGCAGGCCCCATATTTAAACACTCTACAGGTGAACTTCGCATATGCATTTCTTCAGCTCTGTTACCTTACTGCTTCACTTCCATAATTAAATACTCTTAATAGTTCAGTTGACATCCCTCTCCACTTAGACAATAAATTCGCCTCAAGCACCCAAACTTTACATAATAGTAGTATTAGTGTTCATTCTGCACTTAAAGTGCCTCCGTGCCATTCAAGCACATTTAATTCCTCGTTAGAACTGCGCCCCAGGGTCCTGTGTAACAATGCCACCAGGGTTCAGACAACATATTTAAGCACTGCTTAGTGCTAAATCCAAATGTCCTTCTAGGTTCTGCCTCCATTGTTTTAATCCAACCCTCCCTTGCTGAGCCCACTTAATAAATTTTGAGGGTTGCAGAGTGAAAGCCTATCCAGGTGACAGCAGGTACACTAAAAGGCAGGAACCAACCAGGAAGAGGTGTCAACCCATCCTCCGCACAATTTTTGGGAGGCAGGAGGAAAACTGGAGTGTCTGTAGAAAAATGCAGTGATGCGGAGAGCATGACAACGTCTGGCCAAGGACTCAAACCTAAGACCCTAGAAGTCTGAGAAAAGCCCCTCAAATCCTGCAGTTTACCATCCACATTTACATTTTCTCTGCTTTGATTCAGTCAAAAAATAAAAGCAATCTGTACACCTCAGGTCTTCCATAACTGTCGAGTTCAGGATTAGCTTCTGTATTATGGAGCCCGCCCTGCGGTGGGCTGGCACCCAGTCCAGGGTTTGTTTCCTGCCTTGTGTTGGCTGGGATTGGCTCCAGCAAACCCCCGTGACCCTGTAGTTAGGATATAGCGGGTTGGATAATGGATGGATGGATGGATTATGGAGCCCCCACCCATTTCTAACTCTCTTTACGATCACATCTCCTAAGTTTTCTGCTTATATTTCATTTTCTCAGTGACACAGTTTAGCCATCATATTATGGCTCTGTTCACTGCCTAATCTCTACAGACTGATGACCTTCCATCATTAGCCACAGACCTGTCTGCAGAGGAGTACCAGTCCCAACTCCATAGCTTCAGGCGCCCAGCCTGTTACAACTTCACAGTGAACCCATAATAATGAAAAACGTAAAATTACTCTATGGATTTTCTCGAAATACTTTTGTTTCTTTCCAAATCTCAAAACATGAATATTAGGCATATCAGTGATTTTAAATGGGCCCAATGAAACTGTGTGCAGTAACTGACTGGTTAATTCCTGCATTGTGTTCAACACTCAGGGTTTTCTTGGCTCTGTAATGGAAAAGCCAGAATATATATAAAAAAAAAGCACTTTATGATTACTCTGATGGTGTCAAAAACATAATTTAAAATTTTAGATTAAATCCTGGGCTGGAAGAAAAGAAGAAGAAGGCTCCAGTCTTTCTTTGTTCATAAAAACATTCCACATATCATTGCTCCTAGGCAGCACTGTGGTGCAGTGGGTAGTGCTAAGGCCTCATGGGTCCAGTACCTATGGTTTGAGTCTTGCACCCAGTTTCTATGCATATGTAATGGATAGATCTTTGCAGGTTTTCCTCCATATCCCCAAAAATGTGCAGGTTAGGTTAATTGGTGGTTTTGAATTGGCCCTAGGGTGTAAGTAGGCCCTGTGACGTACATGCACCATAACCAGGGCTGTGCCAAAGGCTTCAAATATAGACTTTGGCACCACATGAAACTGAATTGGATCTTAGAAGGTTTGAAAATATTATGTTATTATTCCTCTCTTCCTCCCTGCCTTTCTCTCCTTCTATCAGTCACTCTTCTTATCTCTCTATCAGTCTGTCTGTGGTGTAAGCTGCTCCTCTGTCTTCCTCTATCTGTACTTCCACCATCACTTTCCCTCCTATCTATCTATCTATCTATCTATCTATCTATCTATCTATCTATCTATCTATCTATCTATCTATCTATCTATCTATCTATCTATCTATCTATCTATCTATCTATCTATCTATCTATCTATCTATCTATCTAGTAATGAGTGATTACCCATCTGTCTATTCCTCTTTCCTTTTTTTCTATATCTGTATGTATCTATATGTGAAATGATAAGGGTTGTCTGTCTGTCACACAAAAACTCTCTCATCACTCAACCTTGAACCCTGAACTTGGTTGTAATTGAGAGCTTATAACATAATGTGTGTAGCATGACCAAAGAATTGGAGGTGTGGGCTATGTCACCCACCTAATTGGGCTTTGGATCCATCTTGTGGCAAGCGATGGCATTGCAACCTGCCATGGCTGACAGGAAAGAACAGCAGCAACCTGACAGTGAAGCACATTGCACAGACTGACTGATCATTTGCATCGCAAGCCCAAATTTTGCATTCTGAAAGCGAAAGGAATTCATACCTAACCAAAGAATTGGACATGTGGGCTACCTATGCCATGTTATTGGTCTTCAGGTCCTTCTTATGGCAAGCTGTGATGTGGCCACATGGCATGGCTAAGAGGAAATGAGCAGCAGTACAGGCATGCGCCATGGCTGAGAGGAAAAGAACTGCAGCAACACCTGCTGACAGTGAAGCAGATTGCACAGGATGACTGAACATTTTCTCCACCAGTACAAGTCATACTCTCCGAGATCAAAGATGGGTTGTACACACTGCTAGGGTATGATAAAGGCTAGGGCAGAGTGACCTGGTGCTGTGTTTCCTGGGATTATATAAAATGCAAGGAGATACAGTAATCCCTCCTCCATCGCGGGGGTTGCGTTCCAGAGCCACCCGCGAAATAAGAAAATCCGCGAAGTAGAAACCATATGTTTATATGGTTATTTTTATATTGTCATGCTTGGGTCACAGATTTGCGCAGAAACACAGGAGGTTGTAGAGAGACAGGAATGTTATTCAAACACTGCAAACAAACATTTGTCTCTTTTTCAAAAGTTTAAACTGTGCTCCATGACAAGACAGAGATGACAGTTCTGTCTCACAATTAAAAGAATGCAAACATATCTTCCTTTTCAAAGGAGTGCGCGTCAGGAGAGAGAGAGAGCCAGAGAAAAACAAAGTCAAAAATCAATACGTGCCCTTTGAGCTTTTAAGTATGCGAAGCACCGTGCAGCATGTCCTTCAGGAAGTAGCTGCACACAGAAGGTAGCAACGTCCGTATCGTCTAGGTGTGCGAACAGCCCCCCTGCTCACACCCCCCTACGTCAGCGCAAGAGAGAGAGAGAGAGAAAGTAAGTTGGGTAGCTTCTCAGCCATCTGCCAATAGCGTCCCTTGTATGAAATCAACTGGGCAAACCAACTGAGGAAGCATGTACCAGAAATTAAGAGACCCATTGTCCGCAGAAACCCGCGAAGCAGCGAAAAATCCGTGATATATATTTAAATATGCTTACATATAAAATCCGCGATGGAGTGAAGCCGCGAAAGGCGAAGCGCGATATAGCGAGGGATCACTGTATACAGTGTGTATATATATATATATATATATATATATATATACTGTATATATATTATATATATATATATATATATGTATATATATATATATATATATATGTATATATATATATATATATATATATATATATATATATATATATACAGTATCAGTTTAACATTTCAAAAAGAATTAGAAACCTACAGTTGATCCTAACCACTGGGCTAGTTGCTATAAGGTCACAGGTTGGATCCCTGTCACTGCGTGAATCCAAATACAGAAAGTCACTTTACCTACCAGAACTTAGCCAACTGATTATACCTTTGTAAAAATGTCATACATTACACAGTTAAGGTACCTGTAGGTTGTCTTAGTTGTGAAAGGCTCTATAGTTTAAATAATTCACCAAATAAAATAAACATGACAGGCATATTTTATACAAAACTTAATTGGGTGCCTGCTATATCCACCCTAAATTATAACAGAATTTAAGCAAACTGCTCATTTCTCACCCTTTTTAATTCTCTGGATGTTAAGGGGGCAATATGTAAGACCCCAGGCCAGGCCTCCACTCTGGCATGCAGTGATTATGCAGTTTTAATGGTGGGATTGAGCTTCAGTGAGGTTGTTCCTTGACATATTTCACATGTCCCTTACATTTCATTTTTGCTCAGCACAGCTTATTATATTCAGCAAGGCCTGAATGAATTCCTCTGCGCGTGTCTGAAGACCTCGAATTTGGATTTTCTATTACATGCTGCATAAATAAATGCTGTGTATATTGTATAGGCACTGTGTTCAAGCAAAATAATTTGTTGGCTTCTGCAGCCCGCTCACACAAAACCGTGTATATTACAGTTGCATAATGCCGAGACTGCTGGCTAGAGACAAAGGCCAGCTCAGCTCCCCACCGTCTACTGGGAACAGGCCTCAGAGATGGGGGCACTTGGGGGCAGTTTTGTGAGTTATCCATGAGGTATGAAACATTGTGTGTGTTCTTTAAAGCTTGCTCATTTATTTGTCCTTTTTCCTAATCACTTTAAAGTTACTTACATAAACAGTTGAAACTGAAAATGTTTTTCTTCTGAGCTTTCTGTTGTCTGATAAAGATAATAAAAGATCATTTTAGCCCTCTACAGTAAGAGAAAAATCCGGTTTTCTGGGTGTTATCAGAGCCTGGGTCCTCTTCTTATTTTGCCAAAAACCACAACAGATATATCAATTGGTTTCATCAGTCAGGGCTTGTCCTTGGCTGTTTTAGGGAGGTGGTCTTAAAGGGGGGTTTTGGGGGTGCTTGAGAGACAAGAAAGGTGGCCTGGCCTGGAGATTGCACTCATAGCACAGGGAGCCCATATCAATTGTGTTGCAAGAGCTGGCATGCTAGACAGCAACATGAATTTCCAGACTAGATCTAACCCTAACCCTGAGCAGGACATATGATTAGAGTAGATTAGATAAACGTGATTAATTCCATAGGGAAATACAAATTCATACAGCAGCAGAAAACATAAAAAGCAAGAATACAGAACCACAGGACAGATAATACAGCAAATTAATCAATAGATCAATCAATCAATAAATAAATAAAAATAAACTTAAGGAGTGCATCACTGAGTGCCTGATAGCAGTGGGCAGAAAAGCCCCCAGAGACACTTCTTAGCATACCGTGGTGAAATGAGATTGTGCCTTAAAGTGCTCCAAGAGAGTGCCACCAATCCATGGGTTGGAAGGGACATTTTTCATGATAGGATCCAATTCTTCCACCAGCTTCCAGGGTGTCCAGAGTTAGCACTAAGATGGAGCAGGCTTTCCTGATAAGTTTGTTCAGGCATTGTGCTTCTTTTGTGCTCAGGTTGCTTCCTCTGGAGACTCTAACACAGAACAACACACTGACAGTCTTTTGTGGTCCTTCTTGTACAGCGCTACTGTGTTGTCAGACCAGTCCAGTTTTTGTTGATGTAAACTCCCAGGTACTTGTTGCTTTACACCACTTCTACGTCCTCTCCCCCTGAATGGTGACAGGTCTCAGAGGATTCTTAGCACGTTGGAAGTCCACTACCAGCTTCTGTCCTGCTGATGTTAGGTTACAAATTGCTGTCCCTGCACCACAAGACAATGTCCTTCACAACTTTCTTGTTCTTTGACTCATCTCTATTATTAATGCAGCCTATGATGGATGAGTCATCTAAGAATTTCTGTAGATGTCAAGCACTGGTATTGTGCTGGAAGTCTATTGAGTAGAGCATTTCCTGCCTTGCGCCCTGTGTTGGCTGGGATTGGCTCCAGCAGACCCCCATGACCCTGTAGTTAGGATATAGCAGGTTGGATAATGGATGGATGGATGGATAAACAGACTGGACAGTTCCCTGAGGTGCTCCAGTATTACACACCACCATTTCTGACACACAGCCCTCAGCCTCACAAACTACTGTCTATTGTTCAGATAGTCCATCACCCATGAGACTGTGGGAGCATCAAGAGTCAAAGCCTTGGGTTTTTTCCTCAGTCGATGAAGCAGAATTGTACTAAAAGCACTGGAAAAGTCAAAAAATATTGTCTTGACCGTGGTCCCGGCTTTGTCTAAGTGGGAGTACGCTCTGCGGAGCATGTAGATGAGAGCATCTTCCACATTTGCAAGTATATGTGTTGTAGCTGTTTAAGGGCTGGTGCTGCCATTATGGTGAGTTAGGCATTCACCTAGGGTGCAGATCATAAGGGGGGAATTAGCCCAGCCACATGGGTTAGCTACTAAAGAGTCGCTTGGCCTGGGGCGCAAAGTCACTGGGACCAGCCTCTCCAAGGTCTTCATGTGACTTGATCAGGTTGTTAAAAGCCAGCAGAAGGTTTCACACCTTTGGACATCAGTTTAGCCTAAAGCAGAGTGAAAAAATTAAGAGCAGGGTGTCACAACACAGCCTTCATGGAGAAGTAAGAGTGGACTTTTTCCAGTCCAATGCTGCCAGGACAGGCATTGCCACACTATGATCCTCAGCTGGATGAAAATCAGTGGCTATGTGGATGTAACAGCGAGAAGAAAGATGAGAATGTCAGCTGGCACCTGGGCAGGATGTCAGCAAATTTCACAAAAACATATTTTAATTAGCATTGTGAAATGACTGTTTATGAAAATGAGCCTAAAGGTACAGTGGTAAGTCCATCTGTTTCGATTGTGCTGCGCATTTATAAACTTCTGTTTTTTGGGTATGCCTGGCACCCCTCCTTGTTTGAGGGACTTCTTCCCTTTGTTCATCAGATATTCCAGCCGTGAATATGTGATGCCTGGACACGTGGACACAGGCCATATTGTTAACTGTCTCACTTGCCTTTGTTAATTGGACATTCCCTCCTTCTTGTGGATGC